>NC_056734.1:854176600-854359100 GCF_019279795.1 Protopterus annectens
ACGAAAACCATTTCCTATTATTTATTTAACATTTGTTTACTGGGAATTCTGAGTGGGACACTGCCCATTTTCAGCTGATGCCAGGGGAGAAATGCTCCAGATGGATGTCTTTGGAATGTGGGAGGAAACCACTGCACCCAGAGAAAAGCCAATTGAATGTAGGGAGGACAGACAGATTCTGCACACAAGACACCCCAGCTATAAAACAAACCAGAGAATCTCTTGCTGGGAGGTGAAAACGATAACCACTGAACCACTGTGCTGCCCTATTATGTAAAGTAAAATACATGTGATATTATAATATGCTTTTAAAATGTAAAACAATTAATTTATTCATAATTTGATTAAGTCATGTTATTTTGCAAGAGGCAAATGCACTCACTGTGATTTGTTTACAGTAATAAAGCTACATTCATTTTACATGGTCTACATTTTTTCCTTTTGGATTGCATTTGGATTTTATATACTATACAATGCTTTGTAGCTATGCAGGCAGTTGCTTATAAGAAATGGAAATATACTATCACGTCAGTTTGGAAGTAATCTTTTGCAATAAAAATAAAGAAATACAGAATAAAGAAACTTGTTTCAAATTAAATGATAATTAAAAATGTCGATTCTTCTTCTTCGGCTGTTCCTGTTAGGGGTCACCACAGCAGATCATCTGTTTCCATTTTTTCCTGTCCTCCACATCTTGCTCTGTCACACCAACCACTTGCATGTCCTGTCTCAACATATCCATAAATCTTGTCTTAGAACTTCCTCTTTTCTTCTTACCTGGCAGCTCCATCCTTAGCATCCTTTTCCCAATATACCAGGCATCCCCTCCTCAGCACATGTCCAAACCAATGCAATTCCACCTCTCTGGCTTTGTCTCCAAACGGTCCAACCTGAGCTGACCCTCTAATATACTGATTCCTAATTCTACCATCCTTGTCACACCCAATGCAAATCTTAGCATCTTTAACTCTGCCACCTCCAGCTCTGCCTCCTGCCTTTTTGTCAATGCCACGTCTCCAAACCATATAACATAGCTGGTCTCACTACCCTTTTGTAAACCTTCCCTTTCACTCTTAATGGTATCCGTTTGTCACAAATCACTCCTAACCTCTTCTCCACTCCACCCTGCTTGTACTCTCTTCTTCACCTCTCTTTCACACTCACCATTACTTTGAACTGTTGAGCCCAGGTATTTAAATTTATCCACCTTCACCAGCTCTACTCTCTGCATCCTCAACATTCCTGTATCCTCCCTCTCATTCACACTCATATATTTTGTGTTAGTCCTGCTGATCTTCATTCCTCTCCTCTCTAGAGCATATCTCCACCTCTCCAGGGTCTCCTCAACCTGTTCACTCTAACTACAGATCACATTGTCATCCACAAACATCCCAGAGGACTCCTGTCTGATCTTGTCTGTCAACCTGTCCATCACCATTGCAAATAAGAAACGGCTCAGAGCTGATCCTTGATGTAATCCCACCTCCACCTTAAATGCATCCATCACTCCTACCTCAGACCTCACCACTGTCACATTGCCCTCGTACATATCCTGTACCACTCTTACATACTTCTCTGACACGCCCGACTTCCTCATACAGTACCACAACTCCTCTCTAGGCACCCTGTCATATGCTTTTTCAAGACAAAATGCAACTTTTTCTGACCTTGCCTGTACTTCTCCATCAACACTGTCAGAGCAGACATTGCATCTTTAGTGCTCTTTCCCGGCATGAAACCATACTGCTGCTTACTAATCATCACCTCCCTTCTTAACCTAGCTTCCACTACTCTTTCCCATAACTTCATGCTGTGACTGATCAATTTTATGTATTTGTATTTACTACAGCTCTGCACCATCACCCTTATTCTTAAAAATCGGTACCAAAACACTTCTTCACCACTCCTCAGGCATCCTCTCACTTTCCAAGATTTTGTTAAACAATCTGGCTAAAAACTCTACTGCCATGTCTCCTAAACACCTCCATGCTTCCACAGGCATGTCATCTCAACCAACAACGTTTACAGTCCTCATCCTCTTCATAGCTGTCCTTACTTCCTCCTTGCTAATCCAATGCACTTCCTGATTCACTATCCCCACATCATCCTTCATTCTCTCTCTCTCATTTTCTTTATTCATTAGCCCCTCAAAGTACCCTTTCCATCTGCTCAACACACTCTCCTTGCTTGTAAGTATGCTTCCTCCTAATCCTTTATCATCCTTACCTGCTGCACATCTTTCTCAGTTTGGTCTCTCTATCCAGCCAATTGGTACAGGTCCTTTTCTCCCTTCTTAGTGCGCAACCTTTCATACAACTCTCCATACACCTTATCCTTAGCCTTCGCCACCTCTCTCTTCACCATATGCCTCATCTTCTTATACTCCTGACTACCTTCTTCATCTCTCTGACAATCCCACTTCTTCTTCGCCAACCTCTTTCTCTGTATACTCTCCTGCACTTCCTCGTTCCACCACCAGGTCTCCTTGTCCTCCTTCCTCTAACAGATGTCACACCAAGCACCTTTCTAGCTGTCTCCCTTACCAGCTCTGCTGTAGTTACCCAGCTATTCACTATCTCTTCACTGCCACCCAGTGCCTGTCTTAACTTTTCCCTGAACTCCACCTCACAATCACCCTTTTTCAACTTCCACCATTTGATCCTTGGCACTACCCTCACAATCCTCCTCCTTTTCTTGATCACCAATGTTATCCTACAGACCGCCATTCTATGCTGCCTGACTACACTTTCCCCTGCCACCACTTTACAGTCTGCAATCTCCTTTAGACTGGCCCTCCTACATAGGATATAATCCACCTGTGTGCATCTTCCTCCACTCTTGTATGTCACCCTATTCTCCTCCCTCTTCTTAAAATACATATTCATCACAGCCATGTCCATCCTTTTTGCAAAATCCACTATTACCTGACCTTCTGCATTCCTCTCCTTAAAACCATACCTAATGTAGAAGAACAGGTGTGCTGTACCTTTAAGAAGCACTTCTAAGTCTGTGTGTGCATATAAATTTCAAGCACGTGTTATCTTCAGTGCCATTTTGAAGGTGCGGCTAGAGTGTTAATATCTATGTGCATGATAGCTAGTTTGTTTATAAGTTAAAGTTACTTAGCTTCATTTATGATGTGTTTGTATATAATAAAGCTGCTTGAACAAGAACCCACAACATTCGCCTGTTTCTTCCTGGCCTGGCGAGTGACATGTCAGAACCAGGTTAGTGAAGACTTCGAGGTGCAGAGGTAATGATGAAGACAAACTAAGTGAGCTGACAGCAAGAACAAGGGCCAGAAGCAAGCTAAAGGTAAAGACAATATGCATGAAAGGTTCATTTATTGAAAGAGATAAAATGGAGCATTACAAGGGCACAAAACATATTACTAAGCAAACAAATAGCACAGAAATGTTTATTAAGCAAAAGAGAAGCATAAAAAATCTCATTGATCAAACAAAATGTTTGAAATGTTTGAAATGAGGTTATTTGATAAAACGAGCATGTTTAAAGAAAAATGAGCATGTATAGAGTTAAAACAAGCACAAGAAAGTATAATGGGTGAAAAGGATGGTCACTCTGCTCAACGCTAGAAGTCTAAATCTCAAAATGCACTCACTTGAAGCACTCCTTAAAATGAAGAACATCGGCATTTGTGCCATAACAGAGACCTGGTTCAAGACAGCAGAAAGCACCCCTGCACTACCAGGCTACAGCTCTTTCCACAACTTTTGGCCCCAGAACTTGGACCAAAGCTCCAAAGGCAGTGATGTCTCCATATTCATAAAGGATACACACACCTCCAGACTGGTAGCCCAACATAACGCATCTGAGATACTTCAGGTCCAGCTAACACTGGGTAAGTCAGCAATTCAGGATGTAGCCTGCTATTGGTCCCCAACCATATCCCAAGACTCACATTCCACATTCTTAAGCACCCTGGAGAATATCAGGGTCCAACCTAACACCCTCATACTGGACAACTTCAACTGCTCCTCCATTAACTGGTAAAGCTACTCATGTACCAATACACATGCACAACATTTCCTGGAATTCATTAATTCCAATGCCCTGGACTAGCTCATTCTTACCCCCACTAGAGTTATCAATATCCTTAACCTGGTCATTACCAACATGGGTGACTGCTGCACTACACCAATATTCAACTCCTCCCTGGTTAGATCCGACCACAAACTAATCACCTTGGATATCCACATCCCTCCCACCCCCCCACCCCTGCAAAGGAAACCATGATGAAAAACTTCTCCAAAGCTAACTTTGGGCTCCTAAAAACAGAGGTGGCTACCTTCACGGCACCCATGCAAATGGAGAATAGTTGCATGACCACCAAATCATACACCGATGCACTGTGCAAACACGTACACAAATGCATGGATCTCACCATACCCAATAGAACCAAGACGCTCTCTTCCAAAAAAAGGAAGCCAATCTGGTGGTCCCCTACCATAAACAAACTCTACAACAGAGGGAGGAAACACATGAAGAATAAGGTGAAGTCCCAAGGCTGGAAAAACTCCCTTATCAGCCTCAACAAAAAGTTGAGATCCCTCATCAAATCCTCCAAAGCTAGCTAAGAAAACAGAATTGTAGCAGATAGTAAAGACAACCACAAGGCCTTCTATAGTTATGTAAGGAATCTCCATGGCAATACACAGATTTTCTCTGATCTACTGCACAATGGTACCTCCTATACCAAGCCAACAGATATTGCCAATATACTGGCTGACAGATTCAGTGTCAGCTTTACCCCCCCTGACAGAGGACCAATCACAATACCAGTAGATTGCCAGGCACCCAGTATTACTGCTGCACAGGTTAAAACAGCACTGTCCAAGGCCAAGAATACAGCTACTATGGGACTTGACAATATCCCTGGCTGTGCTTTACATGAAATACAGAGTGAACTGGCACCTCACCTGTGTGCCCTGTTCAATCACAGCCTCACCTCAGGCTTTGTCCCTACTGAATGGGGCACTTCTACAGTCATCCCTCTCCACAAAGGAGGAGTGACTACAGACCCTGGGAACTACTGCCCCATTAGCCTGACAAGTCTGATATGCAAAGCTATGGAACGCATCATCATGGACCTAATAAACAAGGATATAGGGAATCTCCAAACTCTGGATCCCACACAGTTTGGTTTTGTGAAGGCTAGATCATGCCCACTCAACTTGGTCGACTTCTTTGAGTCAGTTATCAGAGATGTGGATGAAGGCAAGGTGGTTCATATAGCCTACCTTGATCTGGCCAAGGCCTTTGATATCATTCCCCACTCAGGAATCATAGAAAAACTCACTAAGCTAGGCATCAACTCCTATATCACTAGGTGGGTTGCAAACTGGCTCACAGATAGAACCCACAGTGTAAAAGTAGCTGATTCCAAGTCAGACTGCAGACCAGTCACAAGTGGAGTCCCACAGGGTTTGGTCCTGGGTCCTCTCCAGTGTGGTATCTGCTTTTCTGAATTCCAGGCCAACATGAAGGGTGTCTGGCTGACAAAGTTTGCAAATGATTGGAAGTTGGGAGCTATTATTAACTCTCCAAGTGATGTTGACATCCTACAGAAAGGCCTCAGTGAGACCAACAACTGGTGTCAGAACCATGGCCTTAAGCTCAATGTCAAAAATGTGTCATCATCCCAATTGGGAAAAAAACGGTTCCCATGAATTACCACATCATTGAACACAGAAGGAGTTATAAGAGATCTGGGAACAAAGGTTGACAGCAACCTCTCTTTTGATCACCACATTGCCACTGTGGTCAGAAAGTCCTTCTATGTGACACATCTCATTACTAAGGGTTTTGGATTCAGGAAGAAAGAGGTCATTGTCTCCCTCTACTCTTCCCTCATTAGGCCAGTCATTGAGTACAATGCCCCATTTGGCATGCACCTCACTAGACACCTGCAATAACTGGAGTGGCCGCAAAAGCACCTCATAAAGAGGATCCTATGCCTTAAACACTTGTCCTATATGGACAGACTCAAAAAACTCCAACTATTTTCTGTCTCATATTGTCTACTTAGAGGCGGTCTCTGTTTGACTTACAAAGCCATGTGTGACCCAGCGCTGTTAGAAATGCTACATCTAAAGAAATCCCATTCCCTCCATACCACACTCTCCAGAGACCTCAACCTCATTACCACAATCAACAGAACATGCTGGAGGGATAGGTTCATAACACAGAGACTGCCCATTCTATGGAATAGACTTCCCATACATGTCAAGCAGAGCACATCACTGGCCCTTTTCAAGAGAAATCTTGATGAGTGGATGTTAAATAGAAAACGCACCCCAGAGATCACTATCCTATGGGCTAGACTTGTAAAGGCTCCAGGGCCACTATCCTAGTACATACCTATGAACCTATGAACCTAAAAGAGATTAAATCAGCAAAATGAATATAACAGAAAGGGGAGAAAATGGTACATTGAGCATAGTTAAAGCAAGGTGACTGCATGTATTTTGGCAAATTGCTGTGTTTTGGTATAAATTACTACTTCACATTGATTGAAGCCTTTAGTAGCATAACTAGAGTTATTCAACGTATCTCAAAGTGTGTTTATTACTGTGTGTTTATTCCAAAGAGCTTGTTGTGTGCAAAGTGCAACTATTTCATGAAGTGCAGTCAAATACAGCCATTTCTTGTGCATGGATGTGTCTAATCACAGAATGCTGCCATTACAGAGTGTTTCTTGTACTGTACAGAGTATTTGGCAAACTGCAGCCATTTTGATAAATTTTAGTGTGCTGCACATTGTTGTTCACAAAGTGCAATTATTTTGAAGTGTTTCTCACTCTGAGCATCTTCTGCCCAGTTCATTCACAAAGTATAATTATTTCAAAGCAGTTTATTTGCAAATTGCAGTTACTTCAAAATAGCTTATTTGGAAAGTACAGTTGCATCAAAATGTTTCTTGTCCTCAGCTTCTATAGCCCAGTTTAGTCACACTATTCAGTTATTCAAAAGATTTCTTAAAATAATGATAAATGACTTTTCCGGTAAAATAATTTCAAGATAAATGGCTCATGCAGTAAAATAATTTCAAGACAAGTGACTTTTACAGTAAAGTGATTTCAGAGTATTACAGTGCCCAAGAGACTTATTTCATAAATTTCAGTTATACAGAGGCTTATTGTGCTATTGCAAGTACTAGCATAAATTTCGAGCACGTGTATGTGTATGTATAAGTGTGTGTGTTTGTGTATATTTGCAAAAGTCTTGACTAAGATATGTTAATATGGCAGAGGGATTTTGCAAGCCACAATCCCTCATATTTGATCAGAATATTGCAGAGAATTGGAGAATATTTGAGCATGAGTATGATATATTTATACAAGCAGCACCAGGGGATTCATTTTACTAAACCTAGCAGGGTCAGAGGCCATTGAAAGGGAGCATTCATTTGTATATGCACCAGCAGTGTATGAAGGTGAAGGAGAAACTTGTCGTATTGTTGTGCAGGCTGTATCAAGGGAAAACCCTGAGTGCTTCAAATGCAAATTCAGAGAAATGTGTAACCCCTCCCAGACTAATGTTACATTAGAGAGGCATTTGTTTTACATGAGAGATCAGAAGCAATGGGAAACTTTTGCAGCTTACATTACTGACTTAAGAAACAAAGCTAAAAAGTGTAGGTTTGGTGATTTAAAAAATGAGTTAATAAAGGACAGACTTGTGTGTGGTATTAATAATGCTGCTGTGAGAAAGATTTTGCTTTGTGACAGTGACGTGACGCTGAACAAAGCCATTGAGATTTGTCAGATCCATAAAGTTACAGAAAGGCACACAAGTATGCTTGCTAGTGATAAGAGCATGGTTTCAACAGACTCCAGAGCTAATGTAGACAGCATGCAGCATGTGACAGGCAAAAGCGGTCCTAAGCACATGGTAGCAGCAGCCCCTGCAGGACTTCCAGGTAAAACCTGTATTCTTTTAGCAAATTCCAAGACCATTTCAGTTAAATGAGCATGCTCAGTGCAGAACCAAGGTCATCCACTGCAGAACCGACACTGCTCAGTACAGTATAAGGGTGAATCAGCAAAACCCAAATCAAGCTTTATTGTTAACTGCCGCAATTGTGATGCCAACTATGTGTCCAAAAGAGAGGGGTGCATCGCATTTGGTCAGCAATGCCTCAAATGTAAGAATGGAACCATTTTCAAAGATTTTGTAAATGAAGTAGACCTAACAAAGAAGGGCCACTCAAAAAAGCAAGTTGATCAAGTAAACTTGCAACAGTCCGCTTTCTGTGTAGATGATCTGTCAGTGATTGGTGAAACAATTGATGCAGTAGATTTATTGGAAAAGAATGAAGTATTTTGTACTGTTCGGATCAATGGTAAATCCACCGAGCTCAAAGTAGACACTGGTTCAAAGTGTAATGTTATGTCTGCAGAAACTTTTGCAAAGGTCAGAGCTGGTGAACAACTAACTGTGGCTTGTTGTGCAAAACTTGTTGCATATGGAGGTGAAGAAATTCAAACTGAAGGCTCAGTAGAGCTTTCATGTCATCTGGCCAAGAACTGTTATAGCCTATTATTTTATGCAGTTTGAAGACCTGTCCAGTCATTATTGGGTTTCAGGGACAGTTTGAGAATTAATCTGCTTTCCTTTACCAAAGATGTTCATCAAATAAGCACATGTCCAAGTTCCAGCTTCACTAACATTATTTTTTCAGAGTATGCAGATGTTATTGATGACAAGTTCGGCCAACTTTCAGTGGTGTGTTCTATGAAACCAGACTCAGAGATCAGTCTAGTGGTCAGACCAATGAGAAGAGTTCCCATAGCTATACAGCATAAAGTCAAAGCTCAGTTGGATAAAATGTGCAACAAAGTGTAATTTGTCCAGTTACAGAACCTACCGAATGGGTGTAGTCCATCGTAGCAGCTCATAAAAAAGGCTCAGATGAAATCAGAATATGTATCGACCCAAGAGATTTGAACAAAGCATTGAAGAGAATGCATCATCCTATGCATACAGTCAAAGAAGTTGAAGCCTTGATACTAAATGCCACTGTTTTTTTCTGTCTTGGATGCAAAGAGTTCATTTTGCCAAGTGATGCATGACTGCAAATCTTCACTACTGACTATATTCAGTACCCCATTTGGAAGATATAGATTCCTCAGGATGTCAGGATGCCATTTGGAATAAATTCTGCTAGTGAAGTCTTTCAGCAATGGAGCTATTTTTTGGATTATCCATAAAAAAAAAAAAAAAAAAAAAAAAAAATATATATATATATATATATATATATATATATATATATATATATATATATATATATATATATATATATATATATATATATATATATATATATATATATATATATATATATATATATATATATATATGCCATAATAGTAGATGATTTATTGGTCGGAGGCAATGGTGAGGCAGAGCATGACAGAAATCTTAAGAGAGGTCTAGAAAGAGCATGAGAAGTGAACTTAAAGCTCAATCCTCTGAAGTGCAAATTCAGACTACCAGAAGTTACATATGTAGGTCATTTGTTTACAAGAATTGGCTTGAGACCAGACCCGTCCAAGCAAGCAGCTATTCTTGAAATGCCAAAACCACATAACATGCAAGCTCTACAATTTCTTCTTGGTATAGTCAACTTTTTAGGCAAGTTTATTCCAGACTACAGTGAATTGACAATGCCTTTGAGAGAGCTCACACATAAAAATGTTACATGGCCATGACCAAAACAGCACCAGGAAGCATTTGAAGTTCTTAAGAAGAAAATTGCTACCCCATCAACATTAAGGTACTATGATTCACTCTGAGCTGAACTGATGAGGGGCAATGACCACAATTCTGATCTGTGATATATACTAACAATAAATATCCTGTTTTCTTGCTTATTTGTACTAGTTATTGCTGATTCTTGCCATTTATTGCACTTTTTATTGTCTGCTGCCTACTCTTTACTGTATTTTATTCTTATAAACTAATCTGCACTGTTGTACTGCAATTGTCTGCCTTACTGGGCCTGTTAAATTACTTTTGTTACTATCTCACTGTTTGTAAAGCTTTTTTAACTATGTTTCACTGCATGAAAGGTATTAACTGGACATTTTCTCCATTTGTTAAGCATCTGTTTGCTTATTCTGATTTTCCTGCCAAGGAGTGTATCATATAACTGATTTGTTTGCAGTTAAAAACATTCTCTACAGCCTCCTTGCTCCTTTTTCTGTTTAAAACTTTCATTTAATGTCTCACTGATGTTCTTCTGCTGTGATAAATATTTCTGTAGTGTCTTCTGCCTAAAATAGAGTAGCTAGTATCTGTAGTATTGTCCAGTTTCAGAGTTGCTGTCTCTGGGCCTGGTTGTTTGTTTTCAGTGGCTGTTTGTTCTGAGCACATTTTCTAGGCCATCTTGGATTAGCAGAAACCATTCTTTACTTTAGTGAGAGGATCATGTTGATTGGCCACTGGCTGGTAAAGGTTGGCTAGTCTAGGGCTTGGAGTAAGACATTGGTTCTTTTGAGCTTTTTTTAAGTTGTTTCAGATTGGAACCTTCTGGTACTTAAGCCCTACCTTTGAGAGGGTTTCTGCTTATTCACACTGAGCTGAATAGAGGAGGGACAATAACCACAACTCTGATCTGTGATATATAACAAGAAGTATCGTTTACTGCATATTTATACTAGTTATTGCTTATTCTTACAGTTTATTGCACTTTTTATTGTCTGCTACCTACTTGTTACTGTATTTTATTGCTATAAACTAATCTGCACTAATGTACTGCAATTGTCTACCTTACTGGGCTTGTTAAATCACCTCTGTTACTGAATCACTGTTTGTAAAGCTTTTTTAGCTAACTTTCACTGTGTGAAAGGTATTAACTGGACATTTTCTCCATTTGTTAAACATCTGTTTGCTTAGTCTGATTTTCCTGCCAAGGAATGTATCATATAACTGATTTGTTTGCAGTTAAAAGCATTCTCTAGAGTCTCCTGGCTCATTTTTTTCTGTTTAAAACTTTCATTTAGTGCCTCACTGCTGTTCATCTGCTGTGATAAACATTTTTGTACTGTTTTTTTGCTAAAAATAGTGTAGCTTGTAGCTGTAGCATAGTTTCCTACCCTCCCTTCCTATTGTTATCTTGTTCTTAAACTTGGTGGTTTTGCAGCTGCCCATCCTTACTGTAAATTTGATCTTAGACACTCCTCCCAGTCCAGTCTTATTAGCTCTTTCTACCTAATACAGAGAGAAAATTTGAGAAGGCCAACCCCTTTACTTCCTTAACCTTGAATTATCTTCTGTTCCTCCTTTCTCCCTTTCCACTTTACTAAAAAAAAATCACTTTATTCAGCTGCTTTTACAGTATTTATGTTTCCTACTACTACTCTATTACTTCATCTTACTTTTTTGCTAATTGTTCTCTAAAATCTTTTCTCCTGCATTTATTACTGCTTGATTTTAGCCTGTTTAAATTGTAAGTGTAATTCTAAGCCTCTTAGTTTTGGTTTAAGCACTTGGGCATTAGGACTACCCCTTAACTCTTCCTGGCCTCTCTCCCTCAGATTCTGAAAAATATGGCTGAACAACTTTCTATGGTTTCTCCTGCCAGCCTGGTTGATATGGGCATTTGGAAACAATGTAACAACTGCCTCGTGTATATGGACACCCATCTACTACTATCAACTAGGGACACAATTTGTGAGAGATGCAATTACATTAAAAACCTAGAGTCTATGCTGTCTGCCTCACAAGCCAGTATATCAGCCACTGAGAAGGTTGTCAACACAATCACTACATCTCAAACACCACACAGAGCTACACAACCCACACCCACATATGCAGAGGTTCTCAACAAAAAAAACAAACAAAGGAGACCTCAGAGGCAAAAAATGCAAACTCCACAACTCTCCACACTACATACCATGCATAGTCCACACACCTGTGTCTTACAAGCACTAAGGCCTAACCATAAACCCAACATATTAGTCATAGGAGACTCCATTGTGAGACACACAGATGTGCCTCTCATCAGGCTGGATAAGGAGAAAGTCACAGTTAGTTGTTTGTCAGGTGCCAGAATCCGCCATATCAGACACGCAAAAGTACATAGGTACTGTTATGACTCTGTCATAGTTCATGTTGGCGTGAACGAGACATACCTCCCTGGACTATATGAAGAGAGACATGACTGAGCTTGCTGAATATGTGTCCCAGGCAGGTATGTCCCTAGCCTTAAGCAGCATTCTACCGTCACCCAGAATGGTGCCTCAATACAGACAGAAAATGATTGACTTTAACAGTTGGCTTAGTTTCTGGTGTCACTCCAAGGGGATCCAGTACCGGACAGACTGGGAAGATATAATTGACAGACCACAATACTTTACTAGAAATGGCCTGCATCTGTCTAATTTGGGCTTCAGGCTACTGGCAAAGGCCATTGCTTCCCCCATAGTGCTTTTTTTAGGAATACTACCGACATAGAAATTTCAACAAAATGCAAATTAAAGGTCATGCTGCTGAATGCTAGGAGTCTAAACATGAAACTGTACTCATTGCAAGCATTCTTAACCCTGAAAGATGCTGACATTTGAGCAGTCACAGAGACCTGGTACAAAGTTGCATAGAGCACCCCAGCCTTACCTGGTTACTCATCATATCATATATTCAGACACCAAACTATGGGCAGCAAAGCCAAAGGAGGTGGAGTTTCAATATATATTAAAGACGCACACACCTTCAGGCTGGTCAAACAGTATGATGCACAGGAGACACTCCAGATGCAGTTAACCATTGACAAGACCACTATTCAAATCATAGCTAGCTACAGGCCCCCAAATTTAACTCAAGATGCCCACTCCACCTATCTGGACCTATTCAAATCTATGAAGATTCAACCCTTTACCCTGATCCTGGGTGACGTTAACTACCCAACCGTAGATTGGAAAAACGACTCATGCTAGAACACAAATGCCCAGAGATTCCTTGATTTTATCAGTGCAAATGCCTTGGAACAGCTAGTCAATACCCCCACAAGAGGTGATAATATCTTGGACTTGGTATTAATCAACATGAGTAACCACTGCAGCACCCCTACAGTATCATCATCCCTGGTAAGACCCGACCATAAAGCGGTCACTTTTGAAGTCATCATCTCCCCTGACCCCCCCCTCTAGCTAGAGTCAAACAAAAAACTTCTCCAAAGCTGATTACAACTTCCTGAGGGATGGTATAAACAGCCTCACAGCCCCCTGTCCCTCTGTAGAAACTGGCACTAATGTCCAACTATACAGCAAAGTACTATGCAAGCATTTATATAGATGCATGGAATCAGGAATACTCGACAGAGCAAAATCATCCTCTGCAAGGAAGAGTAAACCTGTCTGGTGGACATCTGCAATAAATAAACTATATAACAAAAGGAAAATAATTGCTGTCCAGGACCAAGAAGGAGCAGGTGCCCAACTGGAAGCAATATCTCCTTAGCCTGAACAAGAAAATAAGAGTACTAGTGAAATCCTATAAAGCCAACTTTGAGTCCAAATTGGCCACATCTGCTGGAGACAATCATAAAGTCTTTTACACATATGTCTGCAATCTCAAAGAAAGCACCCAGATCTGTTCAGTAGTGGTAGTCAAGGACACCACATACACAAATGCTGTAGATATAGCCAACCTACTGGCTGACAGATTCAGTGAAAACTTTACCCCTCTCTCCCCCATCAGTAAATCAGGGCATCCCCAGTACCTTCCCCCCTCCCCTTATATCTAGGGAACAGGTCCTCAATGCCCTCTCAAAGACAAAAATTACAGCCTCCATGGGACTCGATAACATCCCAGGCTGCATGCTACATGAACTCAGGCATGAACTTGCAGCACCATTAGGCACCCTCTTAAAAAAACAGCCTGAGCACTGGCTTTGTCCCAGCTCAGTGGAGGAAAGCCACTGTCATCCCTTTACACAAGGTTGGATTGTCCACCGAGCTGGGAAATTTTAGACCCATCAGCCTGACTACCTGATCTGCAAGGCTATGGAATGGATTATTATGGACCTCATTAACAGGGACAATGGCAACCTGCAAACACTGGACACCACACAGTTTGGCTTTGTCAAGGGGAGATCATATCTGTTAAATCTGGTTGACTTCTTTGAGACAGTCACCAAAGCCATGGGCAAGGGGAAGATGGTGCACACCATCTACCTTGACCTGGCCAAAGCCTTCAACACAATTCCTCACTCAGGCATAATAGATAAACTCTTTCAACTAGGCATCAGTCCATATGTTACCAGATGGGCAGCCAACTATCTCACTGATAGAACCCACCTAATCAAATTAGGGGAAGCCACCTTAAGCAGTAGACCCGTAATGAGTGGTGTACCCAGCAATCGGTCTTGGGGCCTCTGTTATTTGGGATATTCTTCCCTTAGGGGCAAGCCAAAACCAGTGGGGTATGGCTGAACAAGTTTGCAGATGACTGCAAGCTGGATGTGGTCATCAATTCCCCAAGTGATGTGGACATCCTCCAAGAGGGTCTCACCCAAACAAATGACTGGTGTCAGAAACATGGCCTCAAGCTGAATGCCAAAAAATGCATCATCATCCCCTTTGAGGAGAGTGACATCCCCGCATATTATCACATTAATAACAATGTCCTAAGCATGCAGTCAGTCATGAGGGATTTGGGCACCCAGGTTGATAGCAACCCGACTTTTGATCACCATTTTGCTTCCATTGTACAGAAGACTTTCTACATGGCCAACCTCATGAGTAAACGTATCTCATTCAGGGACAAGGAGGTCATAACATCCCTGTATTCTTCCCATATAAGGCTAATTATTGAGTACAACACCCCCTTTGGCATGTACCTTGCAAAGCACATGCAGTAGCTGGAGAAACCACAGAGGTTCCTCACTAGAAGAATCCAGGGCCTTAAACATCTACTCTACACAGATAGCCTAAAAGCCCTGTCCCTCTATTCAATTTCGTACAGACACCACAGACATGACTTCTGTCTGTCATACAAAGCAATCTCTGACCCTGCCTTGATATGCCTGCTGCATATCCGCAATTCAAGTTCCACTCGGGTAACCTGCACACCCAACCTCAACCTGGTCTGTGACATCAATAGGACTTGGTGGGACAGATTTGTCTCCCAAAGACTCCCCCATCTGTGGAATAGACTCCCTCTCCATATCAAGCAGAGCACCTCATTAACCCTTTTTAAGAGCAACCTGGATAACTGGATGGGAAACAGAAAATACACCCCTGGGACTCCACCTGCTGGACAGGGGCTTTGGGTGCTGACTTGTCTAAACATGGGCTAAGCTCTTGGCTAGGCTAATAATAGCCTCAGGGCTGACAGCCTAATAACTTCCTATGATCCTATGATGTCAACAAACCAGTAACTCTTTCCTGCGATGCTTCAAAATTTGGTTTAGGTGCCATTATTCTTCAAGAAGACAAGCCAGTAGCTTATGCATCTAGAACACTTACCCAGATTGAGATGCAGTATGCTCAAATTGAGAAGGAACTTTTGGCAATAGTGTTTGCATGTTCCATGTTTCATGATTATATCTGTGGTCAAGATATCCAGATTGAAACTGATCATTAACCATTGGTTACTACTTTAAATAAGCCTATGCATTCAGCTCTAGTGAGATTACAAAGAATGATGCTTAAATTGCAAAAGTAAAACTTCAACATAGTCTATACGAAAGGCAAACTTCTTTATGTGACTGATACCTTATCCAGATTGCCCA
Organism: Protopterus annectens; assembly: GCF_019279795.1. Classification (NCBI taxonomy): domain Eukaryota; kingdom Metazoa; phylum Chordata; order Ceratodontiformes; family Protopteridae; genus Protopterus; species Protopterus annectens. Next base: position 854,192,358 of record NC_056734.1, read on the forward strand.
GAACTACAACAGAACATCTTAACACAGAGAATTTTGACTTTGATAACATGGAAGTGTGTAATTTTGATACCAGAAGACTTGCTGAGCTATGAGATCATACATTGACTGATCCAGTTTTGGAAAAGCTCAGTCACTATATCAGTGTTGGATGGCTGTCAAAAGAATTTAGTGTACCACCAAATATGCAACCTTACTTTCCTTACAGAGATGAGTTGTAGATTGAAGATGGCATTATTTTCCTAAAATTGTTGTTCCTGCTTCCTTACAACAAGACTATATCCAGATTTTTCATCTTGGTCACCCAGGTTCCAAATCTACTAAGAGAAGGGCGAGAGGACTTGTGTTTTGGACTTCTCTAGTGAAAGACATTGATGAGTACTTTCTTCCTGTTCAGTATGTAATAGTATTAAACCACATTTGCAAAAAGAGTCACTTCAGCTAAGTCAAATCCCTGAACAACCTTGGTCAGTAGTAGCTACTGACATATTCGAGTGGAACAATCAACATTACTTAGTACTGGTAGACTCTTATTCGAATTGATTGACATCAGTCAATCACACCATTTCACTAACAGCAATGCACACTAAAAGCTTAAATTTAAATGTAGTAGAACCTGCCAGTTCATGCACTGTGGACCCGAAGGCAGCGCACACATAAATGAAATGCACCGATTAGACACACTTATTAAAAATGTGAAAGGTGTGATGCTAATTAGAAGAATGTGCATGCTTGTTGTTCAAGAATAATCTCTAAACTCCCTAGCCAAAGCAAATCCTCTGAACTGCTTAGCCACCAAATTAGATTAAAAGAATTCTGCTTCTTAGTAACTGTTATAAAAATGCACTTAATAAGGAATAGTTTAACAAACTAAATAATGAATTTAATTTCCAAATGCCAAATATTAACACATCCACCTATCCAGTTTAAGATTGCATTATTTTTTCACATGAATATTCCTACAGTCACAAAAGATTGACTCTGATGTTGGTACAATGCATTGCTTTGTCAGTCCTCAACTTCAAACCTGTGTAAATACCTAGGGTGCAAAAATGCCAAAGTCCTCAAAGGAGTCTTTAATTCTTTCATTATATTCCCATCGATTCATAATTTTTTTGTAAATGTAGTTAAGTACCTCTTAAAAATGTTGTGGTGCCCTCTCTGGCAATCAACATAGCACAGCAAACAAACAAGAAGTAACAACCTTGTCTTGTTACATGGGACCCACCTTAAACCAACCAATTCACAAGGATAAAAAGGAAAGTCCCCCAGCTTTTCTGCAAGAGCACCATCAGAAGCAACACTGTCTGGGTCAGGTTCCAGTGCATCAGTTAAACTGGAAAGATTGTCTCTTTTTTCTTTTTCATCTTGCTCTACTATGTTTCAGCTGCCACTTAGAAATAACAATTTTCTGACATAATTGTAGTCTATATCTATTATGTTACCACTAGCAAAGAAGATGCCCTTGGAGGCAACAAGTATAGAAAAGTAAAGTAGCCCATTGCTGAACTTACTTTAGTGACAGAACAATATTAACCACATAATGCATGGGGTGCAACACCTTTCTAGACATCACACTTCCACATAATGATCATGCCTGTGATTTGAGCAACTTGCAAAGTCACCTCAGCCAGTTGTCAGTAGAAATGTGTAACAGCAGCACCACAGTACATCCTTCTTTATATGGTGGACGGAGGTCCAGTACAATAACACAACTTGATTTATTACAACACCCATTATAAGTGATCTGTAATAGATAGGACATATCAGTGCAACAATGCCAGAAAACATCCAAATCAGCAAGCTTATCCACTCAACCTCCTCAGCCCACCATGATCGTCTTTGCAAAACTCTAAACCGAATGTTTCCTCTGAGTGCCTTTCCACAGCCCAACACTCATTTAAAACAAATTCTTGCTAAGCAATATTTTCCCTATGTAATATTTTAAATGTAGTCATCCAGTCAAGCTATATGAACATACAGCCTTTCCCCAGCAGACATGATGTCACAATGGTAACTAGTCAACACTGCATGAAGAGTCACTGCATGGATCACGAATGAAAACTTCAGTGCAACCAGAAGAAACAAAATGCATATCCTTTTCAAAGCCATTCTTCATACTGACATTGATTAAACACTGTAGTAATAGGGGAGAACAGAATGACCATATTATAATTATCAAATTATTAGCATTCATGAGAGAGTATTTTAATATAAATCACATAAAAATATAATTTCCCAGAAAAATTATGTAAATATTTCAATAAACAACTTATCAATATGTTAAACTATGAGTCATTCTTCTTTTATGTAAGGGAAATATATATTAAGAAAAGATACCCCAAATTTATTAAGTTTACAAATTCTTACCAGACCTCCTGTAAATGCTTACTACCACTTAAGAAATAATGTAAAACGCGTTTCAATAAATATTGAAGAATAATTTGTATACCATGTTAAATTCATTAACTTTGTCAAGAGATATTAGTTTCAACACAGACATATTTAGGGAGCCACTCCCTTTGTATTCAAAAGAATCTGACGTTCTTTAAACATTCTGAGGCTGTAGTAGTTTTCCATCCTCCTATATCAGAAAATCTTTTAAGGAAAGAGAATGAAAAGTCCATCAAGTCTTTAAAAGTATTTTATTATTTTTGACAAACACCATGACTTCATTCAAAGACCTTCACAGTTTTGTTCATTAGTAGGGTAACATTTTAATCTTGCTGGATACAATATTTGTACTTTCATATTTTTTAATGCCAAAATCAGTAACACACTTTCTTTTAACTACCATGTACAATGGATAGTCATCATCCCAACAGATAGACTAATTACACATTTTAATGTGTGAAAAATCTTCATACGTTTTTCAGAACTCAGAGCTCTTTATCCAAACATGAATAGATTTGCACCCGGTTACAATTTTGCGGTTAGGCTTAATCCTAACCTAAGATCTATGCACACTTTTTGTAAAAAAAAAAATACCGTCTTTTCAACTCACTAGTTTTGGTATCCAGGTAGCAAGAATACACATCATGTTATCACTCTCCGACTTCTCTGATACACAAAAACATTCATTAATTTGTCCTTTAGCTTCCGTTCTTTAATTTTTTTACCATTTGACTTCATTTTGTAATTTTCCTGTAACAAATTCAATCTGACTTTCTTTCTTGTTTACCATCCATTTGAACATTTTCCATATCCCATGTTTGTTGCTCTTGCTGCTGGACCATGTTTCAAATAATGTTAATTTGCTGTATTAAATTTGTTGAATTATTTCCACTTTGACTCAGACATTTTCCATTTTAAATGTCAGCCCTCCCAATGAGGAAATGACTTGTATGGCCATTTTTAATGTTGTTTCAGTTTATATAGTCTTAGAAATGCTCATCCTTGATCTGATACTCAAATCCCAGAGACTAATAGGAATGAAACATTTAAAATTAACAAAGTTCTAGTCATTCTCAGTTTCAGATAAAAAAAAAACTTTATAGAAGAATAATTCCAAATGCCGTTTATAGACTGAAGATACATTATCTTCTGTCAAAAATTATTTTATGGGTGAAATACTGTGCTGTGCTATCTGTCTGGTTACCACCATGGATGAAATTCATTTGAAATTCACTTAAAATTTGTAATAATGATTCCAAAAGTATATAAATAAAAGTACAATGGTCATTGCACAGGAGGGTCACTTTAACATATGTTGTATGTGAATGTCAGATGGCTTTGAAAGATCAGTTCATTTTTTTCTGATGACACAGTTATGCTGTAGGAATGATACAAAACAAGATGTGAGCATAGTAAAGGGGAGATGAAAATGATGAAGAAATGGTTTGAACTTAGCAGTTTACATTCCTGAAAAAGTATTCATCTGTGAAGCAGAATGCCAGTATATGCACTCTGTATTTAATTATGTGTGTGGGTTTGGGGGTGTGTGGGTGGCTAGTAAGTAAGTATTGTGAAAAAGCAGCAATAGGGATTTTTGTGCAAGCAAGAGGCATCATTTCCTTTAGAAATCAATAGGCATATTATTCCTTTCACAGAATGTTAGCAATATTTCATCTTCAGTACTAGTGCCATTGTGATGATATCCTAAGCCTGAGTACTAGCTTTAGTTAGTAAGTTAGTTAGTGTCTGCTAACCAGGTAGGTTGGCTGATACAGGACCTTTTTTCAGCTGCTATCAAGTACACAAGATAATCGTCACCTTCATACTCCTTAACCACAACTTCTACCCAACTCTGTAAACAAACTTTCAGTATATGAATCCACTAGCTCCCACCAAATTATTTTATTTATTTTCAGAAAATAATTACACAAACCACATATTGAGAGAACAATAAGGAATAGTAGAACATAGTTTGTAAAGTGAGAGAAAAGTGACATGAGCATTTGCTTTGTACAAAGTCTTACAGTGTTTAAGAAAAAGTACAAAGTTTTACAGTTTTTTTAAGAAATTGTGTACAGTATATTCTAAGCTGTCCATTATTAAAGTGACTACTATAAAAATGTCAACCATAATTAACAAGAGCCAGCTGAATGGAATTGCCAATTATTTCATTGTATTTATTCATTTTTTGATATGTTGTCCGAGGTAGAGCCCTGATCCCTTTGGATCTATTTCTGTCTCAGCCTGGGGTCATTGATTTACAGGTGAATAAATTGGGGGTTAAGAGCCATCACATAACCTGGAATTAAACATGGTAGAATACCAAGTAGAATTGAACTTAAATCTCTGATACAAACACACTTATGAGCTAGGTCTTCCTTATTTTTTTTTATTTTTTGAAAATAAATTGAGAATATCTAAAGTTGTAATTTCCTTGGACATCCTGCTTCATGAAGCAGGAGAAAGTTTGCAGAATGATGTTTGAAATGTAGCTAAAGGGAAATAGGACCTAGATAGTTTGATAGTAGTGTTGGTTTGGTGGGAGCTAGTGGATTCATGTACTGAAAGTTTGTTTACGGAGTTGGGTATAAGGTGTGGTTAAGGCGTATGAAGGAGAGCAGATAGGTGGCTCAGGTAGTGATAGGGTGCCATTTTTGTGTTTCGAGTTGAGCGCCAACAGAGGTCAGTTGAATTGGCAAGATTGATTAGTCTTAGAGTCTTGTCAATTGACTCTAATAAGGCTGATAAATCACTGAGTACTATTTTCAATAGTTTGTACTGCAGTGTTATGTAATTCCTGCTTAGTGAATGAAGCTCTGCAGCATGTCTGGATGTTAGAAGCACTGGTTCCATTTCATAAAACGTAAAATTAGACAGACCCATGTAATTATATACTTACTAGTAATATTTCATTTCCACAACACATTATGGAAAATATTCTGTGTGACAGGTTGGTGGATTTCCCCAATGTTTGTTCTTCTGATGATGGCTGAGTCCGTGACTTCTTTCAACAATAGCGTATCTACCATAGTCTGATACCATTTTGACTGAGGTAGCATAACGCTGGTAAGAGCAACCTTTTGCATGGGGTTTGCCTGATCATATGTCACAAAATGATGAGTGGAAGTATATGCTGTAAAGACTCACTGAGGTTGTGTATTACTGACAATCAGCACTGTACAAATATGATAAAATATGCTGGAATGGCTCAGTCGCTATACTCTCTCAGCCACTACATGGAACATACTTAACAAGCTGGAAAGTGTTCTACATGCATCATGTATATGGCATGTTACTACTGCAGAGACCACAGTTGTTTCACAATAGCAATGGTGAGCTACACCTCTGTTGCAGAGTCACACATGAGCAATGTTCAGTCCTCGACTGTCACCTGTAGTTGACTAAGTTCATATAACACACAGACAGTCATCAATATATACATGCAGACATTGGTCTGTATCCTAACATCTTCAGAAAACTTATATACAAAGAAGTGCACCATATACCATAAAGAGTAGAGACTTCTCTATATGGTGTTCTAATTTTCATGCTGACATCCCTTTCATAAATATATGGTGTTTACATTTTCAAAGAGTTGACATTGAAGTCCTTAGGAATTATTTGGAAATAATTTACCTTATGCTTACAACAGCCCTGGCACCGTCAATGGATTACTGTATTGACATGATAGAAATAAAATATGAATAAAGATATAAGTATTTACAAGGAGTATATATATTAATTAGCACAACATCAAGCTGCTTGTAACTCACTAATTTATGGCATAAACAATGATTCACAGTTTAATACTCATCAGTCTGTATATAACTTGAATATAATCATAGAACAATAACTTGTACTTAATATTGGTTTAAAATAACACATAAAAGGGTTTGTGACATGTATTTTGATGTGCTTTGCTCAATTTTGATAATCCTGAGCTTGAATGCTTGTTTGATTTCTTTATGTATGTTCAGTTGCTCAGTGTGACTTGCAAAGATTTTGTATAAGCTCAATATGATTGTTTTACTGCTTATCAGTTCAGTTTTTTGGAGTAAGAGCAAATAATGCATTAGTCTTGCTTTAAATTATTACTCTTTCTGCAAGCTGAAGCAATCTTAGACTGAGAATAATAAAGCAATAGTGCAAAGAGTGGCAGCACCCTAATATAGGATGTGCAGGAGGCCCCCTCTAGTTTAAAGTTCTAGTGACTCTGTGTCTGCATGACAAAACTTGCTTGTTTAAGTATTGTTGACAGAGTCCTTTATGTATTGGAGGAAAGCATTTTGCTGATATGTACAAGAATGGTTCCCCTTCAAAACATCTAAAACCCATAACATCTAAAATCAAAACATCGAGACAATAACATCTAAACCCAAAACATCTAAAATCCATAATATCAAATTTCATAACATCTAAAATGTATAATATGTAATAGTGTATCATCAAACGTGTAAATGTTATAGTTTAATCTGTTAATCTTGTGGTATCACTATGAGATGTTGTATGAGATGTTGTAGGTTTTATTTCTATAGTTATTATTTATGTAGTGTAAGAATTTATACTATTTATATAGTGTTTATTTTGCCACTCTGTATGTGTTTTTTAGGCCATACAGGTAAGTGATATAGATATTATGTGTACATTCCTTATGGTGATCATGATGCAGTGGGGTTAGGAAATTAACTTTTTCCCACTGTAGTGTGATCTTAGACTTGGTATATTTAATTTATGGCCTGTGTGGGAGGTGCGTGGGGGCTTTTCCCCCTGCAGAAACATAGTAAAAAGTGTGTTTGTTAGTTTTGTGTTGTTATATGTGGATGAGATGTTATTTTCATGTGATTTGTAGTGTTCGATGTTGTGATGCATGTTTTAGATGTTATGAAATCCGATGTTATGGGTTTTAGATGCTTTGGGTTTTAGATGTTCTGATTTTGATGTTATGATTTTAGATGTTATGTGTTTTAGCTGTTTTAAAGGGGAACCACAAGAACATATCTTTTACGGGCTATAGGTTAGAATACAACTGTAACTCCAAAAAAATGCCACAACCTATAGCAACTACCCCATAGCAGGAGCCAGTAAGACAGTGCTGTGTTAACAGCACCATGACCCTGAGCACTATAGTCAGAGGAATGTACCACTACAGCATTTTAGCTGTTAAACACTTCTGAAACATCATCAAGGAAACAATTAATGGACAACAACAAGATTCTATTATCAAAAACTCAACTTCTCTGTCCTTTTTCTCCCTATTTACCATCCTTGCCATGAATAAACAACAATACAGCATTTAAAATATTTTAAATCTACCATTTTCTCCACTACAAAAATACCTTACTGTACTGTGGTGGTTTCACTTTCAAAAAAGTTTTATCCCACCCTGGAAAAGCTTGCTGCAGTCTCCAATTCATTGATGTCATCAAGGCCAATGAATACTGGTAGTTTTCTGGCCAATTCCCTCCCCAAACTGAAATCATCACAACCATCCTAAAAACCAACCCATGCTGTGGTATAACAGCTTCTTGGTCCTTCCACTACCCATACAGAAAGTAAAGATTAGAACAAGGAAACAGTACATGAGTCAAGTCTCCTGCTGTGAGCTGTCCATCACAGGAGGTAGCAGCTCAAATTACCCTTAGCACTTTGACATCTAGGGAAGTTAGATGTGATGGGGGGTGGGAGATGAGTCAAGGTAGTACAATTCAGGCTTCACAAAAGACTGCAATTTAGTCATTCTAAAAAGAAACAGCAGTAAAAAGCACTTTGAAAGTCTGTTTTGTGGCATTTGCACTGTTTGTGCTTTAAGTAGTCATTGAATGGGATGAAATGTTACTTAAAACTAAAAGACAGCAGTGTATGCATGTAAAATCAATGCAGGGACAGGAGCTTTAGGAAGAAAGAGGCCTGTGTGATGTAATTTTTACAAACAAGCATTGAGTTGTGGGATACCTAGAGGAAGACTAAACAATCAGGATCACTTCAAGATGCTAGACCCAATGTGGTCTGACACAGAAATTATGTATAAAAATATTTAAAATCCTGTAAATTGTCCTAGAGTGGTGTTAAAATGTAGGAAACACTGAACCGTGATGGAATAAACATGGTTTTTTTGAGTCTGCAGCAACTGTTCTCCTTTAAATAGTATAAAGTAGTAATAAAATAGCTTCAAACATTAAGAATAAACACAAGCAATGATCTCAGACAAAAAAATCATTCACTGCATCTAGTCAAATCAGATAAATAGTGCTAATCTTTTCCTCGCAAGGAAGCTACCTGTTTCACTTCATCTGAGGAATATTCCTGGTTGGAGGGCCTTCCTTCAATGAGTAGCAAAACAGAGGTGTGTGACTTTGAAATAAACAAAAAATATTAATAATAACCTCATCCTAAAAGTGAAGTCTCCTTCTCACTGAATGTGGACATTTTGTCCCTCACCTTCCCTGAAACTAATGGTGATTGCTGCTAGAAGAATCAGCAAAACTATTGCTGGAGTCTAGTCAAATCTAATAACATCCAGATGTCAGAGCAGACCATCCAGTAGATCCACATAAGAACATTCCCCCCAGATTCCCTAAATGCTTCTTAACTGTCTGCCCAGTAGGGCCTCACCAGTCAAACTGATACTGATTATAATTCTCCAATACCAATACCCGATATTGATTCTTCACTGCCCCATGAATAATATCACTCGGCCCGTCTATCTATGCCTTAACCCTTGTCTCCATTCTCCTCTTGTCCTGAACTATCTTGTAATTATATGCCATTCATTGGGGGTGAAAAGATAAGTAGCTGCTTCCCATTACACAAAAGTTCTGGGCTGCCATCAATAAAATTATGCAACAAAGAAAAAACAGTACACCACCCCCAAACATCAATACAACTACCAATAATATAGCCACCCAATTCAACCAACACGTCACCAAATCTATTATATTCTAAATCTAATTAACAATAGCACTCCTGCTACATACCCAAACCTGTCATCCTTACCCACTGACCAAAATGGTTTCTCATTACAACCTGTCCCTACTAGTACAATATTTAAGCATCTGAACAAACTTAAACCCACAACCCTGGCTGCTGATAAATTGCCAGCAAACTTTCTCAAGATCACAGCCAAAGCCATTTCCTATCCCATCTCCCTGTTAATTAACCACCCCTTGTCAGAACAGCACGTTCCAACACTATGGAAAATCTCCTATATAATACCACTCCATAAAGAGGGAAACTTACTGGAACTGGTGGCGCAGTGGTGCGGTTAATGATGTCACCTCACAGCAAGAGGTTCTCCGGTTTGATTCTCGGCTGGGGTGCCTTCTGTGTGGAGTTTGCATGTTCTCCCTGTGTTCATGTGGGTTTCCTCCAGGTACTCCGGTTTCCTCCCACATTCCAAAGACATGTGTCTGGAGCATTTCTCCTCGGGCCTCCGCTAAAAACAGGCTCTGTGGAACCTAGTCAGACTTTCCCAGTCAACAAATGTTAAAAAAAAATAAAATAAAACTTTCATAAATCCTCAAAAAATGTATACATTCCCAGATAATCAACTATCTCCTTACTAATAAACTGTTGACCAACACCCGACATGGATTCTGTCCTTATCATAGTACCATCACAGGCCTTATTAGCTTTTCCAGTACAGTAAATCAACACTGTAACAATGGAAATTTTGTCTGCACTGTCTTCCTAAACCTCTCAAAGGCCCTTGATGCAGTCTCTCATGCCAAACTATTTACTACACTCTCCAAACTTACTCCAAGCCACTCCACTCTATCCTGATTCCAGGACTATCTAATTGCCAAACAGGCAGTAAAATGGCAAAATACCTTATCTCCTCTCCTACCCGTGACCCCAGGTGTCCCCCAAGGATCCATCTGCAGCTTCCTCCTCTTCACCATATTCACCAATAAATTTCACAAAACTACCCACTGCCACTTTGGTCCAGTATGCTGATGACTCCATCATAATATGTTCTGCCATATCACTCCCTGAACTCCAAAAATTAACAGAAGAATCCTTTGCTGCTGTTGAAACCTGGTTAAGCAACTCTCAACTAATACTAAACCCCAAAAAAACACAGGTAATGATATTCCATCCTACAAAAGCCATAGACCCCATTCCTCCTTTCACAATACACTCAGCTAACAACACCCTGATCACACCTGTCTCACACACCAAACTGCTAGGAGTCATCATAGATCACAACTTGAAATGTGATTTGCATATCGCACATACCATAAAAAAGTCCATAAAAAATCTGGAACCCTGTATAGATGCAAAATGTACCTCACCAACAACATTAAAGCCTTCATCACTAGAACCCACTAGTCTCCACACTTATCTATGCCTCCCCCATACTCACCAACTTAAATAAATCAGACATAACCAAACTAAGCAGTTGCTACAATAAAACAGCTAAGTTTGCTAGAGACTCACCCTACAGTACACATCACTGTCTAGGACTCAAGCAACGTTCCTGGGTTGAATTACCAAACCTGCTCACCTTTAATCAACTTACAATAGCCAACCAAATTCTATATAATCCCAAAACAACTCCTGCATCACCAGGCCTGCTGAATATCTACCCCAATAGACCAATAGACGCCCATACTAAGATCCACAAAGAATTATTAGTCAATGTAACTAAAAGCAAAAATAGCTCAGGGGTCTCCCTCTACTCCTCCTCTGTTGCTAAAACATGGAACAGAACCCCTAGATATCAAGACCACAGAAAACAAAAACAACTTCAAAAAACTCCTCCAACCCCATTTAAGTCGCAGATTTGTAACTGCGCAGATCCTGGGTAGCACCCAAAACAGATCTACAACATACTCAACTATGCTTAGTCACTGTCCCCACCATTACATAGTACAGTTCACCAACTGCTACTGCTAAACCATATATACCTACATCCTACTGTATGTTAATATATACTGTATGTATTTGCTACAACAAGCAATTTGGATATGTTGAATCATTATGTAGCTTAACCCTAAGTTGATATGAAAGTTGATGTTTACTGAGTAAACATACATAATCTCCTTTCTTTTTTGTTCTGTATTCAAACAACATGTGGTTTATTTTTTTAATCTACTAACCATTTTATTAATTGTTACCAAACATCTGAATGTATTGCTTAACAACTGTACTAGATGTTCATGTACTTTATTGTATGTTTATCCAATGATGACATTATTTTGTTTTGTACTTAATTTACCTGTGTTTTATTACATTTATTGCACTAATCTCTGTGGAACTTTTCTCCCAGGGCCTCCACTGAAAATGGGCTTCTTGCGCATTCAGACTCTCCAGTAAACAAATGTAAAATAAATAAATAATAAAATAAATAATTGCTGAATGTGTGATAAATGCACTGTGTAAGCCTTCTATTTGTTTTCTTCTGTCTGCTTCATAATGTGTAGTAACCAGTCTTTGCATATCTTCGATGCATTTAAGCTGTAACCAAAAATCTCATCAAATCACTGAAGGATAATGAACATGAATTTCATTTACTCTGCTAGCCCAGAGTTTTGGCTTAGAACTGACTCCTTGGCATGTCATAGACAAACATAATATTTATGGACAATGTGAGGCTTAAAACTCTAAAGGTTATGACTCGAGTAATTGCATATGAGCAGGGTTAAAGTTCACCTTGTGGCAAACACAATAAGAAATATTCAGTCTCTAAGTCAGTCAGTCTGTAAACTATCCCCATTTCAAATATGGCACATCTCAGCACATTAGGAATGAAAAAAGAATACCTGCATCTGCAGAGACTGAGCTCCCTACCTTTGTACAGCAAGGTGGTCTCCCTCTTTTTAATTTCTCCAAATCTATTGGGTGTCTAATACCATGACGGGAATGGACCCCATTCCTAAGTCAAAGTACAATTAAAGTTCATGAAATTAGTATTGTTTCAATCTTTGATGTCAGCCAGAAGTGATCTTTGCAGCACCTGCAATGTGTCCATTAATGACTCCTGCAATTTGTATGGAGTTACATGTATCAGTGACATATCTAAATACAATTGTAGATTATTTTTTTTATAAGACCCCGTTGCTCCTACTACTATTGGAACTGCCTGGGTAACTTTCTTCCACATTGGTCTCATTTCTGCCTGTAAATCCTGATATTTTATGACTTTGTGTCTCTCTGTATGCAAGACACTATAGTAACTGAGCATAGCGATTTCAGTGATCAATGCTACTTTTGTCTTCTTTTTGTGGACCACTATATCTGTTTTTCTCGCATCTATCTTTTGAACTATTAGTAATGAGTGATCCCACATGATGTAGACTTCATTATTTTCTATGATGCTTTATGACTCATGTTTCCAGTGATTTTCAGCTACTTTGATATTCTAATGTTTGCACAATCCCCAGTGCAACAATCTTGCCACATTATTATGCTTTTCAGTATACAGTCCTTCTGCCATTAGTATGTCATAGTCAGCAACAAGGTGTGCAACTGTTTCTAATTCTGTTTTATAAAACCTACATTTGTCTGTTTCTCCCACATGTTCAACGGACATTGTAAACCAACTTGCACATAGTCCACTGTCTTGGGCCACCTGTATTAACCTTTCATCTTTTGGTTTGAATTTGCCTCTCCTTAAACATTCCTACATTTGATCCTGATCAACATGAGGTTGTTCCAGGTGTTTTCTGTACTTGCAACTATATTTATGCATTTTCCACATTTCTGCCTTCTCATCTGATCCTTCACCTTACATTCTTTCTTTTGTTTGTTGGAATATTCAGTTGCTGCCTGATTTGTATTTATCTACTTCTGCTTTGAGTTCCATTCCCACTTGACTCTGATATTCTTCTGCTAGACTAAGAAGGGAAGTCATCTTAGATTTACTCTCCTCATGTTTCAAAGCTTTCACTATGTTTGGGTGGTTTCAAATAGTACACTTCCTTTTGTCCTCAAAAACAAAATACCAGTATTACTTACTCAAGGAGGGACTACCATAGAGGAAAAATATCTCAAAACAAAAAAATCCAGCATCTGTTAAGCCTTCCACTGACTGGAGCTAGTAGACAAAAGACAGTTGCTATTAGTGGAAGATCAGGTCAACATTAACAGTCATACTGCCTCTACTCATGGGATGCAAAGAACTTCCCCCTAAACTTGAATATTAGAAACCATACTGAAACAATGCTGATTTTAGAAGAGGCTACCACAGGTAATAATACCCCAAAGTAAATTATTTACCTGGTATACTGGTACGTTTCTTTATTTATTTAGTTACATTTATTGACAGTGTTACTCTTGCTAGGCTCATGACCCATTTTCATTGGAAAACCAAATTGTAGGCATAATTACAAGCAGGGAAAAGTTTGGTCAGGACATTAGAGAAATCTTCAGTCTCTTTTCTGTAAGTACAATGGGATATGTTAATGCCCACCTGTGTTAACAGTAATGCAAGCAAATGGCATCATACCTCTCAACTGTACAGGTTTTCGCAGAATGTCCAGATTTGTGCCTCAGATTTTTGGTGTGTTCCTCCTAAAATCTGTACTTTTCTGGCAAATAGCTGAGGATTGAAGTCATTAAATAATGACAAACATTTGAGTTTAAGACTCCAAATCCTTCAGAAAATCCATGCTAATGCAAAACCTATTATTATGTCAACTTTCTAAGTTTGTATGAGCAATATTTAAAATCTGCCCCTATTTGTCCCCCCATCATTTTAGGCTTTGTCCACATTTTTTGCTCTAAGAGGCTGAGAGGTTTGGATGGCATTTTGATTTAATGTTCTATCCAAAGGTTATCAGCTCAGTACCAAAACACCCCTGATACTACAGCTTTAGCAATGATACATTTATTTCTTATTATTTATTTGTATTCGTTAACTTGAATCATGTCTTTTTCAGTGAGAAAAGCTACAAGAAAAACAAAACAAAATAAAATCACAAAACTTCAATAAAAATTCATAATGATAGCAATTAATATAATATCAAAGTTAAAGACATTATGTCATGATTGTGGAAAGTGCAGTATTGACAGGTAAAACAAAAACATTATGCTGAAAGACTAATTGGCATAATGGTGAAGGTATTCTCCTCCCATGCACATGGTGCAAGATTTGATTCTGCCCTCTGATATGAGCTTCATTGATTAAAGAAATATCCTTACATATGGGATTGGCATAATGGTTAAGGTCTTTACCTTATAAACAAAAGGTACAGGATTTGATTCTGCTCTGGGATTATAAGCTAGGTTTAAAATGGTCCTTCAAGGCAATTAAATTTGTATTCTCCGCTAAACCTATAATAATATTTGTAAACATTTTATATAGTTATATGGATCCCTATTGATTGATTGAGTTTTCAGAAACTTGAAATTCATATCTGCAAGATGATATGATCGAATTTTGAAAACCCAAAGCTTTGGAATGGAGGTTGCGTACAGTGAGGATGGCGAGATTTAAAATTTTCCAGAATGCAGTGTGATCTCAGAGTTGGTATACATAATTAGCAAGGTTTAAAAACATCAATGTTCAAGTTTTCAGAAATTCGATCATAACGTCTCACCATTATGAATTTGGAGTTTATGAAAACTCGATCAACTGACATCGATCTATATATATATATATATATATATATATATATATATATATATATATATATATATATATATATATATCAATATGGGATCTGGACACATGCTCGACTAGCATATGTCCGAATCACAAAACATCGAACACACATACACGAAAGCGCTAAACATCGAAAAGCGTATGTGTATGTGTGCCAGTTTCGTAGATCAGACTACAATGCGGGTAAGAGAAAATTCCCTTTTCCCCACTGTAGTGCAATCTCGGAGTGAGAATATTAAACTAGCGGGGTGCGGGGGGTGCGGGGGGGCGATGCCCCCCATGCAGAAACGTAGATTTTTTTTAACTGCACATACATGGAAGCTCTTTTTGATGTTAAGTGCTTTTGTATATGTGTGTTCGATGTTTTGTGATTCTAGTTGAGCATGTGTCCTAGACCTATACATATATATATATATATATATATATGTATATATATTTTATTTTTATTTATTTTATTTTTTTTTTTTTGTTGACTGGCTGGGCTGGATACATGTCCTTTCCTTTTTTTTAGAGTAGAGAAAGGAAAAAAAAAAACATAAAGGCAACAAAGGCAACAGTACATTAACATACAGAGAAAAATAGTATTAACATAAGTATAAACGAGGACAGCAGTCAATACATGTAACTAAGTTAACATTCGTATGAGAAGGCAGTTGGTTGAAATAGAGATGCCTTGAGGTTGAGGAACAAGCTCTCCAAGAAGGTGAAGAGACTAGGGTGGTAGTTGTTTAGTTGGGTTTAGCCTGGTTTTAGGACAAGGACATAACCAATTTTTTTTAGGAATCTTTGAGATTTTTTTGAATTGGTTAAGCGAGGTTATAAGTCTTAGGTTGTTTGGAAGGAATTTCAGGGTTTCCTATGGAGTTGGCATAGAGGGCATCACCACCCAAGTTCTTGGATTTAATGGTTTGTATTTGAACACTATTTGCTGACCTCTATCAGGTTGGTTAATTATTTTGAATGCTTCCGTTAGTTGGTGTTCCTGTTATAAATCTGGCTATGTGATTGTAGGCAACGGAGAGCATGTTAAGTTCAAGCTTATTGAGGAAAGATAGTATAGGGGAGGAGCAGGAGGGTAGAGAGATGAGGAGCGGGCATGGTGTTAGTTTGGCGTGAGGGGAAAAGAAATTCTTAATGATACATTTTGAACGAGTTTTTGTTTACTGTCTTAATAGAATTGCTAATGTGTATGTCAAATTTCAGCTTGTGGTCGATGGTTACTCCTAATAGTTTGGTGTTGGAGACGGGCTCTATGATGGTCCCGTTGGTGGATTTTACATGGAATGGGATATTGTTAGGAGGTGAGTTTCGTTTCCTAGGGAGTGGTTGCTGAGGGAAGAATAGTAGCAACTTGGTTTTGCTGGATTAAGTAGTAGTTTCAATTCAGAGAACCATTTTTATATATATATATATATATATATATATATATATATATATATATGCATTTATATACATACATATATATATACCTACATGCATATATGTACGCCTACGCACACACATTTGGGAATTATCTGATAAAAGTTTTGCTGACTTGTGGTTTGAATTTCATGTAGGGATTTAGCAGCACATATTTGTGTAGAACTGTATGCCTGTTCTACTAATGTAGCACTGAGTAGAGTTTGTTCATGCCGTTAACAAAAATATTGAGGAGTAATGGCCCTACATGTCTTTATGGTACCATTATGGTAGTGTTCTGAAATTAGGACAGAGTATCTTGCCATTTTACTGATTATGACTGATTGCCAGAATAACTACTAAACCACGGTATTATCTTTTTGAGTAAATTCAGGGTGTACTCTTTCAATGAGTAGCTGGTGAAAGAAGGTATTGAAAGTTTTTGAAAAATCAAGAAAAAGTGAGGATATGTGCTAGCCTTGATTTCTTCGAGTATTAGTTTCATTTAGAAATGTTAATAAATCTCCCTGTATGCTGTGGCCAGAATGAGGCCCATGCTGAGGATTAGTTACTAATATCATTTGAATTAAGTAATTAAGAAGTTGCTTGGTACAAAACTCTAAGCACATGATATGGAGATAATGGCTTTATGATATTTCCAGCATTTTAATATAACTGTTAAACCCTATGATTAAAAGCCACCAAAAAGCCAAACTGTATCAAATGCTCTTGCTGAAAATAAACTTGTAATTACAGTTTGTCCCGGTCCCCTTCAATAACACACATCACACCAAATGACATTTGACGACCTTTATTAAATTTCCATAACATAGCTTTGATCACCAACTTTATTAATTACAGCTATTCGTGATATGATTCTAAATACAGCATAACATTCTTATAATGTTAATCAGGGCAGCGTACCTACTCACCCTGCCCCAGTAAGCAGCGTCCATGCCTCTACTCACTTACTTTAATTATGAAGCAGCGTCCCATCTCACTTCATACACCATTCATTGTAATGTTAATCAGGATAGCATACCTACTCACCCTACCCAGCAAGCAGCATCCATACCTCTACTCACTTACTTTACTTATGAAGCAGCGTCCCATCTCACTTCATACACCATTCATTGTAATGTTAATCAGGGCAGCATACCTACTCACCCTGCCCAACCTCTGCTTGCTTATTTTACTTATGAAGCAGCGTCCCAACTCACTTCATGCACCATCCATTGAATTACCTTCCATCAAATAAGCACCATCCTTACCTCAGCTTGCTTATCTATTCAGCAAGCTTCCTCCAACTCATTTCCTTTCCCCAGATCCTTGAAATGAACCTCCAGACATCAAAAGGGGGAAGAGAAGAGGGCAAGCCTATCCCTCTTCTCTGCCTACCCCCACTGATAAATAACCCTACTCCCCACCAAAGAAAAGAGGGAGGGTGTGTGGGTAGCAAGTTCACGCCAAAATGTGATTGCTTAACCCAACTATACTAGCTAAACCTCTTAAGCCCCTCCCCCTCATTATATCATTTCCTCCCAACCATCCCTGCCTCCACTTAACCCTTTTACCTCCCCAACCCACTTAAATCTCGTAAATCTTAACCTAACCCCCCCCATGAAGATGTCCTGGGACAACTTAGTTTGTTGCCAAAGGGGGAACAGAAGAGGGCAAGCCTATCCCTCTTCTCCACCAACCAGCCTGACCAGGCTGTTCCCCCTCCCTTCTACCCAAACTTGTTCAATCCACTTCCCATAAAGGGAAGGGTCAAGCCAAACATCATTTGGTGTACCCATTATCAGTAAAGCACCTTAGAATCTTTTCATAAACCCCTTTGCCATGCCATCACTGAAACACACCCTAATGAAACTAAATAAAGTAGGATTGCTGTGACCCTGCTGTAACACTGGAACATCCCCACCAAAAGAACACATACCCTTTTAGCCCGCTGCTTTCAAAGTTGAAATCATGGCTCAACCTAAATGTATTGACAGCTATAACCACAACAAAACCACAAACTATAACCTCGTGAACTCAAGACAGCACCCAGTCAAACTAGTAGCAAGTCTCACACCCAAGTGCTAACCGTAGCATATCACCTTAGCCCCCCCACTACCCAGTTCTATATGTGCAACAACTCCATTACCGTAGGGACTAATCTAACTCCAAAACATTAATGTCCTAACCTTAGATGGCAAAATCCAGCACCCCTTGACCTAGTTCCCAAAAACTCACAAATGCTCAGCAATGAAATACTCTACGTGCCAAGCCATAAACACCTCCAATTCATTCATTACCAAACCATTCTTAACCCATTTGTTCCCTAGCCTATCCCCTAAAAAGCTCTTTCCTTATGTTACCTATACCACTAGTATCCTACAGCTGCCTTTTCCTACAACCAGGCTTCCTTAAACCTTCTAACTCCCTTGTAACAATGCACCCAGTTTATAAAACTACCCCAACACAGCCATCTACATACCATGCTTCCTAAAACCTTATCTAGAAAATTCACCCAAACCCCAAGTGAAATGATCCTTGTGCTCTTCTGTAACCTTAACCTGGTATGTAACATTAACACTACCTACTCAAGAGACAAATTTATCATCCCCAAGATGCCACCCGTTAGGGATAAACTCCAGCATCATGTCAAACACCTCCTTGGCCCTTCCCCCACATACAGTTCAAGCAACTGGATGAGTGAATACAACCACCCAAGGTTCCAAGAAAGCAAGGATTGAAGTTCACTGGCATTGTAGGAGCCATAGAGGTGTAGCCTAATAAGTTCCTGTGCTCCTATGAACATCGTGACCCTACGCATCTCGTGGGATCCCCACACTCCCCATAAACCATCCCCGACAGTTTTCCCCCTTTGGCCCCCCTTACCTAACTCTTGCTTACTTGCCCCCTATACCAATGCAATAATCAGCTCCCAGTAATTAAACACAGAGCTCAAACATGCCTTACTAAGGTGATTATTCAGACCCTCCTTGTGCCCCATTCAAGTGGCAAGAATGTCCATCCTATCAAAAACATCATCTTTCAAATCCCCTTTCAAGCCCATCACACGATACTTTCTGCACTCCAGCAATCTGCAAAGAAAGAAACAATGATAAATTCTATGTGCACACATGCCATGATTGCTTAACATGGAAGCACTGACCAGGACCCCTGCCACCCCATCAAACCCTTACGTATGGGCCAATGACCGTGCTCCCTCTTACTATTGAATGCAAATGCCCAAAAACAGGAACAACTTTCAACGTTAATCTAACATACTAACAATTAATAGAACAAATTGTACAACCCATTAACCCTGATATAAAAACTCAAAATGCCTGTCCTTCTCTGACTAGCAGTGTAAAATCATCTACCAAAACTCAACAACTTTGAAATCCACTTACTTCCATCAGTAACTGTTGTCCATTTATGTTCCCCTTGTGTAACCTCCTCACTCGCCACTGCTTCCAACATCTGCGAATACACTGTATCGCCACAACTGGTACTCAGCACACCACCATCTATAAAGAAAAGGACAAATTTAAACCCTCCAATAGTAACAAGCAGGCTCCACCTTATACTCACTTATTCCAAATTACAGCTGCAGTGTTCCAAGACCTCATCTGCAAGAAAGAAAAAGACATGTAAAACATCCAAAATACGTCACACATTCCAAGGCATCTTCAAGGACAACCTATCCTGCCAACCCTGGAAGAAATATACCACCGCTACTCCCATCTATGACAAAGCAGCCATAACCAAATGGATGATGCTAAATGGTTTCTTAGGCACAGTCATGTAAGAGACCATGTCAAGCAAATAGGATACAAACCACCTACCCATGAACACTAAATATTTAGAGAATTTGCACTCTCCTCCATAAAGACAAATCATATTTGTATCTAGTGTTGTCTCCTTGTTGCATCAGCTATGCATATAACACATCTGTTTCTAGTGTAGTGCCTCTTTTACTCAATTCTGTTTTGTCATGCCTGTGAGCATTTTTATAAGATAAACTCTTTTCATTCTCCCAAGAGCCATGTTCCTGAAATACTTGTGATTAATTTATTATCCTGCCTGTTAGTAATACAAGCTAAACATATCGTCTTTAAATCAGCTATCTCAGTCCATTGTTTTTTTACAACTTTTTATCTACTTCTGTTCAAGTCTAGTTTCACTTACTGGTTTAACAAAACCCAGGATGCACCATCTGCAAGAAAAGAAGATACAGATCTGCAATACACAAAGCCATTTGAAGTAACCATATTAGTTTGACAAATCTCCCTCCTTTTTTTTTTTTTATATAACTTACTATAACTATATAAGTGAACAGTATCCCTTACCCTGTGGTGATTCTGCTAATACCCGTTAAGAAACCAGTAAAATTCTATACAACTCCTCCTGCCCCTCCCACCTATCACTCTCCTTCATCATACCTTTCAACCTGTTCAAAGCCAGAATCTGGCCAAGGGCACCAGTACCTACGGCCACATCACCTTAGTAAGCAAGACCTACATTATTGCCATACCGAATGTAAATTCACATGTCCCTAAACAGCAGCTCCCCTTTAAAGACAAACTACACACCCTTAACTTGTCCATCTCAAACTCTAATAGCACCCCTTCATTATAGCGCACACTTGTGCAGGGGCCCCGCTGAACCAACCCTACAAGAGCATACCACACAGCCTCTTGCAGCCAGAAATCGAGCCCCGCCAAGAATAACATGGGCCACTGTCCAGCAGAAATGCAAATGTGATAGCATGGGTTTGCAGCCTAGATTTCTGAAAGCGTATGGATTGCTGCAGGGATATGATTCTAAAACCCATCTATGACATACCTAACGTCTGTTAATCATCAACTGCCATCCTGTACAGCAACAAGCCATATACCCCCACTGCAACAGCCTATTAGTGTACAATCCAGCCCTTCTAAAACATATTTACCTAGTCAAATGCCCTAGGATAACCCCTGCCCCCCAGAGAGAGGAGAAAAAAAAAAAAAACAAACTTGGTAGTCAGTACTATCTCCATATAATTGGTGAAATATAGCACGCTTTTTCCAGACAGAATCGTCTGAACTAATCATATCTTGTGGCTACATGTACATGCTGATTTTCTGTGAAACTGCTATTCACCCCCCCCCAATAGCAAGGGAAGTAATGCACAACAACCAAAGCCTAATATGTGTGCTGCACACTAAAATGTTCCAACAGGTCTACAGCACTCCCTCGAAATAATCAAGCATGCTACCCAAATGTAGTGGGCACCAATTAAAATGAAACTCAGCCTGCAGAAGGATCAATGCAACTACCAAAGCTACTGACACTGTAGAATCCTACCCCCACTACATAGTCAACATGGTTCAGCCCAGCAAGCCTGCTTTTACCCCTTTTAACTACCAATGCACTCTTCCTCCTTTTTTTTTTAACTTTCTTAAAATAAGCTGGTTGCATTAACATCTCTTAGCAGTGGAGAACAGAATGGCTGGCACTACCATTTAAAACATGTAAATGACAGGAATACTGCTACAATCTGTTATCCCTATTGTGTACCAATGGACTACCAAGGTAAGCGTTAAGACATGCTGATATGCAACAACAGAAGTTATACTGCTGAACGTGGAAACCTTGACATTACAAAACACCACACTGCTCGTGAAACACCTACAAATGCTCCTTCATGCAGTTAATGTGGAAGCATGTGTGCAAAGGACCTGATAGCTGCATATCTGAGCCCAAAGAGAGAGAAACCCACCACCCTTATCACCCTCTCCCAGTAGAAAGCAAAACAAAAACGCAAACCAGGATCTTTTGTGATCATTAGCATGTCCCGGTCCCCTTAACGGCTTATGCATTACCCTAATCCTTTTGTGATAGCTATTATCCCATCACACATGTGCAAAGAGAGCCATTCAACTGGACATCCCGATGCCTGCAAAACCCTTCATGGCTCAACTGTAAAAATTTCGACAACCACTCTCCTTTTTATTTATTAATTATTATTATTATTATTTTTTTTTTTGCTACTTTTCCCTATTAAAAGCAATAACAAACTCGGATGCAACCCAAACAATGTAAAACAGGGACTACCTCGCTGATGAAGCACCTCACAGCCCGCGAACATAAAATGCACGCAAAAGGCATTCGCTTACACAAACAACCATCCACACATACAAACCTCTAACTGTAAACCCGGCAAGTCAACTTTAACTACTAAACCCAGTGCTCAAAATCTGAACCGTTGAGAGGTAAGGCCTTAATATGCCATCACTTAGCCCTCCTAATTCCCTCACCTACCAATAAGCTATTGAAGGTAAAGGAAGAAATGGAAAGAATTTCAATAATGACTATCCCTTTAACCCTTTAGAGTGGGGCAGAGCCTTGCTAAATTAACGATACTCAACTCCGAGACTCCCAGGGTACCAGTATCACAATAAAACTACACTAGGTTTGAAAATCTATTTTTTAAGAAAGGAAGGCCTCCCCACCAACTCTGTACCATCATACTCACTTCATTCTACCCCAAAGCCTACCTGACCATCAAGCTACTACCGGTCACCATGGACACGACTCTTGCCTTAGCAAGTTCACGCCAAAATGTGATTGCTTAACCCAACTACACTAGCTAAACCTCTTAAGCCCCTCCTCCTCATTATATCATTTCCTCCCAACCATCCTTGCCTCCAACCTTTTCACCTCCCCAACCCACTTAAATCCCCTTAATCTTAACCTACCCCCATGAAGATGTCCCGGGACAACTTAGTTTGTTGCCAAACTTCATTTGTCTTTTGTTGTGCTACTGGGGTGTTGTTACAAATTAGGAATTGCTTCAGTCCTGAATTTCAGCATAATCTGAACTTATAAATTCTGTTTTCTTGATGCATAATTGTCCTGTCACATTACCGACAACACAGGGACTGTGCTATTACTATTTTCACTTTACAATATGAAAGAAATGTGATCCAAAGTATAAAGTATAAAGTAAATATCCCCAGCCCTTTGGTCTGTTCACAGATCTTCTCTTTTACACTGTTTTCTTTTTACAACTCACTATTCCTAGTTGTTCTTTTATACAGAGAGACTTCACATGCTTACTCAGACCAGATGAAAGGCCTAAATTAGAAGCTGAAGAAAATAGCTGCCCAGAAAATAAGAGTGAGAAGAAATGTGTGATAGGGTCCTTGAAAAATAAGCATTACCAGCATACCGATCTACTCACAGCAACACGTTATTTAAGAGCTTTGACTCTCTGCATGTTTCACAGACCAACAAGGCCAAGAAATAGTTGTAAACTGCAGGATATTTTTACCTTTGCTTGGGTGATACAGGAATTAATCAGTAATACAGACAGGCTGTACGAAGATGAAGATGTAGCCAACAGAAACCGTAGTTCACTAGTCACTGTGCTCTTGTTTTAAAAGAATAAGAAACAATGAAAAGACAGTTCTGTTATTTTAAGTAGGTACCCAAGAGAAGATAAAACGAGAAAGGCAATTTTGAAAAAGGAGATGAAATTGCTGTAGCATATATTTTTGGACATGACATTTGATCTAAAACTTGTTTCATCTTGAATACAACTTACTGACTCAAATTTGCACTGCTGGTGTGGTTCTGGGTAATTGGAATTACAATGTAAATTAGCATTGATCAGTCGATATACGTAGCTAATGCCCACTGTTATGTTTTATCTCTATCTCTAGCTGTACAATTTTGTGTTTCTGTGTTAGCAGTGAATCACTGTGTGAGTAGTTTTCTCTTTTCTATGCAGTTGTGCAACTGTGGGGTTAATATATTCAAGTCAGGGAGTTGCGGGGCGAGGGTGGGGGTGGGGGCTTGCTCCCTGTATAACAATAAGTTTTGAAGAGGTATTTGCTAAATATGAAGTTTTAGATGTAATGTGATTTGACTGTGTGCTTTAGATTAGTTGTGTATTAGATATTTTTTTAGATATTTTGTGCCTAAATAAAAATGTGTCTTAGATAAAAGTAGTAAGCTCATTTTTTTATAAAGTATTCAGCTAAAGTAGATGGTGAAGAGCAGGACATTTATTTTGTAGAGGCTGCAGAAACGATCTTGGTGCCAGAAGTTAATGTAGATGGTGAAGAGCAGGAAATATATTTTGTAAAGGTTACAGAAAGTATCTTGGTGTTAGAAGAGCAGAAGGATGAGGGTTCTATCCCCACATCAGGCACTTGAATTCAGATTTTAGTACTAATACAGAGTGGTGTCACATAAGGTGTGCTGCATTACTGTGGTGTCATATTCTAGATGAGTTGTGAAAACAAAAGGTACTCCCTACTTCTTCTGATTTAAATTTAAGTAAAAGTTAAAGATCCTATGACATTTATTTGACGAAGACCATGTTTCTTCTTGCAACATCTCAAATGGCAAAACATTCAGCTGGGACACAATGGTGTACTGTAATGCACAGTATGGTTTCGCTACAGATGATTTTGGGACACTTGTGTCTGAACACACCTGACTGAGATCAAAGGTTAAATACTTATCTTGTACAGGGATTTTGTTTGTACAATACCTCCATTTACATCTACAGGGAGTTTCTCCTTTACTCAGTATAGTATGTGCAGTTTTTGGGGTTCAGTGAGCTTGCGCATCTGAAAAAAATTTACTCAGACTTTAGTGGTTGGAATTTAGAGAAAAGATGTTTTTGCATCTGCTTTGGTTTAAAATGAACTTCTGATCAATGATGCATCAGTCTTTAATTATGGGAGTGCACCATCACTGTCTGATTAATAGCAGGCCACTATTGAGCACTCTACTACATGAGATTTATTTCAGAATTTTAAGTTGTAACAAAATGTTAGACAATTTGATCTTCTGTATATAAAATGTTTGTGCCAGAGTGTGCAAGAGGAACTAAAAGATAGTTTTTTGTTGTATCGGTGAGTATGATTCCTGTGTGCTTGTGTGAGTGATCGAGAATGAGATGGTGTGTTAATCTTCCAAGGTGCCTGGAAGGGTGGCTATATCCCTACCTTTGAATAGCTGTGAGATATACTATAACAGTTGGCCTTGAAACATGAAGCACTGAACATGCACAATCTAAACAACTGCACTTCCTGGAAATAACATCTCTGAAACTGCTAACTTCCTAAAAGACAATCTTGACTAGCCATACTGCACAGATGTAAAGTGAAAGGAATCCATGGAACTCAGAACACATGTTCACTAAGATATCACTTGTTTTTAAGGGGTAACATACTTTGCATTTATATTGAGCCTTCTTACAAAATCAATATGGAGAGAATGGTATGCTTAAATCATGTTTAAAATATGTAAATCTAAGAAGTCACTATAAGCTTTAAGTAATCCAAAATAAAGATAAAAATATACTTAGTGTGCTTATATTTTTTAAGAGACGGGTTTTCTGCGACTATATGGAGGATTGTGTCCTTTTATCCCTCTAGTAAGTTAATCTTACTGCACAGTTACATAGCTCTGTAGAAAAGAAACATTTATTTTCCCTTAAAACTGAGAAGTTCTCTTTTTGCAGTATAGTGGAAGGCTGTCGAATGGTACTGTTGGTAAGGCTAGGCTTCTGGCACTAGAGGGCAAGAGAATGGATGGAAGATTGAGCAGAAACTGTCAGATCCCATTCCTTGGGGAAACTGTGTAGGATCTTACTGCAGTTGTGCACCCTTCATTTGAGACTCCATAGTGATTTTGCAGCTGTATTTATGCTACTGCATTAATAAGAGGGCAGGGTATGACAGATGCTTCATGTTTGTGATCAAAGTGTAGTTTTGTGACATGAAAGAAGCTTCTGTACAGTCTACTACATGGCTAGAGACATTTTCTCCATTTCCAAATTTTATTTCCCTAAAATATCAAGATAAACATTCCCTTAGCCAGCCACAGTCATGACATTCCATTCCCTGAATGAAAAATCTTGAGGAAGGGAATCATGGTCATCAGTGGAGATGGGTAGAGATAGGAGCCAAATAAATGTTTGTGAAGTAAACAGCACATATCTAATTTACTGTCATGTCCAATGTGCTCATTAGAAATCAGAACTTTTTTCTTAAAACATAGAAAAGAAAGTTTATTGAGTGAATAAAGTAATATGGTGCTTTAAAATTCTGGCTATAATGTCTTGGTAAAGATTTTGGACTGTACTGAGTTATGATGAAAAAGCTGATGGATCCTTTTCTATATTTTCTTTTTCATTAAAACTAAGCATTATTTTAAGCATTATGGCTGTTTAACAAACACATCATTTTTAATTAAACTCCATACATTTCTTCTTCAGGTGGTCCAGTCTGCAACAGTGCATGTGAATTTATAAAAAAAAATCAGTGTGCTGGTATTCCTTAACCTTTTCTTTTTTATTGGTGTTTTTTTTGGCCTACTCTAACTGTATTAAGTTAAACTTTGATTAAACATTTATTATATTTATCTTGTAAACGGGGCTGCAGAACTCTAGCAGAACAATTTAAAATTCTCTGTTGTGAAATTAAGGTGTGACATCACTTCAGGCATATAAACTACTTGATATATGTGTTTACTTACAGAGAAGACACTCTCTAGGGGAAGGGTGTGTGTGAAGCAAGCAATTTCTTCAAGGTGTGGCTTTATTTCTGGTCTGAGGACGATTTATTGTTGACACACGTTTTGTATTTTCAGAATTTGGTATTTAATCCCTGTACACAAATTAACATTAATTAATTTGTGTACAGTGATTAAATACCAAATTCTGAAAATACAAAACATGTGTGTCAACAATGAATCGTCCATTAAGACTGCGGTGGTGGTGCTGCGGTAGCGTTGTCGCCTCACACTTAGACATTGTCTGTTCAATTCTCAGTTAGAGCATCTTCTGTGTGGCGACATGCGTGAATGGGCATTCCTTCGTTGAAGGTTGTGCGTTAGGCCCGGCAAGCCAGCACGTAAAAATCTACTGCCAATCATTAGCAGACTGGAGTTCCGCTGTGGCGACCCCTAACGGGAAAAAGCCGAAAGACACAAATTAACATTAAATAATAATGCTAATTTGAAATGCTACAGTACTTCAAATACTCATAGTTTAAATTACTGTTATAAACAGGTAAATAAATACTCTTCAACATACAGGCTGTAGTTTTGAATGATTGAATTATAATAATGCATTTTTAAAGAATGGAATTAATTGGATCCTTTATTCTTTTTTTTTTCTTAAATATTCACAGACTTAATGAATATATCAAACTGGTACTCAATGCTAAAGGAAAAAAAACATTCAACATGTTTAACTTTTTGCATTGCTAAAATATATAAGTAAAGTATGTACTGTATGTATGCATTTATACATATATACATATAGTTACCCATATATTATGCCTGCATTTCATCCTGGTTTAATTTTACCAGGCATGTACATTGCATCTACACAATCAAAGGTGTAAACAAGGTGCTACATGTTCTTTCACAGTTAGCATGAGAAGGAGAGGAATTAATAAGAGTTCTTGCTTTATGTGTGCAAAGAAAATATATAATCAGACTTCATTTTCACACATTCATTTATGTCGCATGCATAACACTCAGCATGTTGACGTGGGTCCATAAAGTAACATTGAACACTACAACCTTTGAATGGATTATTCAGTAAGTTAGACTATTTTTTACAGTATGCTTCTCTTTCTAGTATAATATACTGCATACTTGTAAATATCTCTAAAATTATCATGAAACAGATGAGACCCTTCTCAACCTAGGCATAGTACCACCAGATGCATTTTGAGACATGGTTTAAATATATATAGTGTTTTGTTTTATATGGAGATAGTTCATGTTTTGTATTGTGTCTTTTCGACAACACACAGGTGTGCAGTACACCAATATATGTTAAATTTTATTGTAGCAATACTGTGATTGATATAACACCTTAACATATCTTCTTATTTAAAGATATGTTAACAAACTGTCTGCATCTGCAAAATACCTGTTAAAACCCTCAAGCACCTAACCCCTATTTTCTCATTTCTAAGTAAATGTTTCTAATTTTTCTAGTGTGCATGCGTATGTGATACTAAGAACTACTACACAGACTTCACCGGCATTTTACTCCACAGAAACAGCAGAGTTTTGTCCAAAGACTTCTCTAGGGAACTCCTGATGCACCTTTGTAAAACTTTCACAGTTAAATATTACATGGGTAAGGTTACCTCTCTCTCTCTAATTAACATGCTGCAGATAAAAAGTGATGCCACCTGACATAATCATTATGAATACAGGAACATAAGAGACTAGCTATATACATCTGTAGACTCTTACGACCTTTTATTACTATCTAATACTGCCTACTTTCCAAATCAAGCAAGATCATACAAGATAACCCTGTTGTAAATGTGTGTCTACCCATCCGGTCATCAAGAACAGTCTTAAAGGCAAACAAAGTAGTAATTTTCTTGACTTCACAGGTTTTGCAAAGGAATTGGAGGTCAAGTAGGACTGGATCTTTCATGGCTTAAAAAGCAAGACACAGTTTATCACTAGGCATCTGGTAGGCTACTTCGTATAAGGAAAGCTGTGTTAAATTATTAGGATAGTTGAAGGATTTAAGGCCTTTATTTTTTTTGTTTAAAATTCATAGTATCTTTTCCAGTTTAGCGATATGTGCATACGAATGTGGGCACCGTCTTCGATGATGGGTCTGATAACCAACACAATAGTACACTTGTTCTTAAATTTAGCTGTAATGGTGATTCCATTCCTCAGTTTTCAGGTTTAGTCTGTTTTGGCAGTGGCACTACCTCAGGACAACAAGAGTGATGCATGATTACTAGCTTTTTTTTTTCTTTTCGTATAGGCATGCAGCAGTCACTTGCTCACTCCCAGTTCATATAGGTGGCTGTACTGTATTTACAATACTGTGTACACTGTGCAATTTACAATTAACAATACTGTATAATGTATGAATGTTAATACATGAATTTTAATACGCGAATTTATTAATTGTTATATTATTTTTTTTTTATTTTTTGTGTTTGTGTATGTGCCCTTTACATGTAGCCTTTGTTGAGTGCTTTTTGTTTGTTTTTTTTTCTTCAATGCATTTTATTTTTTATTTCTTTTGTTTATTTGTCTTTGCACTTTGCTCCTGTGGTTCTTGTGACTTGTTTATTTATGTAATGGCTTAAAAACATAACAATGGAAGAGGTTTATTTAAATATGTAAAATAATAAATAAATAAATGGTCCCTGGCTGAAGAGGACCCAACAGAAGGACTTCCTGAGTGTAGTGGAAGCATGATAACAGAAGGACTTCCTGCATAAAGCATGAATTATAAATGAATTTTATGACCATATCTGTTTGAAGAATTGTTTTGAAGTTCCATATCTGTTTGAAGAGGAGTTCAAAGTTCTTTTTCTTTTTCTTTCCTTTTTTTTTAATGAATTCACTAGCAATTTTTTTTTTTTCGAGAGAGTTACCTGTAATTTCTCTAATTTGGTGGAAAGCTGGATACAGTTTTTTATGTTTGTTTAAGCTTAGGAGCTGCCAATATGTATGTTTATCTTTCAATAATTGAGCATGGGGAGGATGTTAAAGCCTTGACCAGTAATCACTGTAATCAGTGACACAGTACAAACCCTTTCAAAGCCTCTAACCTTAGGTTCAAAAGAGGTTTACTCTAGCTTACAGCCAGATTGAAGCCAGATCTGATCACTAACGCTTACTATGTGGATATTAACAGGTTCTGCTATTGTATGTGTCATTGCTTTGGTATTGCTTTGGTATTTTTTGCTGGTAATAAAAATTACCTTGAGTAATTACACTTTGAGATGTAATATTTGATGATGTGTGGTGTCGATTGATAGTGTGTCAAAATCAGCTTGATTGAAATACAGCAGAGACACTACTAAAACACTACTACTTCCAGGTCTACTACATTCAGGCCTTGGGGTGGAAATTTTTAAGTTTACTTTCAGATGAGATGTAATATAATTTATTTATTTCTTTTTTGATATTATTATTAAGCAAGTTTTTTTTCATCATCTTCAGTACTACTAACATATGTTTATTTAGCTATTGTTGCACTACATCACTTACAAGGTGTATTAAGCATATAAATCATAAAATATTATAAATTAATAATCCAATCTCCCAGAGCAAAGTCTGGTTAAATGACTTGCTCAGGATCATACAGCATGTACATGAGGAATCCAACCCCCAACAACCAAAACAGTAGTGCTAATAGCTCACTACCCTCAATCCTCTGGGGGACAGAACAACACACTAACCATCAAGTCCAGGCTGGATTACAAAACTCATCTAAGTCTGCAGCTGCTCATTTTCTCCAGCCAGAACCATTATTTATTCAAATGAAAATGGGAGAGGTACTAGACCTGTCACTCAGCACGTTATCTTGTTAAACTTTGTTCAGGTATATGCAGTCTGACTTGTGGAAGGACAAATACTGCCTCTTTTTTCTATCAAAATTTTAATTGCATTTGACCTGAGAGATACTCTTTTTCTTTTCTGCACTTTTACCATATACACACTAAATTAAGATTAATGGTAAATATCAATCAAAAATTATGCAGTACTACTTGTTCTTCTCTTCTCTGCTGGTTCTTCTTGTCTTCCTCTAAACCTGTGGAAGCACTGAATCTGACTCCAGACTAGCTTCCTTCAATCCATTTCAAAAACATACAAAGAATATCAATTAATCTGGTAATTGTGTGGGGCTTAAGCAAAAAATTCCTTTGATGGGAGCTGCTATCCAGGAACAAAGACTGCTAACTCCAACTTTAATGGAGTTATGTCTAAAGCCTCAGTTCACATTATCACTCTCTTTGCTTTGTTTCCTGGCTGTTTATAGCACCCCCCCCCCCCCAAGTTTAGTATGACAGTGAGTGCCCCATCTGATACCTTCTAATCTTCATTATACAGTTATAGCAGTATGAGTCAAACCTAAGGCCCTCAGCATATATGTGCCATTTTAAATTCTTGCTTGAAATTGGGCTTGTGGTTTGTAATCAACTCCCATACTATCTGGCATTTTCCTGTTAACCTTCTGTGACAAATACTCTCTTTTATTACCTGCCTCATCTTTATAACAATCAATGAGTTCAGACTGAATCAGGACAACATATTGCAAATCACTTCTCCTAACTCTGTCCAGCATCATACCTTAGTGTAAGAAGCCACATGCTCAAATTTTAATAGATTTGACACAATGCTTAGCTAGGTTCTGAGAAAATGTAACTACTGAATATGGTGAACATGGATCTAAGTCCCCTTGTTCATTGACCATGCAGCATCCTAATTACCTTTATTGGACTTTCTAGAGATATGGTGTGTATTTGTGCTTTTGACTTATAAATTTCACCTTCCACTTTGGGTCACCCATATCTTCTTTGATTAGATTATGACGGTGGAAAAAATGGCCATAACTCTGCCTTTGAATTCCAGCTAAACACACTTTTTATGTACACATACCAAAAAGGGAAGGTGAACTTCAGGGCAATAGATAATATCCTAATTATTTATTGACCAGGAAAGTCTGACTAGGACAGAACCTATTTTTAGCAGAGGTCTGGGGATAAATGCTCCAGACACATCTTTGGAATGTGGATTACATGGAGGAAACCCATGCAAATGCAGGGAGGACATTCAGACTCCACACAGAAGGCACCCAAGCTAAGACTCAAACCAGAGAATCTCATGCTGTGAGGCAACAATGTTAACTACTGCATCATCTGATTAGACTGCAACTGAACAGAGACTTCATGATGAGAAGATTTGTATTATTTATTATGTACCTACAGGAAATTCTTGATCTCCAGCTGATCAGATGGCTGAGTAATCTGCAAAGAAGAGAGAAGAAAGAAGAAATACAACATACACATACATCAAAGCTGTCATGGTTTCTACTGGTAAAATAGACAGATTGCTAGACTTAGCACAGCAATAAGAATTTACATGGATTATTCATAAAGCATAGAATAACTACCCTTATCCTTCACCTAGATTGGTTCAGATGCTCTGACACATTCAAAATTTGTCCCCATCTTCCACACCCAGTATGTAATCCACATTCTCTGTAGATAGCTACATGCTGAACTGCAAAAAAAAAAAAAAAAAATGTCAATCCCTGACCAACTAGTTGCATAGACTATTTGAATATGTGCCAAGTGGGAGTAGTCAATGTTTTCTAAAATGCATACTAAATCATGGCCTTCTAGGAGCTGATCAAATATGTTCTAACTTCATGATGGCTGATGATAATGTTTGCCACAATCAATATATAACACATTCGCAACCTGTTTATTATGACTCTGGTCTTGCACCATTTAGAGTATAGCTGGAATAATACCCTTCTCAGAGGAGGCTAAGCTCCTGAAAAATGCCATAGGAAGATAATTGAGTGAAAAAGCCATTGCTATTGAAACACTGTGTTCCTGACAATTAGCATGGCCTTAAAATCAGCTGCAGCATACATCCTGTTTCATTCTCCCTTATCAGTGCTATCCATGTTATCATAATGGAAACATTTGTTGACACACCGAAATTGGTACCGTACAAAGTTACTTAGAAAATTAATTACTGGAACCTTGTAACTGTGATAGCTAATTATGTAACTGTATATCACAAAACTTTTTTTTTAACCAGACACCTCATATATGGCATTAGATGAGCATGCCTATATTCTCCTAAATGACGCTATGGCCTTTCACTTTTGAGCACCCTCAGTGGTGGTTTTTCTCAGGGCTCAGTATTTGAATCAGTTTTGCTGATATTCATAATCTGTCTGAGCCCTACAGTCCTTATTCTCCAAGTTGCGTTTATGCTGAAGCTATGACTGTTGTTAGATGTAACAATTCCGTCCCCACTACACCCACTATTACTGACCTATTGGAAATAGTGTTACGGCAGCATACACATCCTAAAACAAAGCAAGGCCATGCTATTCAACAATCCTGAAAAATGTTGGCTTGTGGAGTATGGATGGAATATAAACTCTTCCAGGTTTACAGAAACAAAACTAATGAAGTTCTTTAAGTATCTTATTTTTTGGTTTGTCCCTATACTGTC
Organism: Protopterus annectens; assembly: GCF_019279795.1. Taxonomy (NCBI): domain Eukaryota; kingdom Metazoa; phylum Chordata; order Ceratodontiformes; family Protopteridae; genus Protopterus; species Protopterus annectens. The sequence goes on from NC_056734.1 coordinate 854,225,785, forward strand.
TTTCAGTAACTGCATGTAAAGGTGCAAGGTAAGCTGAATGCAAAATGAAGAATGTCTGCATTCTGTTTCACCTGTCAATCAATAAGGTAAGTGTGGCAGTGGACAAAAGAGTCTGGATTCCAGCATTGCTGATGGAAAGTGGACTGTCTTGACCTCAGTCACAGCCCTCTAAAAAAAAGAAGTCCAGAGAAAAATACATAGGCTATACTGAAAATACAAGTTTTGTGACCTTTTTCTTCTTACTTATGACTTCATCCTCTATCAATGACAAAATAAAAATAACACTTTATGCAGAAAAAATTAAAGTACCAATTAAACACATCATAAAACTCCAGTTCAATTAATATAGTGGTCAGTAATTTACATAACAAACACAGATGTTGTTATTCTAAATAAAAGGAATAATATAAATATGAGAACTATTTAGGCATTAAAAACAAATGATGTATCAACAATATTATTTAGTAACCTAGACATTCATTAAGTGTAGAATTTAAGGGAAATTACATAATAATCTCTTTGCGCACATATGCACCACAATTGCATTGGTAAAGGCATGACACTTCAAACTCACCACCTGTGTAAATTTGTTTAACCTTCAGCAGTACCATAAATTCTTTATGGAATGTCTGCCAGTGCATTCATAAAATCCATTTTCTTAATGGGATATCAATGTTCATGAATTCTTTCATTTAATTTCCCTTTAGTTTTGACAGTATGAAAACATAAATCAACCTTGTAAATAGCCATAAAAATCAGATCTTCTAAACTCACGTAGAAAAATTTTCAAAGTGAACTATTTTTCAGAACAGACTCCCAGATACAGTTAACATATTTGTGTTTTTCTTAAATAAGTGCATTAACTAATTTACTGGGGATGGTTACATTACTAGTACCAAGGTCCTTTAGACCATTGCTATTATGATTAAGAAATATTGATGCTTCTGGAAACTAAGCAAATATTTTTTTTCTTTTAATGTACTGCTTATGCATGTTCATTGGTAATATTACAAATGGCACAGGGGTCCACTTTATCCTATTGCCATAGAATACATTACAAATTTTGACCTTCCCTAATTCTACTTATACAGATGTATCTAACTGAGCAGAAAAATCTGATAGTCTGGTTAGACTGTTTGTGCTGAAACCAGAGTCCTGCCACAGTTCCTCATCTTCTATTCCCCAACATTTTCAGCTTTCTCATTCACTTTTAAAAACACACGTGTGCTGTACTATTCAGCATCTGAACACAATATATCTGACCAAATAGCATGAATTAAACTGATTGTTCTTTGGTCCACTCTAATACTTGATATTTTCCTTTGGAAATCATAACCTGTACATATCTTTTGTACTCTCTCTCTCTTTTCTTGTTTGTTTTGCTAATTCCTCTTAATTGATTTTTTTGTGGGCCCAAAACATATTATACTTTCTTCCATACTTACATAAGGACAGTCCCAGCCTGTCTAACCCATTATCATATAACTTCATTTCCATTATTATTTAACATTCTAGTAATCTCTCTCTGTACTTCATTTAGCGTTATTATTTCTTGTTTTACTATATGGTCTACCAAAGTTTATAGCTGAATACTAGGCTTACTGCCTAAAGGACCGTTTTAAGCCTAGCTAATATCCTAAGGTCAGAATAAAACTTTGTGTTTGTAAGGTGAAGACCTTAACCATTATACCAAACCTACACCCAAAAAGATAATTTATTGATGATTAGCAGGTTAATGACCACATAATCCTTTTTTTTATTAACTAGCAATACTTCCTATATGTGAAAATCAAACCCTGTATGTTGTGTCTGTAAAGTAAACACCTTAGCCATTACATCAACTTTCAACCCCTCCAGCTGAGTTCTTACTGGTGACTGACTAAATGGGATAAACATTTTACTGCTCCAGAAGTCTCTGTCACAAGAAGCAACCCAAAATCCACTTCTTCTTGGCTGCTGTCTATTTTAACTGCTGGTTTATTGTAGAAGTTGCAACTACACTTAAAATCACACTCCTGGACATGTACGCATAACATATACACCATGTATATATCCCTGGGATGTTAATCCTCAGCCACAGCAGTGGTGTAGCTAGGCCATTTGGCACCCAGGGCGAGGCTCTCATTTGATGATGCCCAGAAAAAGAATTTTACTTCCCTGGTACATTTATTACTTGATTTTACATGTCACAACTTGGGCAGAATAGATAGTTATTATTCCTTCATTTCATATGACACTCCTGAGCAGTGGCAAATCACAATGAGGAAAAAAATCGATCTAAACTCAGTAATCACTTGTTAACAGAACCAATAGCTCAACCACAAAAAGAATGTAAGGCACAGTAATTCAATCAGAAAGAAACATTAAAAATCAATATTGTTAGATATATATATATATATATATATATATATATATATATATATATATATGTGTGTGTGTGTATAAATATACACACACACACACACACACACACACACACATATATATATATGTGTATAGTACCACCTCAGTAGTTTAACACACCACAATGTTGACAGCAAGAAAGTCGACTACAAAAGGTCGGCGTATGCAAAAGGTCAACAATTGTGAGAGATCGACAATCCCAGGGTGAGGGAATATTTCAGAGATTTTGCAATCTCAGAGTTAGTATATATAATTAACAGAGGGGGTGTGGGCACAGCCATCCCACATGGAAGGGTGCAGGGGGTCATGCCCTCCTGCAAAAAACAATGTTATTTATTTATTTATTTATTTATTTATTTTTGTTGCATGCTGCAAGGATTTTACCCAATCATGCTTTGGCATTTCCAACGTTGACCTTTTGCAGCTGACTTTCTTGCTATTGTCTTTGTAGTGTGTTGAACTTCACACACACAGACACACACACACACACACACACACACACACACACACACACACACACACACAGACACACACACACACACTATATATATATATATATATATATATATATATATATATATATATATATATATATATATATATATATATATATATTTATATACATGGCTGTAGTTTTCTTGGTTGACATTCGAGTGAAGCTAAGAAAAACTAATATGTCCGTGTGTTCATGTGCAAAAGTCTATGTGAATGGTAGACTGGGAACTTTCTGTTGGTCGACAAAGATACATGCTTTGTGGTAGGACTGAGAATTTATGTGAGAGTATTTTAGGGTTAGGGTAAAGGTTATGGAAGGGGACATATGTGTGTGTGTGTGTGTGTGTGTGTGTGTGTGTGTGTGTGTGTGTGTGTGTGTGTGTGTGTGTGTGTGTGTGTGTGTGTGTGTGTGTGTGTGTGTGTGTGTGTGTGTGTGTGAGTGTGTGTGTAGGGTGAGTGTACAGTTCTCTTATGCAGTGACAGTGTCATGGAAAGAGTTTTTTTTTAAAGCTAAGGTGCACAGTTAGGGTTAGCACATATTACTAAGGTGGAGCAGGGGGCATCTACCAATCTTTCAGTTAATTTCTTTATGCAACAAATGCTCACATCCTTGCTTAAAATAGTCATTTCCTGGTGCACAGCATGTGAAAGCACTGTGGATTAACCTGAGTTTTTAAATGTGACTGAAAAATGACTAAAAGGCCCACTCCAAGGGATTTTAGTGGCAATATTTTATACAAGGTTCTGTAAAAGACCACCTTGTCCAATAATGCAAAAAAACCACATCAGGAAATGTTAGAACTGGCAGAGCCAGAAATATGAAATTGCAACTTTGTATTTAGGAACCAAGTTTACTACTTTTTAAAAACACAGTGGAACATTATGAAAATTGAAAAATGTTAATTCTAGGCAAACACTTTGCAAACATTATGCCAAACATACATAGGATCATAGAGTCATAGAAGGTTACTAGGCTAATGGCATCAGGGCCCTTACAAGCCTAGCCAAGTTCAACCCATGATCCTAAGGGTGTCTGGTTCAAGCAGACACTAAAACCCACACCTACTGCCCCTGTACAACAGGGACACATATGATGCACCCGGGGTGAATTTCTCATTACCCAACCAGTTATCCAAATTGTGTTTAAATAGGTCCCATGAGGGGCTTTGTTTAGCATCAATAGGAAGCTAGTTCAAAGGTGGGGCAACCTCTGTAAGATAAATTTGTCTCACCAGCAAGTTCTGTTGATGTCACATATCAGGTTAAAGGTCTTTTGAGAGAATGACCTATGTGCCATTTGACTAGTGTGCAGCATTTCCATCAAAGCTGGGTCAGAATGTCAGAATAAAACTTTGTGTTTGTAAGGTGAAGACCTTAACCATTATACCAAACCTACACACAGTCTGACCACTCACCACTCGCCATACTTCCACTGTATTGCCTCTTCCATACCTGTAACAAGCTTACCTTCTGGTTCTCCACCTTTACTGATTGTTTTCTGTGCACTACTACTCTTTTTGTTTCCGCTCCGTTCTTCGGCTCACTCCGCTCCCCTCCCTGCCCCCAAATCCCACCCGCCCCTAGCACCTCTACATTTATCTCTACATAACCACTCCCCCCCTCATCTTACCAATCACAACAGCTTCCTGTCCCCACCCCCTCCACAACTAGTTCCCTCTCTCCAACTCCTTAGACCACATCCTGTTAAGTCACTCACATATATCCAACCTAACTATGCCTATCCTACATCACCCCACCCTACTACTAACACTCTTAACTACCCTTACCACTACCTATCTCTCTACCTCCTATGAACAAAGCTTACCCACAACTCTTACTATCCCACGCAAAACTACCCTAACTACTCCCCCACCTACACTCATTAACAATCTTAACATCATCTACAACACCTCATATCTTTTACCTAAATATCACCGTCTAACTCACACCAAATATTGTATTCATAACCCCAAAAAATGTGATATTTACCAGTACAAACCATCTCAATTCTATAACCTTTTACTAATTAGCTCACTAATACATGGAGATATACACCCCAACCCAGGCCCTGACCTATCTCCAGTACTAAACAACTGCCTTCTAGCTAAAACAAAACCAACCCTAACCACAAAACCTCCCAAATCACTCTCAATTGCCCAACTTAATATACGTAGCATCTGTAATAAAATACCACAAATACATGCTTTACTTGAAGTCCAACAGTTCGACATTCTCTGTCTAACTGAAACATGGCTCAAACCTATAATAAAAGACAACGAAATTCTCCCCCCTGGCTACAATATCCTCAGACAGGACCGCTGAAACAAAAAAGGAGGTGGAGTAGCTATACTCTACAAAACAGGCCTGCACCTAACCTTAATAAATCATACCCTATTAGCTGGCACAAATGCTGAATTAATTATTACAAAACTCAAAATTAATCCTCACAAAAATATAAATATTATCTGTACCTATATACCTCCGGGAAAAATCCCACTATATTAGAAGACCTGCTAAACTGGCTTTCTCTAAATCTCCTACAAGAAACAATACTTTTAGGAGACTTAAACATTGACTGGAACTCATGTGAACATACTAATCCATCTACTCTTATTAACCTGCATGGCTTTACTCAACACATAAACACCCCTACAAGAGCAAACAAGCATAGTAACAAAGAAGTAGTACTTGACTGGATCTTAACAAACAGTCCCCAGCAAAAATATACAACAGGCACCCTCCCAGATGACCTTAGTGATCACTCCCCTAACTTATATCATCAGGCATAAAACTAATCCTTCCATCCCAACCCAAGTTCGATCATCCCGCTGTAAAAAGCATTTTGACACCAATCTGTTTCAAAATGAACTTATGCAAGTCAACTGGTCATCTCTTAAAACACTCCCAATAGATGAAGCAGTTAACCACTTCAATAATACCTTTCTCACCATCCTTGAACACCATGCCCCACTGCGTTCCATACGTATAAAATCTAAAACAGCACCATGGCTCTCTAACAAAACTAGGCAACTAATTCTTAAAAGAAACAAAGCCTGGAACACATGGCGAACCACTAAAAATATAACTGACCATCTCTCGTTTAAACAAAAAAGAAATATGACAAAACAAGCTATCCTAAATGATAAAAAAAATTTCTACACTCAATTACAACAATCTTCCCTCCACCAACCAAATAAATTTTGGTCTGCCATTAATACTCTTCTATCCCCAGGTAAACCAACCACACCTACTCCACAAGGCTCCAATACCAACTCCCCCTCAGAAATAGCTAATGCCTTTAACACCTTCTTTACTTCAGCCATTCTAAAGCTAGCTGATCAACAACGCCCTGACATCTCCAAACTCACTAAGCCTAGCTCCACCCCTCCTCCATTTCACCTCCAACCCATATCTACCTCCTACATTTTGTCCTTACTTCAAAAACTTAAGCCAACAACCCCTTCAGCAGATAAATTACCTGCAGAATACCTCCAACTAGGTGCCAAAGCTATAGCATACCCCATCTCTCTACTAATTAATAGGACTGTAAAAGAATCTACTATCCCTTCTGTCTGGAAAATCTCCTACATCATCCCTCTCTTCAAAGGCGGTGACTCTTTAGAGTACTCTAACTACCGCCCCATAGCATTACTATCTCCTCTTGCAAAAATTATGGAGAAATGTATTCATAAACAGTTACTTAATCACCTGTTATGCAACGATCTCCTAGCTAACTGCCAACATGGGTTTCGCCCATACCACAGTACTACCACCGCCCTACTATCCTTCATCGACTCTATCAACATAAATCGCAACAATAACACTACTTCTTCTGCATTCTTTGTAGACCTGTCTAAAGCCTTCGACATGGTTAATCATCAACTTCTCCTACAACGCTTACATTCCCTCTCTCTTGACAATCAAGCCTTAAGCTGGTTCTCATCCTATCTTGAAAAACGCGAACAGGCAGTTCTCTGGGACAACCATCTCTCAAATCTTCTCCCCACCTCTATAGGAGTTCCTCAGGGCTCCATCTTAGGTCCTCTCCTGTTTTCCATTTTTATTAACGATCTACATCTAGCCACTCCTCTATCTACTTGTATTCAATATGCTGATGACACAACCATCATTTGCTCTGCCTCAACCCAGACTGAACTTCACTCACTAACACAGCACACCTTCACCACCATTGAGCAATGGTTCTCTAACCACTGTCTCCTACTTAACCCCAAAAAAACCAAACTTCTGCTCTTTCCACCCACTCACCTATCACCCTCCATTGATTTCACACTTACATCAAACAATGGCACTCTTATCACTCCTGACCAAACCACTAAACTCTTGGGTATTACTATTGACAACCAACTAAAATTTGACTGTCATATCAACTCCACTATAAAAACAACTAACAGGAAACTCGGTTCACTCTATAGAATCAAATCTTTCCTAACCCCTGAGGCTAGAACTACTATAGCTAGAACCCATTTAATATCAACCCTTTTATATGCTTCTTCTATATACACTAACCTGTCTAAGTACAACCTCAATAAACTAACCACATCCTACAACAATATCGCCAGATTTGCCACTGCCTCTCCTTACAGAACTCACCATTGCTTGAATCTCATAAAACTAGGGTGGCTGGAACTACCCCATCTCATCCAATACTATCAACTCACTATTGCCCACAAAGTCCTCTACCACCCTGAAAACACACCAATGCTCTCCACCCTCATAAAGCCCTACCACAACATGAGGAATCTACGTTCCTGCAACAAAACTATTGTAAAAACCTCTAGAGCAAATAATGTAGCAGGTGACTCCATATTTTCTAACTCAATTGGCAAAATATGGAATCTACTACCACCAGACCTTACATCCCTGACTTCTATTCCACTATTTAAAACCAATCTAAAACTCTTCCTAACTAACCACTGGCTTTGCTCTTGCAATAACCCTGGGTAACATTGCTCTCTTCCTTTCCTTTCCTCTCTTCCTCGCACCTAACTTTCCTTTCCCCTCTTCCTCTAAAAAGGTTTTTGGCTATAGCTCATTAGTTATATAAAATTATAGATTTTGTTACTTATGTCTATATTAATAACTTTCATAACCTAGTTAAGCATCTATTATAGACTCATGCTATTGACTCACACTGTACTCAGACACTTAGATAGCCTCTAATGAAGTTTGTGAAAATGGTTTTATTGTATAACTTGTATATTCTTAGCTTGTTAAGTATTAGATAGTGGAGCTTTTCTCCTCGGGCCTCCACTGAAAATGGACATGTATCCAGTTGGACTAGCCCGGTTAACAAATGTAAAATAAATAAATAAAATAAAATAAATAAAAAGATAATTTATTGATGATTAGCAGGTTAATGACCACATAATCCTTTTTTTTATTAACTAGCAATACTTCCTATATGTGAAAATCAAACCCTGTATGTTGTGTCTGTAAAGTAAACACCTTAGCCATTACACCAACTTTCAACCCCTCCAGCTGAGTTCTTACTGGTGACTGACTAAATGGGATAAACATTTTACTGCTCCAGAAGTCTCTGTCACAAGAAGCAACCCAAAATCCACTTCTTCTTGGCTGCTGTCTATTTTAACTGCTGGTTTATTGTAGAAGTTGCAACTACACTTAAAATCGCACTCCTGGACATGTACGCATAACATATACACCATGTATATATCCCTGGAATGTTAATCCTCAGCCACAGCAGTGGTGTAGCTAGGCCATTTGGCACCCAGGGCGAGGCTCTCATTTGATGATGCCCAGAAAAATAATTTTACTTCCCTGGTACATTTATTACTTGATTTTACATGTCACAACTTGGGCAGAATGCATACAAGATAGTTATTATTCCTTCATTTCATATGACACTCCTGAGCAGTGGCAAATCACAATGAGGAAAAAAAATCGATCTAAACTCAGTAATCACTTGTTAACAGAACCAATAGCTCAACCACAAAAAGAATGTAAGGCACAGTAATTCAATCAGAAAGAAACATTAAAAATCAATATTGTGAGATATATATATATATATATATATATATATATATATATATAATCCACAAACGTTCCAGCACTCCTTATGAATAAAAAATATAACAGCAAAATTCTTTTAACCACTTTTATTCGGCAAAATCAGCTCCCAAACGCACAGACCGGTGGCCGGTTTCGCTCACAGCGTCATCAGTGTGCAAGTAATCACCGCCAAGGCCCGGATTATAACCTTGTGTGCTGCCAGAAATTTAAAGAAACAACACACCATTAAATGCCATAATGTCTAATAGTGTATGTTTATATATATATTTTTATTTTTATTTTTATATACATGCACACTAATGTGCATGTATATATACTCCTACACATAACTTTAACCCTAATAACCCCAAACCTTAAATATAGAAAAAAGTTTTATATTTATTTTTATTTTAATTTATATTACTAAATATAAACTCTAGAAAACAGCAAAATTGCCTGTACATTAAACAGTCTATTTGCCACGTCTGTAAACTTTGAAAAAATATCTTAGAAGCTATTGTTTTAACCACTTGCCCACATACAAAAACTATATCTCTAATGCAAACAACCTAAAGTTACTACCTATATTCACCAATGGTCATTTAACCCAGGCTTAAACAAAGCCCCCAATTGTATTATCCATCTTCTTTCTTTAATGGTCAATAATTCATGTCTTCTGTAATCACTAATGTTAGGTATATCAACCCTATCTAAACCTATAAAAATAAAATGTGCAGTAGTATGTGATAACCTATGTTTGTATAAGGCACTCCTTGTGCGTTCGCATTTTATATCACTAATATGTAGGGCAATTCTCTGCTTAAATAAACAGGAAGTCTGCCCTACATAAAAGGCTCCACATTGACACACTGCCATGTATACTAACCAGGTACTATTACAAGTGATAAGGTGTCGTATATCAAAAACTCTTTTAGTGTTAACAGAAGTAAAGGACTTAGTTTTAGCCATAACTTTACAGTATTTGCAATGACCACAAAAAGTACTACCCCCCCCAGTAGAACCACCAGTGTCTCTAATCATAACTCCTTTCTTAAAGGAGGAAAAATATTGGCCTAGATTTTTCCCTCTCCGATATGCATAATGGCAGACTCTATCCACATGCCTACTAAAAAAGCCATCTGATGTTAAGATGTGCCAATGTTGAGCCAATATGTTACGAAAATGAAAAGTATTAGTACCATAGGTAGTTATTAACCTGACATATTGGCTATTACCCCTAGGTTCTCTGTCTACCAATAATTGAGTCCTATCTACATTGGACGCCTCATTATAGGCCCGTTGAATCTGTCTATTGCCATATCCTCTACTATAGAATCTATGTTTAAGATCTGTTGTTTGTCTTTGATATCCTGCTTCCGTTGAACAAATTTTCCTAACTCTTAAAAATTGGGACTTGGGTATGTTTTGGATAGTGTGGGGTGGATGGCAACTATTAGCATAGAGAAATCCATTTTTGGAGTACGGTTTTCTGTATAGGTCAGTGTATATTCTGCCTAATACATCCTTATTGACTTTTACATCCAAGAATTCCACCTCATGCTTGTGTATTCCTCCAATAAATTTGATGTCATACCTATTGTTATTAATATATTGTAAAAATAGCTGCCATTTCTCTTCATTACCACCCCACACTACCCAACAGTCGTCCAAATAACGTCGCCACATTATTAATGAATCCTTAAAGCTTTCCGGAATGGTATATATATATTGTAATTCCAAATACCCCATGAATAGGTCAGCATAAGTGGGGGCAAATGTTGCCCCCATAGCTGTACCTTTGACTTGTATATACCATTCCTGGTTAAAGGTAAATGTATTATGTTCCAAAACCAACCTTAACAACTTAATAAGGAATTCTTGCTCTTGTATAGAAAATAATCCTGATTGTGACATCCAATAATGTGCAGCCTCAATACCCCCTGAATGTGGTATGGAAGTATACAGCGACTGTACATCCAACGTACCCAAATATTGTTCTGGCAAGACTTCCATGTCATCAATTAATGCCAAGAATTGTTGTGTATCCCTTATTCTGGCTGTAACATATGGCAATAGTTTCTTCAACTTGTACTCTAAGTACTCTGAAAGGGGTTCAATTAATGATCCCCTTCCTGCCACTATGGGGCGTCCTGGAGGATTTATGATATTTTTGTGCACTTTGGGAACCATATAGAAATATTGTGTGTTAGGGTCTGTCACTGTCAACTGCCTCAACGTAAATAAATCTATATGATGAAAATGAAAAGATTCCTCTAAAAATCCATCTATTATTGTCTTGTGCTCTTGTGTTGGTTCAGAATTTAACTTCTGGTAGAATTCAATATTCATCAGTTGTCTGTTAGCTTCTTTATAATAATGTTCTCTTTCCCAAACCACGACTGCACCTCCCTTATCAGCCCCTACAATCACAATTTGTGGGTTATTTTTCAAAGACTTCAAAGCTTGTCGCTCATCTTTGTTTAAATTTTGTATACCCGTAACAAATATTTCAGACTGTTTTAATTGTAAGTCCTTAAGTATTACCTGTTCAAAAGTTCTAACAGTACTATGGTAGGGAGGCATAAATGTGGATTTTTTAAATTTAAAGCCCCTAGGCTCAACCATACCTGTGGAGGAATCTTTATTAGCGTACAAATATTTTAAATTCAACTGTCTACAAAATTGCTTGACATCATTCACCATATCTAAATGTGAGACAAAAAAAGAAGGTATATATCCAAGGCCTTTATTTAGCACACTGAGTTCACTGGAGGAAAATTCAAAATTTGTTAGATTAATAACCAGATTATTAACATCATTAATCACATCTTGGCTGTAATGTCCCAATGAATCTATTGCTGTAACATATTGGCTTTGAACTGTTGTAACACCCCTTCGTCGTGTATTGTTGCGATGTTTTCTCCCTGCCCTTCTAAAGGGGATTTATATCGCTTATTAATCGGTGATATAGATTCTGGACCTTCAGCCATCTCTGCCGTTTCAGCCTCTGTATCTGTATTGGACATGCTAGATGACAAATCTGAGCCACTAGTTACCACTTCTCTTCGTCTTAAAATAGACTTTACTCTTTTTCTTTTGGGCCTAGGGACCTGTTTGTCTTCATTAAACCTCACTTCTTTTCTTTGTTTTTTCCAAGTATACATTCGTGCTTGTTGAAAATCAGTCACATCCCTCTGATATTTTTGCTTTTTCCTTTTTGCTAACTCTTTGTCATATTTCTCTATATCTATTAGATATTTGGCATGTAAATTACTGTATTCGGTGGTCTCAACAAATTTCTGAGTATTGTCAAAACTTTGTTCCAGTTTGGTTAATAATGTTGGCAACTGATTTTCATACTGCTCAACCAGAAGTTGAATAAACATTAATGAGGCTGTGGCTTGTATAGACCTCCACTTCCTCATAAAATTATCATCTTGATTTCCCAAGCCTGGTTCCACATATACTCGTAACCCCCTAGGTATTATCTTGGCTGTTAAATACGCCTTTAGTAATTTGCAATGCCATACACATGATCGTACTCGTTTAGAAGCTTATATATGTGTGTGTGTGTATAAATATACACACACACACACACACACACACATATATATATATATATATATATATGTATAGTACCATCTCAGTAGTTTAACACACCACAATGTTGACAGCAAGAAAGTCGACTACAAAAGGTCGGCGTATGCAAAAGGTCAACAATTGTGAGAGATCGACAATCCCAGGGTGAGGGAATATTCTCTTTCCCCAGAGATTTTGCAATCTCAGAGTTAGTATATATAATTAACAGAGGGGGTGTGGGCACAGCCACCCCACATGGAAGGGTGCAGGGGGTCATGCCCTCCTGCAAAAAACAATGTTATTTATTTATTTATTTATTTATTTATTTATTTATTTATTTTTGTTGCATGCTGCAAGGATTTTACCCAATCATGCTTTGGCATTTCCAACGTTGACCTTTTGCAGCTGACTTTCTTGCTATTGACATTGCAGTGTGTTGAACTTCACACACACAGACACACACACACACACACACACACACACACACACACACACACACACACAGACACACACACACACACACACACACTATATATATATATATATATATATATATATATATATATATATATATATATATATATATATATATATATATATATATATACACTTTTCTGTAGTTTTCTTGGTTGACATTCGAGTGAAGCTAAGAAAAACTAATATGTCCGTGTGTTCATGTGCAAAAGTCTATGTGAATGGTAGACTGGGAACTTTCTGTTGGTCGACAAAGATACATGCTTTGTGGTAGGACTGAGAATTTATGTGAGAGTATTTTAGGGTTAGGGTAAAGGTTATGGAAGGGGACATATGTGTGTGTGTGCAAGTGTGTATGTGTGTGTGTGTGTGTGTGTGTGTGTGTGTGTGTGTGTGTGTGTGTGTGTGTGTGTGTGTGTGAGTGTGTGTGTAGGGTGAGTGTACAGTTCTCTTATGCAGTGACAGTGTCATGGAAAGAGTTTTTTTTAAAGCTAAGGTGCACAGTTAGGGTTAGCACATATTACTAAGGTGGAGCAGGGGGCATCTACCAATCTTTCAGTTCATTTCTTTATGCAACAAATGCTCACCTCCTTGCTTAAAATAATCCTTTCCTGGTGCACAGCATGTGAAAGCACTGTGGATTAACCTGAGTTTTTAAATGTGACTGAAAAATGACTAAAAGGCCCACTCCAAGGGATTTTAGTGGCAATATTTTATACAAGGTTCTGTAAAAGACCACCTTGTCCAATAATGCAAAAAAAACACATCAGGAAATGTTAGAACTGGCAGAGCCAGAAATATGAAATTGCAACTTTGTATTTAGGAACCAAGTTTACTACTTTTTAAAAACACAGTGGAACATTATGAAAATTGAAAAATGTTAATTCTAGGCAAACACTTTGCAAACATTATGCCAAACATACATAGGATCATAGAGTCATAGAAGGTTACTAGGCTAATGGCATCAGGGCCCTTACAAGCCTAGCCAAGTTCAACCCATGATCCTAAGGGGGTCTGGTTCAAGCAGACACTAAAACCCACACCTACTGCCCCTGTACAACAGGGACACATATGATGCACCCGGGGTGAATTTCTCATTACCCAACCAGTTATCCAAATTGTGTTTAAATAGGTCCCATGAGGGGCTTTGTTTAGCATCAATAGGAAGCTAGTTCAAAGGTGGGGCAACCTCTGTAAGATAAATTTGTCTCACCAGCAAGTTCTGTTGATGTCACATATCAGGTTAAAGGTCTTTTGAGAGAATGACCTATGTGCCATTTGACTTGCGAGTGTGCAGCATTTCCATCAAAGCTGGGTCAGAGATTGCTCTATATGCAAGACACAGGTTGCCTCGGAGCAGTCTGTATGAGTAACGTGACAATGACTTCAGTCTATCCACATAAGACAGATCTTGAAGACCTTGAATTTTCTTCATAAGGAACCTCTGTGTTTGGAAAGGAACATACCAAAGGAAACATTGTACTCTATTATTGGCCTGATGAGGGAAGAGTACAGGGTGGGTTAAATCCTCCTTTTTTCTTGAGGCAATGCCCTTACTTATGAGATGAGCAATATAAAATGCTCTACTTACCACTGTGGAGCCATGGTGATCAAAGTTAAGGTTGCTGTCAACTTGTGTGCCTAGATATCTCACCACTGACTGTGTGCTTAAGGTATTGTTATTGATATGGTAGTTTGCAGGAACATCACCTTTGCCAAAGTGGATGATAATGCATTTTTTACATTAAGTTTAAGACCATGACTTTGGCACCAGTCATTAGCCTGCATAAGTCCCTCTTGCAGGATGTTGACATCACTAGGGGTTTCAATGATCACTTCCAGTTTGGAGTCATCAGCAAACTTTGTCAGCCACAGTCCATTAGTTTTAGCCTGTACTTCAGAGAAGTAGATTCTAAACAGTAGGCATCCCAGAACCAATCCTTGTGGAATACCACTGGTTACAGGTCTGCTAGAGGAAGTGGAGTCCCCTATTTTGACTGTACAAATTCTATCAGTGAGCCAGTTTGCAACCCACCTGACAATATATGGATTGATACCCAGATGGGTTTGTTTATCAATAATATCTGAGTGGGGGATTTTGTGAAAGGCCTTGGCTAAGTCTAGTTAGGCTGTATACACAGATCTACCCTCGTCTAGAACTTTAGTGACTCTCTCAAAGAAGTCCACCAAGTTTCGCAGGCATGAACTCCGCTTGACAATGCTAAACTGGGTGGGGTCGAGCATTTGGAGATTTCCTATATCATTGTTAATAAGGTCCATGATGATTCATTCCATGGCCTTACAGATAAGGCTGGTCAGGCTAATGGGTCTATGGTTCCCAAGGTCCGTGGATGCACCCCCTTTGTGCAAAGGGATGATGGTAGCTGTTTTCCATTCAACGGGGATGAAGCCAGTGCTTGGGCTGTAATTGAAAAGCGTGCTCAATGGTGATGCTAATTTGTGTTTTAATCAAAGTAGAACACAGCCCTGGGAGTTGTCTGGTCCCATAGAGGCTGTGTTTTTGGTCTTGGCGAGGGCACTTAAGACTGCTTCTCGGAGATACTAGGAGGGGGATATGTGTTTGGGATGCTTTGGGGGTATATGTGGTGGGGACAAGGAGTGAAGTTTTCACTGAACCTATCAGCCAGCAGGTTTGCTATATCCACAGGTTCTATATATGCAGTACCATTAACTACAAGTTCAGCGCAAGTCTGGGTCTTACCTTTGAGGTTACAGATGTAACTAAAGAATGCCTTGTGAGTATCCTTAGTTAAGGAAGATAATTTGGATTTGTAGTTAGCTTTGGAGGACTTTAGTAGGAGTCTCATTTGCTTGTTTAAGTTGAGGAGGGAGTGTTCCAGTTTTAAGGCCATTCCTTCCAACTCTTAGACAGCAATTTCTTTCTCCTATTGTATAGCCCATTAATGGCAACTGTCCACCAATCAGGTTTGTTTTTCTTTGAAAATCTTGCTTTGGTTCTATCCGGTACAGCAGAATCAATACAATTGTACAGGTGCTTGTATAAAACATTGGTGTATAACTCAGCATTGGTGTCTGTTCCATCAGTGAAGGAAGGGGCTATGAAGCTATTTATGCTGTCATGCAAGAAGTTGTAATTGGCCTTGGAGAGATTTTTAGACTAGTTGTTGCTGGAGGGGGAGGGGGGGTTCTTGTGTTATAGTTACTTCTAGTGAGACTGATTTGTGGTCAGATCTCACCAGGAATGGGCACACACTGGGGGTGTTGCAGTGGTCTCCCCTGTTAGTGAGCACCAGGTCCAGGATGTTTGAGCCCTTGTGGGTGTGTCAACCAACTGGTCCAGGGCATAGGAGTTAACGAAGTCCAGGAACCTTTGGCCAAGTGAGTTAGAGCACATATAATTTACCAAGTCTATGGATGGGTAATTAAAGTTACCCAAAACAGGGTGTTTGGTTGTATCTTAATTGACTCAAGTAGAACAAGTAGACTGAGTAGTTGTCCTGATTCATGGAGGGTGTCCTATAGCTGGCAATGACCCGAAGAGGAGTCTTACCTACAGTCAATTGCACCTGAAGTAATTCAAGTTAGCCGTGCTGTTTAACCAGTATAGAGGTGTATATATCTTTAATGAATATGGATACACTACCTCCTTTAGTTCTCATGCCTTCAGTTTGTGGTCTGAAAGTGTGGAAGGAAATGTTACCTGATATAGGTGGGGTGCTCTCAGCAGCCTTAAGCCAGGTCTCAGTGACTGCACAAATGTAAGCATCTTACCAGGTGAAGACTACTTCTAGTGAGTGCAGTTTCTGGTTTCGACTCCTAGCTTTAGCAGGATAACCTTGAAGTTGTTTTTAGAAGGTATTTTTATGTTGGGAATTTTGTTCTTGTGATATTGCCTAAAAAAGGCACTATGGGGATGGCAAGAGCCTTAACCAGTAACTGAAATCCCAGGGGGACTGATGACGACCATCTCTGGCAAAGCACTGAGGTCTGTCGACCATGCCATCCTAGGCTGAGAGATACTGGATCCCCTTTGAATGACACCAGAAACTAAGCCAATTTTTGAAATCAATTATTTTTTGTTTGTATTGTAGTTTCATCCTAGACGAAGGTAAAATTCTGCTTAAAACTAGGGACATACCTGCCTGAGGCACATAATCTGAGAGCTCAGTCATGTCTCTCTTCATATAGTCCAGTGACGTACATCTCAAGTTGTTCACACCAACACGAACTATGACAGAGTCATAACAGTGCCTGTTGTTGAGAGACTTGAGTGTGTGTGTGTGTGTGTGATGGGGCAGATTCTGGCACCTGACAGACAGCTGACTGTGACCTTTTCCTTATCCAACCTGGTGAGAGGGGACATCTGTGTGTCTCACAATTGAGTTGCTTATGACTACGATGTTTGTATTTGTGTTCTGCCTTAGGAACTTGATTGGTGAGAGACTACTATGTGGAAAATTATGTGTACTGTGTTCTGCAGAGGATGCATTTTATTTATTTTTATTATTTTTGTTTAACATTTGTTTACTGGGAAAGTCCAACTTGGGAAGAAGCCAATTTTCAGCAGAGGTCCGGGGACAAATGCTCTAGATTATGTGAAGCATGCTTATATTTGGGAGGTTTTTAATGTTTAGTTAATCTTCTTGTAAGGACTTTTGCATATGTAGGCTTATCTGTTGTTGGTTTGGTAGGTGCCGGAGGTGAGGTGTGCATGTGTACAACTTGCTTAGTATCAGACGGACTGACTGGTGAGTGAGAGAGCCTGGATTCTAGATTCTAGGTTCTTGATATAGATTCATCTCTCACATAATGAATTTGTGTGGACTAGAAGAATTGGGTTGTCAGCGTACATGAGGCAATTGCTACATTCTCTCAGGATGCCCATGTTGACCAGGCTGGCTGGAGAAACTGTGGGAAATTGTCTGTAAATAATTCTAGGTAACATTTAAACATTTGAAAATGTGATTAGATTACAGCTGTAAATCAAGTATGGTTGTTTAGCATGTGACTGTAATCGAAGAAATTAGTAATTAAGACAGACTAAAAGACCACCCAAAATCAGAATTCTAGAACATTTCAAGGGCATCAGGCAATGCAAGCAATGCTCATGACCCCTCCCCCCATCAGTCTCAAACTGCAGCCTTCATATTTATCATATTTATCATATTAGACTCTACATATGGTATTAAACACTGATTATAAGGTTTGGCACTGTCAAAAGCAGAAGATTTAGGGCAGGATTCAATAAATCCTACACAGCTTGCTAAAACCATGTTCGCGACATGGTGTGATGTGCAAACAGTGCGCAGATTTGTAAACATCACAGCATGCTAATTACTGCATAAGCAGTTGAATTGTATGTTACTCAACAAATTCAAGATGGTCATGCTATTCAACAATCTATAAAGCAATTGTGTACACTTAGTGTAGCCTTCTGCCTTGTCTTCCAAATCCTATTGGAATACAGCTACAGAAACTACACTTGAGGGAAAGAATGTTAGGGGCTGTCGCTGCTTTTCTGCATGTGTACGTACAGCAGGCTCAAGTCAATGCTGCTGTTGCTGATGATAGACCTCAGGCAAGAAGGAGAAGGGTATTTAGACCTCATTTAACTTTTCATGGTCTGCATGATGTAGAAATAGAAGAGTACTACAGGCTGGATAGAAGTACACTTCAGGAACTCTCCAACTTCTGTTGTCCTCACCTGAGAACAAGGGTAAACCAAGGGGAACTAATACCCATGGAGACCAAGGTATGTTCAGCACTTTCTACAAGAACCTTTAATGACTCACAGGGGATATACTGTGGGTGTCACAGGCATCAACATCCAGGATCCTACACCAGTTCCTGTATGCTATGCTACAGCATGCCAGTGACTACATATATTTTCCCCCAGCTCCCGAGACAGAGCTAGAACTCTACAGGATTTCTACCCCATAGCACACTTCTCTGAAGTCTTGGATACCATAGACTGTACACACATTGAGATCAAAACACTACCTGGGTAACGTGGAAGGGTCTACATCAAATTATAGGGGTTCTACTCCATTACCTGCCAGATTATGTGTAATGCTAAGGGAATCATCCTGAATGTGTGTACTGTCAACCCCAGCAGTTACAATGACTCCCATATCTAGCACAACTCACAGCTCTAGCAGAGATTTACCAGGGGTGATGTCCAACATTTACTGGGGGAATGCAGGATATGCACTCAAACCCTGGCTGATGACATCCATCAGAAATGCATGCACACCCACAGAGGAATGCTATAATAAGGCACATGCTCAAACAAGAAATATCATAGAGCATGTGTTTGGGCTGTTGAATTCATAGTTTTGGTGTCTAGATATATCAGTGGGGCTCTGCTGTATGATCTCTGTACTTGTGCCAAAATTATCACAGTCTGTACTATCCTACACAATGTCATCCTGAAAAAATAGTTGCAACAGGAACACCAAATGCTAGGATCAAACTTTCCACCACCACTGGCAAGGTCACCCCATCCACTCAAATATGTGGAGTCAGTGGGGGAAGTCTCCAGCTGTTGTGAGTGTAGGTAGATGTAGGCATGCACAAGTTGTACTCACCCTGGCTACAGGGTATACCTTTCATCTTATGCACATACATACACTAAAACTGATGCCAGCCAATGCACACAACCTTTACTTATCCAGGTAATGGTCATGTACTGCTAGCATCAGTCAGAATCATCCCTGAATGACAATGGTTGTAACTGCAAGACTATCAAGGTAAGTGGTAAAACTGTAAAAGAAAATTAAATGTTTAAGAACACGAATGAATAGCAGATGTCTGCATACTGTTACTTGTAAATGTACCTATGTAGAATATGCATGAATTGTCCAGGAATGACTTCTATAATCTACATGACTGACTTCTGTAATATATATATTCATGCAGTTTAACAACTAACATGCCTCATGCATCTAAAATACTCAGTACAGTTAAAGCAGTCCAAACTCTACTTAGCCCTACATTTTCAAAAGTGGAGCAATAAGCATGACTGCCATTTCAATGATTTCAAGGTAAGAATCACAAAACTAAAATTGTGTAATATTTCACAAAAAGTTCTCAATTACATCAGCAATACATATCCTAAACACTCAGTTAGCTATCCACCCTGTGAATCAGACATATACATATGGAACCCTGAATCCAAAAGATAGAAACAAGGTTATGGCACAGATATCATGATTTGCACAAGGTGGGGGTTGGGGGTAGAAGACTAAGGCTAACACCAAACTAGTGAGTGTGTGTGAGTAAGAAACACAAGCAAGCAGAAATGTAGATAATATAATAATAGTCCACCAAGCTGTACAACCTCTGCAACACACTTTATTATTAAGCGCTTTTTGTCCAACTGAATCGTTGGACTTCCTCAGATAAAATGTAATTAAAATTCATGGATTTAAATACAGCTCTAAAAAGGTCAGGTGACCTACTCATTACATATTTAAAGTAAAAAACTTGTTTAAGTAAGAATCCATTGTGAATATATTCAGTTAATTGTGTTCTTTAAACATTTATGATGTTTAAAAACGTTTTACAGCCAGCCAACAAAAATATTTTCCACAAAAAACGTATTCTTTTTAAACTAAATATATACCTACATGTAAAAACATTTATGTAAACATATAAGTGTAAAAATATATTTATGAAGTATAACTTTGTGTATCTAAACATGTGCAAGACTAGATATTCTATGTTTTAAGCATCTGAACTATCTTAATTCTGGTCAGATAAATATATATATACTTTACCCTCTGACCACTTATCATGCATACACACACGCAAAAAATAGAAAATCAGTGTACTTACGTACACATATACTTATATGTAAATATACAATTCACCTCTCTAAACTTTTTAATTTTAGTAAGCACATAATAAAACATTTGTTATTAAGGCCAGGATATGTATAGGCATTGAGCCTTATTTGCCAAATTAATTTTAATTTCTCTAATAATAGAGAATGAGGGCCACCCCTAGGGTCAATATTTCTATGACCTTAAACTTTAATTTATGATCTGGGAAAACAGATATATGCCTTGCTAAAGCATTTTCCTCTTTATGTTTATTTATGCTGTACAAGTGTTCATACACTCTTATCTCTTAATCTACAATCTGTTTTCCCAATATAGAATGATGGACAAACTTGGCATTTTGCCACATAAACCATTCCCTTAGAGTTGCTATTAAATTTACATTTACTAGCTATTTTTTGACCGTTAATGCTTGTGCTGATTCCTTGCTCCTGTGTTACAGTAGGGACAGTTGCCACACTGAGTCATACCTATCTTGGATGTAGATATCTTTTCTGCTTCTCTAACAGATTCTTGAAATGTAACTCTCTTCTCAAAACAAAATTAGGAGCGTCACCCATTTTGGATGCCAAAAACATGTCTTCTTTAAATAAACTCCAATTTTTGATGATAATGTTTTTAATGTTTTTAATATCAAGAGAAAAGGTCAAAATACATGCTAAATTAAAGTTTGCACTTTTGTTTTGTTCTTCACTTGGTAACATAACCAAATTATTATCAATGTTATTGTCAACATTATTTATTTGTCTATTCTGTTTTAATATGGGGTTATATTGTCCAATACTTCTTTTGAGTTTGACTTCCTCTATTAGGTCATCTAACAATTTGACAGAGTATGCTCTTCTTAGAAACATCCTTTTTAGATTAATGCATTCATCAAAGAAGTCCTGTTCAGTAGTGGTCATTCTTGCAGCTCGTACTAATTGACCCTTCACTACTGAACGCTTCTGATGAAAAGGGTGTGCACTTGGGTAGTGCACGAAGGTGTTGGAATAAGAAGATTTTCTAAAAATCTTAGCTTCCAAGTTGTTATATTCCCTGTTTTTATTTAATTCAACATCTAAATAAGATATGGAATGTTCTTCAAAAGCGTATATAAAATACAGAAAGTCTGATGTAGTATTTAACCACTGGACTAACCTATTTGCTATGTTCTGGTTTCCATCTATTAACATGAACATATCATCCAGGTATCTTGTATAAAATTTAATAATATTTTGAAATTCCTGGTTCCCTAGAATATATGTGTGTTCCCAGTGTGACATCACTAGATTTGCGTAGCTGGAACCACATGCTACTCCCTTAGTTTGAACATAGTACTTGTTGTTAAAAATATAAAGTTATTAGTTAGTATAATGTCCAATAATTCTGCTACTAATGAAATTTCTTGCTCTGGGGCACCCTTCTCTCGCATTCTCATACTAGCCCACTCAATACCCTGTTCATGAGGGATACTGGTGTAAAGGTCCCTAACATCTATCGTTAGGAAATTATACTCCATTCTATAATCTAAGGTGTTTAACTTGTCTAACAATGACCAGGAATCCTTAGAAATAACTTTCTCTGTTGTAACATACTTTTTCATAATGGAATCTACGAACTTAGCACAAGCATATGTAGATGAAGCCCTCCCATCCACTATGGGTCTAAGTGGGGGGTCCTTTATGTATTTATGAAGTTTAGGGACTCCAAACATACAAGGGGTCTTTGGTGAAAGTGTTTGCAGATGATAGTATATGTGCATGTCTATTCTACCTTCTATAAATAAATAATTCAGATAAATTCTAATACGCTGATTTGCAATATTCAATTCATTTAAGGAGGCTTCTCAATATGCGTTAGACTCCAAAATAGTTTGGATTTTCGTATCATAATGACGAATATCCATAAAAACTAGTCCGCCTCCTTTGTCCGGTTTCATTACATGGACTTTTGCAGAACATAACAAATTCAATAAATCTTTGTCCTCCTTACTTAAATTAAACTTATAATATAACTTTAAGGTCATAGATCAGATTAATATTGACCCTAGGGGTGGCCCTCATTTTCTATTATTAGAGAAATTAGAATTAATTTGGCAAATAAGGCTCAATGCCTATACATATCCTGGCCTTAATGACAAATGTTCTATTATGTACTTACTAAAATTAAAAAGTTTAGAGAGGTGAAGTGTATATTTACATGTAAGTATATGTGTATGTAAGTACACTGATTTTCTATTTTTTGTGTGTATATATATATATATATATATATATATATATATATATATATATATATATTTTTTTGTGTGTATATATATATATATATATATATATATATATATATATATATATATATATATATATACACACACACACACACACACACACACACACACACACACACACACACACACACACACACACACACACATACACACACACACATACACCTTCCTCAGCATCAGTCATTATTATTTTGTATGCATGATAAGTGGTCAGAGGGTAAAGTATATATATATTTATCTGACCAGAATTAAGATAGTTCAGATGCTTAAAACATAGAATATCTAGTCCTGCACATGTTTAGGTTCACAAAGTTATACTTCATAAATATATTTTTACACTTATATGTTTACATAAATGTTTTTATATGTAGGTATATATTTAGTTTAAAAAGAATAATTTTTTTGTGGAAAATATTTTTGTTGGCTGGCTGTAAAACATTTTTAAACAACATAAATGTTTTAAAGAACACAATTAACTTAATATATTCACAATGGATTTGTATTTAAACAAGTTTTTTACTTTAAATATGTAATGAGTAGGTCACCTGACCTTTTTAGAGCTGTATTTAAAATTTAAATCCATGAATTTTAATTACATTTTATCTGAGGAAGTCCAACGATTCAATTGGATGAAAAGCGCTTAATAATAAAGTGTGTTGCAGAGTTCATACAGCTTGGTGAATTTTTATTAGAAGCGTAGATAATATCAACTGGCCACTGATGCAAGATGACCTGCAACCCTCATTAATGCCTCATGTAGCTGGTATATATGGGGGTCTGTATGGGCACTCTTTGAGAAATGTGTATGTGAGTGTCTGCATGAACACATCCAAGCTCTGAGCTAGCACTATATCCTGGCATGTCAGACAGGTATGAGCCATGCATGATAGAGGTATCATTCAAAATTTTTACCCCCTACAGCAAGAACTGTCTCTGCCAGGAGTTGCACTGGCATGTCCATGTCCATGATCAGATGTGCTGGTGTATTGTGATCATGAGCAATGTTTGCTGGATGAGCGCTCCTCACAAATTCACCCAGGTTCATGAATCCATGGCCTACCATGTCCAAGTGTGGACCCCGCAACCACTGATGGAACAGTGGAAGTAGTGCCACTAAGGGAGCAGATGTGGGCACAGCCATGTCTGCTAACACTAGATGATGTTGTGTCCCAGTGGTCATGAGGATGCTGTCCCCCTCCAAGAGGATGTTCCCAGACAGTCATTATGTGCTCCAATGTGATATTCATCTGATCCATTGAATAGGGCATATGGTGGAGGCAGTCATGCATGTCAGATTGTGCCACATCTTGAGCCCTAAGCATGTCCTTGGAAGCCCTAGTGGAACATGCCTGCACGATGGCCCTATACATATGTTGAGAAGCACATAATGCACACCAGCATCAGGTGGTGGGCAGACAACAGGCTTCCTCTGAATACCTCTACTGACACTCCTGCATTGCACCTTTCCCACACTTTGGCTATGGCCAGAGTCAACTGGCACTGAAACCACAGTAACCATAACATTCTGATGAATTGTTACCCTCAACCTGTTCATTATCTGAGAGCTCAGCAGAATGGGTATGTGCAGGCATACTGACTGTGTCTGAAGGAAACCCAGAGGATATTTGTGTCACAACCTCAGTGTTAGATTCAACCTCTGCACCCCCTGGCTGTGCCTCTGTTTGGCCACCATCATCATCAGAGCCTACTGATACTTCGACATCAGCTGGTAGGAGTCCTACATTTCCACTGTCACAATCATGTGTCATAGGCAGCAAACACAGAAATTAAATTACTGCTCCCCTAAATATTAACCCAAAATGTCTGAATAAAAAGTAACACTGGTCACGCAATTGCAGATGTTGCAGCAATAGAAACTCTCATTACACACTCCCCACACAAACTGATGATATATATAAATAATGTTTAGTAAAAAGAAAATAAATATTCACTTACCATGTGCAGATGTCTCAATACTTTGCAGGGAGGATGGGCTTAGAAGCAATGAATCAATGAAGAGATGGCATTTAGGCATCACAATGGGAATAACACAGAGACAGTGAATAAATAATCTGCTATATTCCCTGTAAGAAATAGCTGTAACTGAAACTTGTCTGAGCTGTCTGTCTAATGCACCACTTCCTTGTATAACTATGAATTATCAATAGGCACAGATATAAAACATGTATCAGCAAGCAGTAGGAGCCAAATTATATATTTTAGTCTGCAAGCCAATATAATGCTGCCATATATAAGACTACCTGGAATCTGCTCCTGTAACACACTTGGCCTACAAGCCACATCAGAACCAACTTCATTCACATAGTGCAAAGGATTCCTTGAGCTGTCAGGATCTCTGACAGTAGACAGGAACTACTCATTTGGTGCCATTGGGTGACTAGGTAGCAGGACCTACCCCCCCCCCGTAGCCAGCTGTTCTCAGGCAATTGCAGCAACCTTCCTCTCTGCTGACGAAATCATGTCAGTGGCCAGATGCAGCACTTGATCATAATTGCAACCACAACCACTGTGAAGATGCTAATGAGGTGTAAACTCATTAGAATTGCTGAATACCAAACTTCGGACTTCATGTAGCAAAGGTAAACATAGTGTAGCCTCTAAACTATTGTTAGGTGTTAATAGCTTGCAACTGTGAATGATTAGTGTGAATGAAGGAAAATGTAATAGCAATTCAGACACCCATCCCTGTAGTGGGTGTGTCAGTCAGGATACACTTACAAAGTGTGGAACTAACTTCAGTGAGTTTTTAAATAAAATCAAAGGCCACACATGTATAATTTTGTGGCCATAATAGCACAGGTCTCCTGCCTTTACTGAAAACTTCTGTTCACTGTTATGTGTTTATATCACACTGCACTACAGATTGCATGACTGATAATAAAGCAGAGATAAGGGAAGAATGCTCAGAATGCAAAGATAAGACGGAGCTGCGCTTTTACAAACATATTCATAAATAATTGTATGATTACTCATTGCACTAAATATGTTATCCTCACATGTACAACCAACTGAGGAAATCCAGTTGTGTGAACTGTTAATACTGGATATGAAATGTGAATTGCTTACATGTACATGGTTTGAGTGGTATTATGAAGGTATGTCTGTAGCAAAAAGAGATAAACCACTATAACTGTGTTGTGGAAGTGCAATAGTCTGATTGTTCAAATCCAGAGCTGTGTCATTGTGTAACCTTTGTTTATCTTTTTTCATCCTTCTTATTTATTTATTTATTTATTCATTTATGTGCACAAAGCATGGCATAGCGCAAACACGGTTAGCTGCTTAAAAGTGAAATTAAATTTCAATTGCCTTATAGATCACAAACACGCTTAGTGACATTACAAGATGGTCAGCAACATGGATGGCAATGACTGAAGAAATTCCACCTGTTATCCAACTGTCTCTGTTGCACAAGGCATAAATACATTGATCTTAAAAAAAAGACAATATGGGTAAAGTGTGGTTGGAGTCCCACAGTAGTCATTTTTACTGCGGAAGGGTCATAATGAGTATTTACACAAGAAATATATATCTGCTAATGCCTTTTACATTCGTGTGTTCCATACCTATGCGTAAGCAGGTTTCACTGCTTATGGAATAAAGTGAAAAACGTAATTGCTTCACCTTAATTTGTGCAAATAGGCACAGTGGCAAGGTGCAGCTGTCAGTACTCTGGACAGTACTGAGTGAGGAAAATACAGCTATTGCCCAGCTTTCCCTGTGGCTCCAAGTATAAGTGCAGTGAGTTTATGGTCAGAACACAGGCGACCCAGCGTTCTAATCCAGCACACTTTACTTTTTAGTAAGGGTGTCCCAATGTAATTTTTCAAAAAACTTTGATTATAAAGGTAATACTACATACCAACAGCTATGTATAGCAAGTTGATTGACCAAAAGGCATCATTACTGCTTGCATACACATACTTTTGCATGTATAATATGTGTTATGTGTGTAACTGGTTTAGCATGACAGTGATGATTACTCAATAAAATATGCAGATCCATACTTGTGATGGCACAATAATTTACTGACAATCATCTATAACCCTCCCAGAACCCAAGTATAACTATTAAACAGAATGTATTTTGAGGTATGTATCATAGCTCCAAACTCTGTTTCTAAACTCATGCTAGTCTATCCATTTCAGTATATTGTCATATATCAGTCCTACATCACACTAGAGAATACATAACCCAGTACATTTTCATGTCGTACACATACAGACCTAATTGAAGTATAGCACCAGTCACTATTTCAGCTATATATCTGTAATGACCATGGCTGATAAATATGTCTTCTGTGGCAATGAGGAATAATCACCTCTATGGCGATATATGCACCTCCCTTTACATAGGTTTGAATCCCACATTGTGCAAATTACTTTAACAGTGTGTAAATCCCACAAAATATGTATCAAATAATCCCACTGATCACTTCAAAGTCATATATTAAAAGCTAGGCCATTGAGAATTTCAGTGCTGACCAGTGGACAAAGTGTGACCAGGTGTAGTAGCACACGTGTAATAAATCAGTGTCAACTCTGAAATCAACATTGCTGTTTCATAAACTCCCTTCCTCTTTGTTTGGCAATGTTTGTCTTCACTTAACATCATGCAGATGTAGTTGGCATGGTTGTGCATGTTTGCATACTGGTTATAAAATGTGATATCACAAATCGGCAGGAAACCATTACAACTCTTGTTGGAGGACCTTTGCAGACATGGCAGGAGATGAGAAGGATGGTGCAAAATTCAAGGCACAGAGTTGGGGTGTTGAGGAGTCAAAAATATTTGTTGCACTCCTTGTGAAGCACAGCAGCCTTAGGCTGCTGCAGAGGGACTATACCAGGTCTCAGTATTAGGATGAAGCTTGGAACAGCCTAGCCAAGGATATCTCTAGTGCAACTGGTATACCATGCACTGGGGAGCAGTGTAGGCACCATTATAGTGACCTAAAGAAGTACAAGCAGACGCAACTCAACCAGTAGCTGGATGAGTTTAGAACTACTGACATGCCCCCCAGTTGTGTAAGTATACAGAGTAAGCAACAGTGTGGCGTCGGGTGGCTGTTCATGTGTTATGACCAAAACTGGTGAGGTTTTGCCATTGGCCACACTAGTCTGGTTATCTCCACACAATGGTGCTTAAACATGTTGCACTATAAGAACACAGAGTTAAAGCAGAGTAAAGCCACTACTTTGAATCAGTTAGTCTAACAGTTCTGTACACTGCTGGATGTAAGATGCACCACCCCTTATCTTTTGTAGCAATCTGTACACATAATTAACTTTAGATATACTACAAGGCCTGCAAAACAGCAAATAATCGTACAAGCGTATCAAGGCAGAGATCACCGATACAAATTTTAGGAAGACACAAAATTTATAGTCATTGATAATCAGATTTTCAGCCCAGATCACATTTACTTAGCAAATAACAACCTGATACCATTTGTAAAAAAAAAAAAAAAACGTTTTTACATCCTGTGCCATGGAGAAAGCTAGGCAGCAGGTGCATTTTCCATACTCAGTACTAGCCAGTGGTGCTGACAGACATTTCTCACCTCTGAGCATGTTTGCACAAAATGAGGCATACTACATTACATTTTTCACTGTGTTCCTTAAGCAGACAACCATGTTTCTGAACACTTAACATTGCATAATTGAGGAAGGTACAGCCAAAAGTTATTTATGTAAAAAGTTTGGCCCCAACATTTGCAAGATATATCACAGCATGCACATCATACTATCTGCCAGCAATTGCTCCGATAACATATTTATCAAGCCTGACACATGAAACATTAACAACGAACAGATTTTTTTTGCAGTTAACCCCAATCAGGTCAGTTACTGTACATCCTATTTACATGCAGTTTGGTGATGGACACTGGTGGACACTGCTACTTCTAATTCGAATAACACATGCGCTAGTACTTTGCAATCATCCATACAAATCAGCTTCTCAGCAATGCATTTTGTGAAGAGGTGTTCAGCATGTCTAACTCTGGTTACTGGACTGTAATCCTCAAAAACATGGTAATGCAGTCATAAACACAAGAGAAGGGCAGTGACATGCGTGTTTCAGTGGACACTTATGTTCTGGTATTTATGTGTGAACTGCAGCAATGCACGTCCAAATGATATATCAGTACTTCAGCCATTGTCAAACAGAATTACAGACCATGACTGCATTATTGCATTTGGTATGGGTATATAGTTACACAAGACATTGGTCATCCATGATCATATCCCATTGATATTGTCAGTAACTTGTATTAATGTGGACATACCTTCATCTGAATATGAAGACGCATAACTCCATCATTGCACTAATGGTGTTTCCAAAGTGTGTGTGTGTGTGTGTGTGTGTGTGTGTGTGTGTGTGTGTGTGTGTGTGTGTGTGTGTGTGTGTGTGTGTGTGTGTGTGTGTGTGTGTGTGTGTGTGTGTGTGTGTGTGTGTGTGTGTGTGTGTGTGTGTGTGTGTGTGTGTGTGTGATCTACTCAACATCCTGAGACACAGGTACATGTCTGTCTCACTTCTGTAATAAGCATTCATGACAGCTTATCTCACCTTGGTTGAAAGGAGGTATTTATATGTCCTTTTCCAAGTTGCCATCACACAATCATATCACAAGTCCTGGCTTTGAAAACAAGTCTTGTAATAGTATATGTTACCTGCAACACTATGATGATGTCAGCCCCTATAAAGTGCATTGTGACACTATCAAAATCAAACTTCAGTGGTGACATGAGTATTAAGTATGGTGCTCTACAGCTTGTGTAATTACAGAGGTAGGGGCTCTAATCTCAGTCAATGTGTATGTATTTGGAAGACCTTGAGTCCAAGTTGTGCTTCACTCAAGTAGCATTCAGAAGATACTTTTACACTGCTACATGATTCCACATTAATTTCATACAGCCTTTCCAACATACTTTTCCTAACATACAGTGATGATGTCATACCCTTTAACGTGAACTCTGGCATTGTAAAAAGTCAGACTTATGTGATGGAACAAGTGTTACATAGTCTGCTCTTTAGATTATTTAATTAGATAGGTGCAGGTTCAAATCTCATAGCATTCAACTTGTGTGTTGATATCTGAGTGTCTATGTAATCAGAAGATCATGTCTAGGTCCTGCCTCACTCATGTAGCATTCAGAACATGCTTTTACACTGCTACATGACTCCACAGCAAATTCATACAGCCCTCCCAACATCCTCTTCTCAACATTCACTGATGATGTCATCCTGTATAAAGTGCACCTGACACTATTGAACTCAGACTTCTGTGGTGATGCAAAAGGTAAGTATTGTGTTCTCTAGACTGTGTAATTAGGTAGGTGTTCTATTCTCATATCCGTCAACTTATATATATGTGTGTTCATTCAGCTATAAATTTGGAGTCAATTTTATATCAGGATGTGAGTCCATGGGTATGTGAAACACTCCTAAAAATATCTTCTCTGCATACACTGATGATGTCATCCTCTATAAAGTACACTCTGACAGTATTAAAGACAGATTTGGGCTATGGAGCCAGTGTTAAGTACTGTATTCTGCAGCTTGTGTAACTAGTAGAGTTTGTAATCTCACAGCAGTCAACTTGAGAATGTACTTGTGAGTGTGTGTGTGTATGTGTTAATTCAACTACTAGTCTGGAGACAGATTTACATCAGGATCTGAGTCAATAGCTATGTCACACACTCCTACTCAAACATCTTCTCAGCATACATTGATGATGCTATTCTCTACAAAGTGAACTCTGACAGTGTTGCAATCAGACATCTGTGGTTGTGCTAGTCTTACCTCATATGGAATACAGCTTCTATACCTATATAGGTGTGGTGTTCAAACCTGACCTCTGTCAACTTATGTTAATGGCTGGTGTTACATTATGGTCATTGTACAATGTTTTTGATTTTCATTTGACTCACTCTCAGGAGAAACTTTTATACAAACCCCTGAAACAAACATCCACGTTTTCCCTCTGTCCACATAAAATCCATTCATAGAACACTGAAGATGTCATCATCTCAAAGATGCAGTCACATACCGTGAAGCAGAGCCTCTCCCTGACTGTCTTCAAGCCATTTCCAGATCACTGGATGCGTGATTGCTAATTTTATCATGAGGTCATCCACGTCACATATGGGCACAGACAGTCTGTATTAATTCAAACACATACACACACGCACATATCCCAACTATCTTCTGTCACATAGATATAGTGGTTTGTGGTTAAATGGTATAATAATGACTAGGATTTTGTGTGCTCTTGTCTGGTAGCCTATTAATGTTCTATAATCCTCTGAACATTGCACATGTCAATGTTGTTGTTATCCACATGTTCTATGTTAAGGTGTGGATGTACTGTATCCTTACAACAGTGTATTCCAACCTGTGACTTGAGCTACTATATTGATGGCTACTGCTTTCGTTTGGTTACATGTTCCTTCCATAACAGCTGCAGTAATATGCCTCCTGAGGACTGCTGACATCAGGTGATGGAATGCTTATTGTTGCCTTACTAAGGCATGTGTTCTTGTTCTGTAGTATATCAACATTCTACACACTTGTCATGCAATCACCACAATGACAGATGCAGTATGGCACAGGTGTGCATGTGTATACCTAGCATTTGGAAATGTTATCTGACATACAGCAAGATTATGCCAAATTGAGTACATGGGTTCATATGCCTGGGGTCATCTGCAAGTTCTAATGCTGTTATATATACTAACATATGACATGCTGGAATTCACTTGCATTCTTGGGGAATTAATTGTATGCTGTATTGTACTGTTATTCACAAGGATTATACTGGTGTTCCCCAGTATCACTGTGTGACTGTCAGCGTTTATGTCATTAACTGTTCTGCATGAGCCACTTCCACCTCAGTTGTCATATGTCCACATATAGTATTAGGGCCCTCACACACACATGTCCACTGATAAACATATAGGCATATGATATACAAATGATGTAATGATGTGAAATAGGTAGAGTTATATATCTTTGTTAATAGTGCCACTGTGTTGCATGAGATTCAGACCAAACATTATATTTGGAGGTGAAGTACAGCCTGAAGTCCAGCTATACAGGTGTAGCATGACTGTACCGCATCACAGATATATCACTACATTACATCAGTATTACCACTTGATAATTTGCATGAACACATATGGATTTATGTTATGATCTCAGTCAGTATAACATTTTCACTGGCAA
This sequence comes from Protopterus annectens, assembly GCF_019279795.1. Taxonomy (NCBI): domain Eukaryota; kingdom Metazoa; phylum Chordata; order Ceratodontiformes; family Protopteridae; genus Protopterus; species Protopterus annectens. The sequence continues at coordinate 854,258,104 of NC_056734.1, forward strand.
TGTCAGGGGGACAGTGATTGTGTGACACATGTGCTGAGTGTTGACATGTACTTATACAGTGTGGTCCATGTATTGTTTAGTATGTGTACAAAACCACATCAACAGCTTCTTTGATCATTGACACTAGACTTTGCTCGGCTGTACTTTCTGTGCACATGGGCATAATTGATTCATTGCCGTCAGTCTCACATTCTGCTGTACTATTATAATGGATCACTTCTTAATTCACACATAAACTGCAAATGCTTCAGAATATCTATTGCTATTACATGTAGAAGATGCAAGCAACACACAGCTGTGTTTGTAGGAAATCCACCCATAACAGTGTGTTGTTTGTAAGTGTTGCTGTCTGTATGGCCAATACCTGTGTCAGACAGGGATTCTTTAGTCAAATGTATCGCATTTGTCACAGTGAGCTCCCACACATCTTTTAATCCATAAAGAACTATTTTTTGGAATGCATACCCATTGAGATTTGACAGTGCATACTTTCCTTAAAATGTGTCCTATTAGATGCATGTGTGATACATTTTCCTGTGTTGCACCCAGTAAATACACAGATCGGTGACAACATTGATGACACAGATTTGCTTCTAGCAGGTATGGATTGTGGCTTATGCATCATGCAAACCTCTCAACTGGCCAGCATTGCCTCTGATTTCAACTACAGGAATAAAACTATCCCTCTCAACACCTCCAAAAAGTGGTCAAGTTTGGGTAAGGCATGGTGAATTTCCCATGTAGAATACTGACATTCTTTACAGTTATACAAGTATGTTCCTGCAGAACAAGTATAATAACTTACACTCACATTTTCTGTCAATGTCACAGATTAATGGTAATAATATTTTAAAAGTGTCCATTAGTGCTTGTTTCTGTCTGCTTTTGTCCATGAGTCTGTTGCTATGTATCCATGATTGGTTGAGAGATATGCTGAAATGTCAGTTATATTCAAGCAAATCATTTTGGAGATCTTCACACTATGCACTTGCCCCCTATTGAATACATCATCTTTTCTATATATCCTCTCTAGTAAGCTTGTCAGATGGATGCATGTTGGTGTACACCCTTCTACGGGAACATAGTCCATCTGGAAGGTGTGTTGAAGTGTGTATCACTCTGTGTCAGGTAGGTGTATGTTCTAAGTCATGCTATAGATGATCTGTGATGTTGTCACAGCCCATTGTTTCTGTGTGATAGGCCTGCATGAAAGTAACACAGTGCATACTACCTATCTTAATCTGTTCTAGGATTTGGACACAATTCCCCTAGTCAGGTATCATTGACAAACTGTACCAGTTGGGGATTAACACTTACTTCATTAGATGGTTAACCAATGTGCTCACCAACAGACCACATACTGTGAAAGTTGGTGAATCAACCTCTACCATTGCAGCTGTCACCATTGGTGTACCTCAAGCATCTTTTCTGGGCCCTATACTGTTTGGAATCTATTTCTCAACTGTCCAGGCTACAAAATATGACCTGTAGCTTACCAAGTTTGCTGATTAATGCATATTGGTTGTAATAATTGAATCCACCAATGATGTGACTATAGTACAAGAGGGGTCAACACACACACACATATGTATGGTGCCAAAGCCACATGGTCTACTAATGAATACAGAATGTGTCAGGATTTATACCTTATGCAAAGTGGAATTTCCTGGTAAATACACCATTGACAACACTCCCCCTATGCTGAAGCCAATGGTGCAAGAGTGGGAATGCATGTAGATAGCAATCTGAACTTTGACCAATGTCCATAATGGTAGGGAAAGGTCATGTCATGCACCTCAGAAGTCAGTCCATTTTTTCCAGATCTGAGGAGGATATAACAGCACTGCACTCAAACCTCATTTGAACACTAATACAGTATAATGCTTCCTTTTGCGTGTACCTCACCAGACACCTGCAGCAGCTGGACAGAACACGGGGGTTTCACAACAAGAAAATACAGGTCCTACAAACCATGCCATGATATAAGTGGATATGCTGAAAGCCCTGTTCTGGAAATCTGTATTGGAAAGGATGAGGTGACTTGTACCTGGATTACCGGACATCTCTGACCCTGCCCTAATGTGTACATTGCACATCTTCAAATCAGCAGAGTCTGTTGAGAGGAAAATGGTAAAAGCAATATCCCACATGCTGTTGTAAAACACTCCCCTTACTGTCAAGCATGTGCACAGACCCACACACCCACCCAGTTGACTGCAGTGAGAGAAGAACCCCTACATCTCCAAGTACATAGACTACAAAACACAGCACTTTGCACAAGCACCACAACACAAGTCTGACTTGCAGTGTCTCAGACAACATTTTATAGCTGATGATATCTGTAGTGTTTGTTGAAGAGAATATAACAGTGTCCCCCATGCTGTTGTAAAATGCTCTGCCTACTGTCAAGCAAGTGCACAAACACACATCCACACACACAGTTGACTGCAGTGAGAATAGAATCTCTACCTAAGTACATAGCCTATAGGACACAGTACTTTACACAAGCACCGCAGCACAACTTTGACTTGGAATGTCTCAAACAACACTTTATAGCTTATGACATCAACAGTGTCTGTTGAAGAGAATATAATGGTGTCCCACATGCTGTTGTAAAATGCTCCCTTTAATGTCCAACAAGTGCACAAACACATACCCAGTTGATTGCAATGAGAATATAACCCTACCTATCTAAGTATATAGATGACAAAACAAAAATGCCATAGCTCAAGTCCAACTTGGAGTGTCTCAGATAACACTTTATGGCTGATGACATCAGCAGTGTTTATTGAAGAGAATATAACAGTGTCCCACATGCTGGTGTAAAATGTTCCCTATAATGTCAAGCAACAGCTCTTACACAAACACAGTTGACTACAGTCAGAATAGACCTCCCCACCTATCTTGTTACACAGACTACAGAACACAGTACATTACACAAGTGCCATAGCACAAGTCTGACTTTTACAAGACTACAAGTGAACTTATAGTAGATAATATCGGCAGGCCACATGGGAGACAAAATGTTGGGAAACCTGCATAGGCTCATCATAGCTTTGTATGTACATAGGAGGCTACTAGCCTAATGTTTAGAAGCCTAGTGGTGTAAAAACACAAGTACCTTTATTGAGCATAGTTGGATGATCATTGTTATCAGATCAATTTTGTGAGCAGCACCAAATGACCCTGTCTATGAGGGGCATAGGTGCCACCCCTGAGGTGAACTTTACAATCTCCCAATCAGTAATCAAGGTTGCACTGGAAAGGGGTCATTGAGGAGCAGTGATTCACATGCAGTGGGAGCTTATTACAGTGGAGTGTGAGTCATTTGGGGGATATATCTCCCCAGCATGCTCTGTTTAAGTCACAGGCTAGGTTGAGTACCCTGGGCCAAATTATTCTTGTCCCATTTGATTTGCAGATGTGCAGCATTTACAGCAGGTCAGGGTCTGAGGCTGCTCTGTAGGACAAGCATAGGTATCCTCTCAGCAGCCTGCATGATACTGATTACACTGACAGGTTTTTCAGTCTTTCCATGTATCTCATGTTTGGAGGGTCTGGAGTTTCCCAGGCAGAACACTGTGTTTTCTCCAACTGCTGCAGGTATCTGGTGAGGTACACACAGAAGCAATCATTGTACTCTATTAGTTGTCTGATAAGGATAGAGTACAGCAGAGGTATGACCACCCTGGTCTTGGATGTAATGTCAATATGTATGATATGTGCAACTCAGAATGTGTGTGTCACTACTATGGACATATAGTGATGAAAGTGTAGATTGCTATCAACTTATGTTCTCAAGTCTCACAACATTGTGTTTGAGCTTAAAGGGTGCTATGTATATCATAATTAGGAGGTATACTTGATTGCCAAAGGGGACAATAAGCCATTGTATGCTTTAAGTTTCAGTCCCTGAGTTTCTCACCAAACATTTGTTTTTGTGGATCCTTCTGTAATATATTACCATCATTGGGGGACTCTATATTAGTGTGTCCAGTTACCAGTCATCTGCAAACTTGGCAAACCACAGGAAATCTACCATTGCTTGTGTTTCAGAGAAGTAGTTTGCAAACAGATGAAGGCCAAGCAGAGATCTGTGTGCTATTCTAATGGTAATTGGCTACTGGCAGAGGTGCAGTCCCTAACTTTGAAAGTGTGTGTTATGTCAGTGAGCCAGTTGCCTATCCCTGTACTACTGTATGACTTAATTCCCACATGGGAGATCTTCACTATGACGCATGAATGGAAATAGTGTTAAAGGCCTTGGATAAGTCAACATAGGTGGTATGTCCTGTTATCCCTCATCCTGCTCTATGGGGTCAGTATCCAAGAAGTCCACAAGGTTCATTAAGCAAGATCTACCCTTGACAAAAACAAAATGGGTAGGGTCAAGTGTGTTGAAGTTCACCTATGTCCCTGTGGATACGGTCCATGCTGATTCCTTCCCTAGCCTTGCAGATAAGTGTTTTTGGGCATATAGGTCAATAGTTATAGTTCTGCATGTTACCAGATTGATGTGCATTGCATAGCACACAGCATTTGATATTGCATTTTGTACTGTGGTTGATAGATGTATGGAAAATGTATGCAATGCTTGGGTGGGGGTGGCAACAGATGGATGTATTGTAAATTATGTGACATATTATTAGATAGGGCCCTCAGTTTGTAATGTTTACACGTGGAATTTAATGTCACACAGGAAATAGTAAACAGCAGTAATAAAGCATAATATAAAACTTTCCATAGTCCTGCAAGCAGCAGGTTTGTGAGATGGTAAGCAAAGTACATATACATGTGAAATACAAGTTTGTGCATAGGTAAGCAGTGTGCAAAAGCAAGCCACAATGCTAAAGCCTGACAGTTAGTACCGAGTCTATGAAATACACCTGCTGTTTAGCTGACTCTGAGCAGCATGTGTTAATGTACTGATACATTCCTTTTTTAGCCCAGATGGTACTGGATTGAAATACAGGTGCATCTAATACTTTAAACATACTTTTCATTATAGAGTGATAATGCAAGGACATGAATTGTTTATAGGAGATGTGTTGCTGTGTGTTGGCATAGCATAGTGGGTTAAGCAGCATTGCACAGAGGTAACTGCAGCATTTTGTCACTGCTCATTATTGCTGCATACCTCATTGGAAGCATGGAGTCCAAAAAGTAAAGGGATCCATTGCTTTTTCTGCTACTTATGTGTGTTGTGTGTGATTCTATTTTTTGACCAGATTAAAGGTGTTAAAATGGGGTAGATAGGAAAGTGGTGAAATGGGGAGCAAGTAGGGGGAAGAACAAAGTCTGATAGTTACGACTGAGTCCCTGGAATATATCTGCTACTTAACTGACTCTGTAGCAGCATGTGTAAATGCAGAGTGATACATTCCTTTTTGAGGCCAGATGGTACTGGGTCCGAATATAGCTGTATGTAATACTTTTAACTACTTTCACATTACCATTGCTGCACATTGGTGTGTGATGCACACATTCACACAATAATGCATTAAAGAAAATACATGGGGAAGATAGGAAAGTGGGGAAATGGGGAGCAAGCAGGAGGAAGAACAAAGGGAAATCAGGGCAGGAATATGTAGAAGGGAGGTAGGAAAGAACCATAGCTATCATTTCTTTAACAGTGTAAAGTGAACATATCTGCAAAATATTAACTGAATTTGGGCTGTCACATCCAGAGAAAGGTGTGACCACAACACAATCATGTTGTATAGCCAATTGGACCAAATCAAGTGTATCAAGAAGACACTTGTGCAAAATGGAAAGCTACGTATGGGATTTTTTTTTTTTTGTGGGATAGGTGCCCATTGTTTTTTGAAAGAGAAAGAGAGGATTGTTGGGGAAGGGAAGTAGGTATGTCTGGGTCAGGTAAGTTGGCTAGGTAAAGAAGCAATTACAGACATACAAGACAAACAAGACAAGAGACAGGGACAGTGACTGACACAAAAGATTGGTGGACACCATGATTGGGGTGTGGGTGAGGACATTCAGAACCCAGAATCGAGTCCTCACCCACTGGACAGTCATCACTCTCACCTCACTCCACCACTGGCTGAAGTACTTGATGTCTCCTACTCCTCCTCCTCCTACTGCATAAAATGAGGGAGAGCAGCTTCTCCAGCCGGCATAGGTGTGCACAAACAGTGTGGTGCACAGCCTTATGCATCATCCCTCACATCTTGATGTGGGTGATAAAATCATCATCTCTGCTACTGCTCCCAGAGGGTACCACAGGATCGGCCACCAGGGCAGGATTACCTGAGAGAGCAGGTAGTGCATGGACAGCAGAGATGGTGCTGCCAGGTGGCTGCCAGATGTGCTGGGCAATGCTGCTGGAGCCAGTAGAGTGGGAGGGGGGGCAGGCTGATCCTGTTATGTAAGCCTATCCTGCTGTGCTGTGGAACATTTAGTGATGTGGTACACATGGAAGACACAGACACATTTTGATGACTTAATAAAATACAACAAAAAATAAAAAATAAAATAAAAATAAAATAAAAAAAGAGAGATAAGGGTTAAGGTGAGAGAAAAAAAGAGAAAAAAGAGATAAGATTAGTACCTTCATATGTGACATACAATGCATTAAACAATTATCTGACTTATTATCTTACCCTTTACTTTTAAGACTATCACCTTCCTTCTAACAGAGAACTTTTACTTTTAAGGCTACCAGCTCCAACAGATGCACACTATACTACAGATTGCAGCAAGTACTCCTTGACGTGCATATATTGCACCTATGCATGTTCTGATTATACAGATTACAGTTTGCAGCAGGGCATGTGTGCCACTGGTATAGAGCTTTTAGTTTAAATCTTTAATTTACACATAATTGGATAATTAACAGTATTGTATAGTTGGGAAGTGTGGTCATTTAACCCCACAACCTCTGACTAAGGTCTAATATTGTAATCTTGGTTTGTGCTACAGACTAATGCAGGCATACTTGCTTTTACATTTGAGATATGCATGCTTAATTTGATACCGCTTTAAAAAATACCAAAAAGCTGTCTTTAACTTTTAATGTTACAATAACAGTACTCTCCTGCTGCCTACATACCACATGCTTCCCTCATCCTTAACAATTTAGCCCCATGGGTTCTTACTTTGACTTCCTAGTCCATGGCAACTGTGGAAAAAGCAGAAAAGAATACCTTTATGAATACCAGTCTTGCCCATATTCAGCTTTTGTGTCTTACAATACTCTCTGTAGTTGATACTTATAAAGTTGTGGGATTTCTGCAGTCCTAAATTCCTTAGTCCAAGCATTGAGGGCATCCTTCTTCCTCTGCTGTAGGTCATTATAGTGATGCATTCAGTGATCACCAGTGTGTGCGATACCAGTGGCACTGGTTACAGCCCAGGCCAAACTATTGCAAGCTTCCAACTTATACTGGGAGCCAGAATATTCCCCCTGCAGAAGCCTAGTACAGTGGTGTTTTGCTAGGAGTTCAATAACAACCTTAGGGTCCTGGACACCTCAACTTTGTGCCCAAAATCAGACACCTTCTCCAGAAATGCCTGTCATGTATACCACAGATCAAGAGCAATGGATAGTGATGGCTTCCTGCCCGTTCCAGTTATTATGTTTACTTGGAGTGCGCACATTGTTTGCAAACCTCGTGCTCTGCATACTATTGTGCAAACACAGTCTTCAGCAGGGTGCACTTCCCAGCACTGTGTTTGCACGATGGTAAGCAAAGCGCAACAGTAGCAAGCAAAGAAAATTCAAAGTTATTGGATGTACAGGCAGTTGTGTATGTGTGTTAGACAAATGTGAAAGGCATGGAAGTCCAGATAGCAGAAATATACTTACAGTAATATAGTACACAATATACCAGCAGTCATAAATTTGAGAATAAATGTGATAATAAATTGATAAATGTACACATAACAGACACAATACTAGTGCCTTAGCCCTCATACATATAATTAATATCAGCTACACCATGCCAAATGTTATAAGTGAGAGTGACTATAATGGGAAGTGGAACAGCAATAAAAGCACTTAGAATATACTGTATTCAAACCCAGAACCATGTACATATCAGTCTTATACTTACACCTGTTGCCAGAATAAGGTTTTAGAAAACACTACTGCAATAAACTGCAATGTCACAACAGTAAAACAAAGGTTGCACACCCTGTACTAGAACCCAGGGCAATCTGTACTTCAGTCATGCACTTAACACCTGCTGCTACGGGACTAGATACATGACATTTGCTATTCTACTAATCATTCTTAAGGTCTTGCTGTTAACTGCAGTGCAACATCACTTATCAGGTTTGTGATGCCCAATAGTATTAATTGAATGCACCCAGTTTCTGTTTTCAGCTGTCTGGGTCCCTGGTCCTATCTGCTTCCTTGGTGGGCCATTTCCCCAGTTTATGAACTGCTGCTTTTCTTGTAAACCAGATAAGCACAGCCAAACCTGACATTCATTTTTCTGTGTATTGCTCAAACAATGGCCAATAATAAAAAAAGGAAAAAAAATAAAAATGAAAGAAAAGGAAAAGGTAGTTGAAATGAGGAAAAGCAATCTATCACATACTCACTAGAAAATGTTAGTACACATGAGGCATTATTATATAGGTCTGGATTTGAACTCTCACGCCAATGCACCTTCAAAACACTGAATGAATGCCTTATCCCTCTTTGCAGCAAGGAGCTTAACTTAATATGCACACAATCAACTGCAATAGCATTTACAGTGATATCAAGCCTTACAAGTATAATTTGTGCATTTAGTAGTTTTGGATGTAGTGCACCTAGTGATCACACAACCTTTCATGATTATTCTTTGCAAATATACAGCTCTGTCTTACATTTCTGTGTTTGTTGGCCATTCTTCATGCATCTGAGCAGTAGTCTGAGACATGCAGTGTGTAAGCCATTCTATATCAATGGCCTTAAAATGAGTAAGGCTATTAAGTGGAAATAATATCATATGCAGTTGCCAGAAAATGAAGGGCAGGTTGGATGTGAAGGAACACAACCTGTAACTTGTGTGCTGCTTATTTACATTTCCAGCCTTACATCTACCACTTTATAGATGCGACCTGACACACCCACTGGAAGTAAGGCAGCCTGCAGTGCTCTTGTATTTTCTTTCTCCCAACCTCTAATCAGTCACAGTTGAAATCCATTAAAACCAAAACTGAGGGAGTGGCTGCACTATGTTAAAATCCCTACATGCATCCAATGTTTGGGGATTTAGCAATTCTAATCAGTTCACACCTCAGTTGCATCTTCACTATGCTGACAGCCCTGAATGTACACTACAGAAAGGCAACTGTGTAGCTAGGCAAACTGATGGAGGGGACACTTGTTTATGTTGGAAAGACTGCACATAATGTCTTTCTTCAGGATATACCGGTACAGTGAAGTACTGTATTTCAGGAGGTATGCTTCCATTGGGTCACTACATACTGCATATGCTGGAATGTATTTAAGAAATATCTGAAGAATTGGCTTTTACACTTCTATCTGTATGCATTAGTTACAAGTGCACTGATGGCATGGGTATGTTTGTCAAGCCATTTCAAAGGTATACTTGATTGCCAATACATTAAAATGGAATACTGTGTGATAAATATGTTCATAGGTTCATAGGTTCATAGGTTTATACTAGGCTATCTGCCCTAAGGCATTTATAAGCCTAGCCCAAATTATTGTGGCTTACGCCACCCCTTATATGAAAAAATACTGTGCCCATTAGTTTGTTGTGCCTCTGTCCAGCAGTGACACAGAGTTGATTCCTGGGGTAAACCTACGATCTCCCATCCACAGGTCTAAATTTCTCTTGAACAGAGTCAGCGAGGTGCTCTGCCTCACATGGACCGGGATTTTATTCCACAGCATAGGGAGTCTCTGAGTGATAAATCTATCCCTCCAGCACGTCCTATTACAAATGTTTCAGGGACAGTTCCTTTGATAGAACTTTTAGCATTTCAAAGAAAGTTTGTTAGTAAAATGTGTCATGTTCCTGTTCTTTTTTTAGGGGGAAGAATAGGTGAGTCACTGTTATGGCACAAACAGGGATAGACTGTTCTTTTGTGGGGGAGGGGCAAAGGTGAGCTACTGTTATGGCACACAAAAGGATATGTTGAACTATGAATGTGATACAAGGATATGCCACTCATTCCTGTTATTACACAATACACTCCAGGTTCAAGACTTACCTTGTAAATGCAGCAATTGACATGGATCTATCCATGTAGACTCCTTTCCATGGCTGCATTCCAAAAGTTTTGAAATATGCAGGACAAACAATCACAGAGTCTACACGGATACTTTATAGCTTATTGAATAGGTCCACCATGTCCGATTAATTGATTAAGATGCAATTCAGCTGCTTATGCTGTAATTAGCATACCTAAGTGTTTATCTGGTTTGAATGGGGGTGTGCACCTCTACATTGCGCTTAGTGAATCTGAAATTTTCCAAGGCTTTGTGCGCATCATGCTTTGATGCACACATGGTGAAAAATGACCATTTAGGCTTTATTGAATTCCCTCTGGAAATGTTTGTGTGTGTGTATATATATATATATACATATATATATATATGCATATATATATATATATATATATATATATATATATATATATATATAGAGCTATACATACATACATGCACGCGCACGCACACACACACACACACACACACACACACACACACACACACACACACACACACACACATATATATATATATATATATATATATATATATACATACACACAGAGAAAGAGAGAGAGTTTGGCCCATTTTTTTTCTGTGACAGTGTGGTCTCAAATTTGGTATAAAACCCACATGAGGACAGCAGAGGGTCAGTCTTAAATAAAAAAAGAAAAAAAAACACAAAAAGCACAATAGTCATGGCGTTGATGTTCAATATCAGCAATTTTGACTGCTGGAACCCATTCAGCCATATCTTGATGAGTTTGTTATCAGACTAATTGAAGAAACCTATCTAATCAAGGCAACAAACAAATATTCTTCATAAGTAATATGAAGAACTGTACAAGAAGAACATCATCCATAATGAAAAAAATGATAAAAGGCAGCCAGATCTATATTAGCAGATTCATGTAGTTATCTGGTCTAAAACTGTTCTAACTGTGAGTATGCAAGAAATTAATAAAACATGAAACAAAGACATTTAAACTCAGTACATGGATTAAATATACTAATTTGCATAGTGTGCCTGTAGTTGCTTTATTAAGTCTTAGATATAATTGCTATCAAACCAATTAAATACCATTATTTTATGCTTCAGTTATGGATGACATGATTATATATTTTCAAATATGCAGTTACTGATTAAGGTAAAATATGTTCAGAAAAATATGTCATGCTTGAAAGTTAATACTGCATATGTTTTATTCAAATAATGGTGTGGTTTTCACTGTATATTCCTGTTTAAATTATTTTTAGAAATTACTCTGTTCTATATTTTATATACTATATATGGATTTAAATTTCTTGGAGATTATAATTATTTGATGACTTACCACCCATACTCCAGACAGCCCTTAATCAGCTAAAATAGTTGTGGTTTATTTATATTAGGCCGTAACTTGTAAAAATTCAGCAGTACATGAAATAAAGACTTTTTAAAGGTGAGGAGATGATCCCAGATATTTTTACTTTTTACTAAAAGACATTTGTGTTTCCAGTAGAGAACTCTGTCTGCATCCATTCTAGTGTCAGAATGCCTGCTCTCAATGCAGTCCTTAGCTTTCATGCATGACCAGTGCACCGTTTTCTATAAACTTACACATTCTTCTCCTTAGCTTTCAATATTTATTAAGGTTAACTTCACTGCACATGGGTCTGTAATGCTGCTGATGATGGAAGTGGCAGATTGTTTATTTCAGAGTGCAATCTAAAAATTAGTTCCAACAATGGTCTCAGTAAGTGCTAATTGCAGTCTAAGTACAAATCACTCTAACAAGTTCTTTTCAAGCAGAACATAGAGTTAATTATAAACATCCATTCCTTCGATCTATATTCTGTATTCAAGCACTCTGATAAGGGAAGCCTGGAAAGTCAAAACTTATTTCCAGCAAAATTAAACATGAGTAATGTGGCAAAACTCTAACAAGTTCTTTTCAAGCAGAACATAGAGTTAATTATAAACATCCATTCCTTCTATCTATATTCTGTATTCAAGCACTCTGATAAGGGAAGCCTGGGAAGTCAAAACTTATTTCCAGCAAAATTAAACATGAGTAATGTGGCAAAATCTAGTTAGCAATGATACAGTGCAATACCCATTGATTAATAAAGGAGTTTAGATCAATTCATGTATCTTTTAATTAAGCATGACGATTATTAACTATGAAGAAAATAACATATTTTGTAACAATTTAGCATGACATTAAAGGTAAGATGTGGTCTGTTTATTCATAATGACTCTCACATTTATTTATTTTATATTTCATTCATTGAAGGAATGCCAGCTTACATTTGAAGGTAGTTAGTCAACATCTGCTAAGATGTACTTGATTATAATAAGCTTTTAACCTGCAATGTTCTGAAAAATAGTAACTCATTAAGTCTGAAGAGACAGATTCATAGGTTCTTAGGTTGGTACTAGTCTATCGGCCCTAGGGCCTATACAAGCCTAGCCATAACAATTCCCTGGCTATTTCTTCCCACACTATTTACTTCCCTGGACCCCTGTCTAGCAGGGTGACTGACGTGATCCCCGGGGTGAATTTCCTTTCTCCCATCCAATCATCAAGGTTCCTTTTGAAGAGGGCCAAAGAGGCACTCTGCTTGACATGTATGGGCAGTCTATTCTAGAGTCTGGGGAGTCTCTGGGTCAGGAACCTATCTCTCCAGCATGTTTTGTTTATTGTGATGACAAGGTTTAGATCCCTGGAGCGTGTGACTCTGAGGGATTGGGATTTCTTTAAGTGTAAAATGTCCAACAGCTCTGGGTTTGACATGACCTTGTATGTTAAGCAGAGATCGCCTCAGAGTAGACGATATGCGACAGAGTATAGCTGGAGTTTTTTAAGGTGGTCAGCATAGGGCATCTGCTTTAGGCCTGTGATTCTTTTAGTGAGGTATTTCTGCGGCCTTTCCAGTTGTTGCAGATGTCTTGAGAGGTACATACCAAATGGGGCATTGTATTCTATAATGGGTCTAATGAGGGATGAGTACAGTGGGACAATGACCTCCTTTTTTCTGGATGAAAAGCTCTTAGTCATGAGGTGCGCTACATAGAAGGATTTTCTGACTGTTGTGGCGATGTGGTTATTGAAGGTGAGACCACTGTCCACCTGTGTCCCTAAGTCTCTTATCACACTTTTGGTGTTTAGTGTACTGCCACTTATGTGGTAATTCATGGGTACATGTTTTTTTCCCAAAGCGGATAAGTATACATTTCTTGGCATTGAGCTTGAGCCCATGGCTCTGGCACCAAGCATCTGTTTTTGTAAGGCCCTTTTGTAGAGTATCCACATCATTTTTGGATTCAGTAATGGCTCCCAGTTTGCAGTCATCTGTGAATTTTGTTAGCCAGAGTCCCTTATTGTTGGCCTGTACTTCAGAGAAATAGATGCCAAACAAGAGAGATCCCAGGACCGAACCCTGAGGTACACCACTTGTCACTTGTCTGGAGCTGGATTTAGAGACAGCTACTTTTACAGTGTGGGTTCTGTCAGTAAGCCAGTTGTCAACCCATGGAGTGATATAGGGATTAATGCCCAGCTTAGGAAGTTTATCTATGATTCCAGAGAGGGGGATGGTCTCAAAGGCCTTGGTGAGGTCCAGATAGGCTGTGTGGACTGCCTTAAACTCGTCCATGGCTCTCGAGACTGATTTGAAGAAGTCAATCAGGTTCAGGAGACAAGATCGGCCTTTCATGAACCCAAACTGGGTGGGGTCCAGTGTTTGAAGGTTGCCAATGTCTTTGTTTATAAGTTCCATGAAAATACGTTCCATGGCCTTGCAGATCAGGCTTGTCAGACTGATGGGGTGGTAGTTCCCGGGAGCCAAGGTGGATCCCCCCCTTGTGGAGTGGGATAACTGTAGCTGTGCACCACTCAGTGAGCACGAAGCCTGAGGTGAGGGTATGATTAAACATGACACTTAGGTGAGGTGCCAGTTCATTTTGTAGTTTATGTAGTACACAGCCCGGGATGTCATCTGGTCCCATGGATGCTGTATTCTTAGCTTTGGAAAGTGCGTTTTTTACCTGTGTGGCCATTATTACCAGAATTTGGCAATCTTCCAGTATTGAGCTGGGCCATTTAGAGGGTAAAAGGGGGGTGAAGTTGGCACTGAATCGATTTGTCAGGATACTGGCAATATCCTTGGGATCAGTATATTTAATGCTATTCTGTTGTAGCTCAGAGCAGATCTGAGCATTGCCATTTAGATTCTTGACATAGCTGTAGAATGCCTTGTGGTTGTCTTTGGAATCTTTGGCAATTTTATTTTCGTAACTAGCTTTGGAGGATTTTATGAGGGATCTCTTACTGAGGCTGGTAAGGGAGTTTTTTTGCATTCTGGGATTTTCCTCTTTTCTGCAACAGTTTCTTCCTTTTATTGTAAAGTTTGTTTATGGCAGGGGACCACCAGATTGGCTCCCTTTTTTTGGAGGAGTGCATCTTGGTTCTATTTGGGATGGCACGATTCATGCATGAGTGGATGTGCTCGTACAGTGCCTTAGTGTAGAACTCAGCAGTCAACCTTTCAGTTCCCGTCTGCAAGGGTGTCATGAAGTTTGTAACTTCTGACTTGAGTAGCATGAATTTGGCTTTGGAGAAGTTTTTTATGGAGGTTTCCTTACTGGGGGCTAGGGGTGGGATGTGTATGTTAAGGGTGATTAGCTTATGGTCTGACCTGACCAATGAGGGGATGACCATAGGTGTGGGGCATTGATTTACCATGTTGGTAATGACCAGGTCTAGGATATTGGAGTCCCTGGTGGGACTATGGATTAGTTGATCCAGGGCATTGCAATTTATGAATTCCAAGAACCGTTGGGCAAAGGTGTTGTTACACAAGTAGTTTTCCCAGTTAATGGCAGGGTAGTTGAAATCACCCAGTATTAGGGTGTTTGGTTGTATATTAATACTTTCCAGTATATTTAGAAAGGTGTAGTTTGAATCTTGGGGCATGGTGGGGGATCTGTAGCAAGCTACAATTTGGATTGAAGTCTTACCTAGTGTTAGTTGCACATGGAGAATTTCAGACGCACTGTGTTGGGCAACTAACCTGGTGGTGTGAATATCCTTGGTGAATATGGACACTCCTCAACCTTTAGTATTTCAATCCTGGTTTGGTGGCCAAAATGTGTGGTAAGAGTTGTAGCCTGGTATTGCAGGGATGGTCTCTGGAGCCTTGAACCAGGTCTCAGTTACTGCACAGATATCGATGTTCTCCATTTTTAGGAGTGCCTCGAAAGAGTGCATCTTGAGGTTTAGACTTCTAGCACTGAATTGCAATACCGTCACATTTTGCATGCTTGTACCTGTTACGGTGGTGGTTTTGTCCTTTGAACTTTGCCTAAAAAAGGCACTATAGGGGTGGCAAGAGCCTTAGCCAGTAACCTGAATCCCAGGCACGACAGGTGCAAACCATCTCTGGCAAAGCATCGTGGTCTGTCAATCATGTCATCCCAGGCAGACAGATACTGGATCCCCTTTGAATGACACCAGAAGCTTAGACAATTGTTGAAGTCAATTATCTTGTCCTTATATTGTGGTATCATTCTGGGTGAAGGCAGGATGCTACTTAGGGCTAGGGTCATACCTGCCTGGCCACATGATCCAAGAGCTCTTCCATGTCTCTTTTCATGTAGTCCAGGGAGGTACGTCTCAAGTCATTCACTCCAACATGGACAATGACAGAGTCATATTTGTACTTGTTGTGGACTGACTTGAGTGCATGAATTATGTGGCGGATACTGGCACCCAACTGGCAGCTCACTGTAATTTTCTCCTTGTTCAGCCTTGTGAGTGGGACATCAGTGTGCCTGACTATAGACTCACCTATGACTAAAGTGTTAGGTACCTTGTCTTGCCTTAGGGCTGTTGCTGGGTGGCACACTGGTGTGATCTATGTGACACTTTGGTTGTGATTGGTGTTTGTTTGCATTTCAGCTTCGGAGGTCCTTGTTGCTTGGGCAGGTTACAGTTAAGGGCCTCCGCATATGTGGATTTAGTGTTGCTATGTGTGGGTGTTGGTGGTGTGAGTTTAGAAGGGCTATATGTTGCTTGAGGTGTAGTGCGGGTGTTAACCTTCTCCTCTTGACTGTCTAGCACAATCTTGGGTGGAGAGAGTTTTGCTTCCAGTTTGGCTATGTAAGTGCATCTCTCACAGGTTGTAGTGTTTGGTGGTAGGAGGAAAGGGTTGTCTGTGTACATGAGGCAATTGCTGCATTGCCCCAGTATGCCCAGATTCACCAGGTGGACAGGAAAACTCAACGGAAGCTGACTCTTGGACATGCCTGGTTTGGTGCCTTTTTTTTGAAAAGTACAGGAGCTGTTTTCCCTTACCTTAGCAAGGTACTTTGCAATTATAGGCTGTTTAGTGCCTATGATTAATTTCTCCTTATTAATAAGGAGAGTTGAGTGCTTGTATTAGTTTAAGGCTTCCTAGTGCTTTCCAGCAGGTATTAGAGCAAGTGCTAGTCACAGAGATGCTTAATGGTAAGATGAAAAAAATGGTTTATCCTAAACACTGCAGTGTGCACTAGAGAAGTTAGATGTGAAAGTAGGTAACAAGTTTTACCTGTCTAAAAAGTTAAGTTTTAGTGGAGAGTCACTATTTTTAAAACAGCAAGGTAGATTAAAAGGGCGTGATCACTTTTGTATTCCGGTACTATGGAATACAGTAGAATGGCCAATAAATTTAAATAGTTGAAGGAAGGTGATATCACAAACGGATAATTTTGTGCTTACTCACACAAGCCAGTGAAAGCAGAGAGGAAATGAGATATATGGTCAAATTAACATAAGAGGCAGGCAACTAGAAAGACAATGGTATTTAAGAACACAACAGTGACAGGGTAAAAATTTCAGCCTGACTCAACAAGAGACAGAGCTGTGGTGTCCTTTGAAGTTTTAATATGCAGTTAAAAGCAGAACACGAGAAAAACACAAGGTAAAGAAAACAAATCACAGCACTCAAAATATAAAAAGGCAATAAACTAATACAAAATACAGCAAATAAAAAGCAAACCAACCTTTCCCTCACAGCAAAGTGTAGCAGAGTCTGTGTGAGCCTTTCCAGATGATTCACTATGCAATATTTTGCTTCTATATGATCATTCAGTTAGCAGTTGAGGCATTACTCTTATAAATGAATGGCCATTAATGTCATATTGTAGTTTGCATGAGCAGTGTTCTAAGCCTTTTCTCTTGCTAGAATATTGCTGTGCCCTACAGCTATACAAATAACTTATCAATAACTGTCTCTCTTTAAAAATAAGCAGCACTAATTGCACATACATTTTTAAATGAAGTCCGCATTTTATGTGTGTGTGTCTATATATATATATATATATATATATATATATATATATATATATATATATATATATATATATATATATATAGGTCTACTTTGATAGAAAACACATTTCACTGAAACTCATTTTGTCGAAGCCTCATTTCACTGAAAATGAATTGCCTGAGCACAATCCACTGAAATCTCACTTCACTGAAAAGTCATTTGACTGAAACTCATTTCATCTAAACAGGTATATGCCTGTTCCCTACTGTAGTGCGATCCTGGTGTTAGTGTATATAGTAAGGGGGATGGGGGCATAGCCCCCCATATTGGGGGGTGTGGATAGCATAGCCCCATACCTATTTTAAATGTGTAAACCATAGAAATGGATTCTTACAAGTCAAATAAATAACTCTTTCCAGAAAATAATATATACCCAGACAATGTGGTGGGCTTTGCCCCCCACACCCCTAACTATATATACTAACTCCAGTATAGCACTACAGTGGGGAACAGGGCATATACCCGTTTAGATGAAATGAGTTTCAGTCAAAAGTGTTTTCAGTGAAGTGAGTTTTCAGTGAATTGTGCTCAGGGAATTAATTTTTAGTGAACTGAGACTTTGACGAAAAGAGTTTCAGTGAAATGTGTTTTCTCAAAGTAGACCCATATATATATATATATATATATATATATATATATATATATATATATATATATATATATATATATATATATACACGTGTGTGTGTGTGCGCTTGTGTATGTATATATATATATATATATATATATATACAGTCCTACAGCAGCAGAAAGAGAAAAGACAGACTTTGGTTAGATTTAAATACTTTTTTGGCTTGTTTCTTGCTAGATATTGCTAATTCCTCCTAAACTCTCAGTTTCTAGCATTATTTGATACTAAAAAGCCTATTTCAACTGTTTATTGTACTTACTTACTGTTTGTATTTTTAAAATAATTTCTGTGAGCATTTAAACTGTTTTAACTGCTGTAGGCTACACACTCAAGTGTGATAGCCATTTTACTGTGCTTTAAAGTGATTATTGTATTGCATTTGCCTTAACCTCTTAAAAAACAACAAAAATAACCTATTCTACACTTGTTTCCCACCTTTCTGAAGCTAGTAGAGTCCAGTTTTCAGAGTTTGCTGAATCCAGGGCAGTATTGTTGTTTCTGTGTTGCCCATACCTTACTTGGATAGAAGGAAGTTTCTCTGTTCACCAGTGAGAGTGGGGAGCTTTGAGCAGCCTATCTGCCCCTGGAGGAGTGGCTTTCAGCTCAGAATTTGTAGTTTATTGGCCATTTTGGGCTAATTTCTATCCCTTTCATCTTTCTGCTATAAAACCCCACATTTGCGTGGTTTTGTGCATCACTCAGCGCCTGTTAGCTAGGGTTAACTATCCCCGGCTCCACAAAGTTTGCTCTTCAGTTTTATAACTAGTCAGTCTTTCAGCCTAAGGACTCAGACCTGCACTGTTTAGCCCAGCACTTGTTCTAAATCTGCTGCAGAACTAAATAACCCCCAGCACTCAACCCCCACATCTGCCAGGAGGGAAAAGTCTATATGCTTATCTACTTGACAACTACTTCCCCACTTAAAAGCAAACAGTCTTTACTACTTATTCAGGCATGTCCAAGAGACAGCCCCCGGTGTACTCTGCAGCCTGCCTGATGAACCTGGCCATCTTGAGGCGATGTTACAACTGCCTCATGTACACAGACAACCCTCACCTCCTACCATCAAACACTAACACTTGCGAGAGATGCACTTATACAGCCAATCTATAGGCAAAGCTCACTCCAACCAAGACTGGAACAGACAGTCAAGATGAGAAGGTAATAACTCGCAGCATCCCACTCACTTAGCATAGACCAACTAAACCAACACCTCCAAAACTCACACATAGCAACACCAAGACATATACGGAGGCTCTGAATAAAAATCAGAATCTGCCTAGACAACAGAGACCTCCAAACCAGACACACAAGCAGCCTCCTCCCACCAACACACTCCAAACAACACATAGCCCACAAACTCGGTGTGCCACACAACCACAGCCCATAAGGCAAAACATATTCAACAGACTAGTGATAGGTGACTCTACAGTCAGGCGCACTGACATCCCACTCACCAGGCTGGACAAAGAGAAGGTTACTGTCAGCTGCTTGTTGGGTGCCAGAATCCGCCACATAACGCATGCACTCAGGTCACTATAAGGCAAGTACAAATATGACTTTGTCATTGTCCATGTTGGTGTAAATGACCTGAGATGTACCTCCCTGGACTACATGAAAAGAGACATGGAAGAGCTCTATGATCTTGTAGCCCAGGCAGGTATGACCCTAGCCCTGAGTAGCATCCTGCCTTCACCAAGAATGATACCACAGTACAAGGATAAGCTGATCAACTTCAACAATTGACTAAGCTTCTGGTGTCATTCAAAGGGGATCCAGTATCTGTGTGCCTGGGATGACATGCTTGACAGGCCACGATGCTTCGCCAGAGATGGCCTGCACCTGTCACCCCTGGGATTCAGGATATTGGCCAAGGCTCTTGCCACCCCATAGTGCCTTTTTAAGGCAAGGCTCAAAAGACAAACCCACCACTGTAAGAACTACAGGTGACAAAAAACTGAGGACAATGCTGCTCAATGCTAGGAGTCTAAACCTCAAAATGCACTCACTCGAGGCACTCCTCAAAATGGAAAACATCGGTATCTGTGCAGTGACTGAGACCTGGTTCAAGGGTCCCATGACCACCCCAGCACTACCAGGCTATAATTCATACCACACGTTTTGGCCACAAATCCCAGTCCAAAAGACGAAGGGAGGAGGTGTGTCCATATTCATCAAGGACATCCACACCTCCAGGCTAGTTGCAAAACACAATGCCTCTGAGATTATTCAAGTGCAACTAACCCTGGGCAAAAATTCATTCCAAATTGTAGCTTGTTATAGATCCCCCACCATGACCCAGGACCCACACTCCTCGTTCCTGGAGACATTGTTGAAAATGAGGGTCCAACAAAATAATATAATAATGGGCAATTTCAACTACCCTAACATAAACTGGGAAAACTACTCTTGTACTAATCCCCTTGCTGAATGTTTCCTGGAATTTATAAACTCTAATGTCCTGGATCAACTTGTCAACACCCCCTCCAGGGGCAATAATATTCTGGACCTGGTCATTACCAACATGGGTGACTGGTGCTCAGTGCCCAAGATCAACTCCTTGCTTGTTAGATCAGACCATACACTAATCACCCTAGATATCCACATCCCGACCTCACCCCCACACAAGGAAACCATCGTAAAAGTTTCTCCAAAGCGAACTTCACTAATTTGGCTAATTTGGTTAATTTTGCGATGCCCCTGCAGATGTATAACACAGTCAATGCAGTCACAACTGCTGAATCCTACACAAATGCACTCTACAAGCACCTGCATGAGTGCATGGATTGTGCTGCCCCAACAAAACCAATACGCTATCCTCCAAAAAAAGGAAACCAATCTTGTGGTCCCCTGCCATTAATAAACTCTACAACAGAAGGAAAAAACTGTTGCAAAAGACAGTAAAAACCCAGGAATGGAGGAAATCACTGACAAGCCTCAGTAAGATGCCAAGATCCCTCATAAAATCCTGCAAAGCGAATTTTGAAAGAAAAATTGCCACAGATTCCAAAGACAACCACAAGGCATTCTTTAGCTATGTCAAGAATCTCCATGGCAACACCCAGATCTGCACCGAGCTACAACAGAACAATGCAAAATATACAGAGCCAACTGATATTGCCAACATCTTGGCAGATAGGGTCAGTGCAAACTTTACCCCCCCTCACCCCCCAAAGGGCCTATAACTATACCAGATGATCATAGAGCCCCATCAATCACAAACACGCAGATAAAAATGGCACTCTCTAAAGCCAAAAACACAACATCCATGGGACCGGACAACATCCCAGGCTGCATCTTACACGAACTCCAAAATGAACTAGCCCTCCCACCTAAACTCCATGTTCAATCACAGCCTCACCACAGGCTGAATGGCACACAGCAACAGTTATCCCACTCCACAAAGGAGGAGCCACCACAGACCCCGGGAACTATTGACCTATTAGCCTGACAAGCTTGGTTTGCAAGTCCATGGAGCGTATCATCATGGAACTCATAAACAAAGACATTAGTAACGTCCAAACATTTTATGCTACCCAATTCACTTTTGTGAAGGGTAGATCATGTCTCCTGAACCTGGTAGACTTTTTTGAAACAGTTACCAAGGCCATAGATAAGGGCAAGGTGGTCCACTCAGCCTACCTGGACCTCGGTAAAGCCTTCATCACTTTCCCCCATTCAGGAATCATAGATAAACTCATCAACCTTAACATAAACACTTACATCACAAGATGGATGGCCAACTGGCTCATGGACAGAACCCACATGGTGAGAGTTGCAGACTTCAGATCTGACTCCAAACCAGTGACAAGTGGAGTGCCCCAGGGTTCAGTCTTGGGACCTCTCCTGTTCAGTATATACTTATCAAAATTGCAAGCGAACACCAAGGGTCTATGGCTAACCAAGTTCTCAGATGACTGTAAACTGGGTGCCATTATCAGTTCCCCTGCCGACGTAGACATCCTGAAAAAGGGCTTCACCGAGACAGACACCTGGTGCCAAAATCTTGGCCTCAAGCTAAATGCCAAAAAGTGCATTGTTATCCTCTTTGGTAAAAACACAGTACCCATGAATTACCAAATAGGGGGAAGTTCACTTAACACAGAAAGTGTGATAAGAGACCTTGGGACCCAAGTGGATAGTAACCTTTCCTTTGATAACCACATTGCCACAGTGGTCAGAAAATCTTTCTATGTGGCCCACCTAATCACAAATGGGTTCACATCTAGAAAAAAGGAAGTCATCATCCCCCTCTACTCATCACTTATCAGACTCCTCATCGAATACAATTCCCCATTTGGAATGTACCTCATAAGAGATCTATAACAACTGGAGAGGCCCCAAAGTACCTCACCAAGAGGATTGCTGGCTTCAAACAGTTGCCCTATGCTGGCCAGCTCAAGAAACTCTAACTCTATTCGGTTGCATACCGCTTACTCTGAGGAGACCTCTGTCTCAGGGGCGGCTCGTGGCATAGGGCTGCTGGACTGCAGCCCCCTCAAAAATAAAAAAAGAAAGAAAAAGAAGAAAGAAAAATGAAAAATAAAAAAAATTAGTTTTTCAAAATTCGCGGACTTCAGCATGCATAGACCGAGTCCCGACTACTGTCGGTCTATGCGCATGCTCAAGGCAGTCCGGCCGTCCCCATAGGGGGACACAAGGAGACGTCTGTGCACTTTTACAGTGCACAGACTCGCCAGGATTATGGGTCGCGTCCGGGCTGCAAGAGGAGCAGCAGGGATTCGGGACAGAGCATTAGGGATCTCGTCGGGTCGGGAAGGAGCATTGGGATCTCAAGGGTCTTCAGTATTATGCGGAAGGATGTACGTTAGCTGGATGTATTCAGGTAAGGTGCCTTTTAATTTACAATGTTTATTTGTATGGAGTTTGTGCTTTTTAATTTACAATGTTTATTTGTGTATGGTGCTTGTGCTTTACTGGAGTTTGTGTATGGTGCTTGTGCTTTACTGGAGTTTGTGTATGGTGCTTGTGCTTTACTGGAGTTTTATTTGTGCTTTACTGGAGTTTTATTTGTGTATGGTGCTTGTGCTTTACTGGAGTTTGTGTATGGTGCTTGTGCTTTACTGGAGTTTGTGTATGGTGCTTGTGCTTTACTGGAGTTCGTGTATGGTGCTTGTGCTTTACTGGAGTTCGTGTATGGTGCTTGTGCTTTACTGGTGTGTGTGTGTGTCGTGTATGGTGCTTGTGCTTTACTGGTGTGTGTGTGTGTGTCGTGTATGGTGCTTGTGCTTTACTGGTGTGTGTGTGTCGTGTATGGTGCTTGTGCTTTACTGGTGTGTGTGTGTCGTGTATGGTGCTTGTGCTTTACTGGTGTGTGTCGTGTATGGTGCTTGTGCTTTACTGGTGTGTGTGTGTGTCGTGTATGGTGCTTGTGCTTTACTGGTGTGTGTGTGTGTCGTGTATGGTGCTTGTGCTTTACTGGTGTGTGTCGTGTATGGTGCTTGTGCTTTACTGGTGTGTGTGTGTCGTGTATGGTGCTTGTGCTTTACTGGTGTGTGTCGTGTATGGTGCTTGTGCTTTACTGGTGTGTGTCGTGTATGGTGCTTGTGCTTTACTGGTGTGTGTCGTGTATGGTGCTTGTGCTTTACTGGTGTGTGTGTTTGTGTATGGTGCTTGTGCTTTACTGGTGTGTGTGTGTGTGTGTATGGTGCTTGTGCTTTACTGGTGTGTGTGTGTGTATGGTGCTTGTGCTTTACTGGTGTGTGTGTGTATGGTGCTTGTGCTTTACTGGTGTGTGTGTGTATGGTGCTTGTGCTTTACTGGTGTGTGTGTGTGTATGGTGCTTGTGCTTTACTGGTGTGTGTGTGTATGGTGCTTGTGCTTTACTGGTGTGTGTGTGTGTGTGTGTGTGTGTGAAAATGCCCCAGGTGGTGTGGTAGGGAATGCCTCAGGCTTGAACCCTGTACCCTGTATGCAGGTGTTAAAGACTTGAGTTCCCTACCCACCACCATTTGTAAAAAAATTTCAGATTTTTGCCTCATATTCGATCTGATCTGTTCCTCATAATATCTGTGGTTTGTAAATGCTGCAATGCTTGATATTTGATGGTGTAGTAGTAGCATTGTTGCCTCACAGCTCCAGGTTCTTGGGTTTGATTCTTGGCTGGGGTTCCTTCTTTGTGGGGTCTGTATCTTCTCCCTGTGTTTGTGTGGGTTTGCTTTTGTGTCCTCCCATGTTACAAAGACATGTCTGCATTATTTCTTCCTGGGCCTCTGCTGAAAATTGTTTATTTGTTCCAAGTCAGACTGTCTTGATTAAAAAATGTTAAATAAAATTGACAGGCATTTGAATTTCAGACTTAAGGGTTTCTGAATGTTTAATTCCTTGCGTATTTGATGGTGCAGTGGTAGTATTGTTGCCTCACAGCTATAGGTTTTCTGGTTTGATTCTTGGTTGGGGTGGCTTCTGTGTGGAGTCTGCATCTCCTCCATATGTTTGTGTGGATTTGCTCTGGTGCCCTGCCATTTTACAAAGACGTGTCTGCAGTTTTAATCCCTGCTGAAAATTGGTTTTGTTCTGTCCGCAGTAAAATTGACAGGCATTTGAATTTCAGACTTCAGGTTTCTGAATGTTTAATTCCTTGAATAATTGATGGTGCGGTGGTAGTATTGTTGCCTCACAGCTGTAGGTTTTCTGGTTTGATTCTTGGTTGGGGTGGCTTCTGTTTGGAGTCTGCATCTCCTGCCTGTGTTTGTGTGGATTTGCTCTGGTGCCCTGCCATTTTACAAAGATGTGTCTGCAGTTTTAATCCCTGCGTCTCTGCTGAAAATTGTTTTTGTTCTGTCCGCAGTAAAATTGACAGGCATTTGAATTTCAGACTTCAGGTTTCTGAATGTTTAATTCTTTGTATAATTGATGGTGCAGTGATAGTATTGTTACCTCACAACTACAGGTTTTCTGGATTGATTCTTGGTTGGGGTGGCTTCTGTCTGCATCTCCTCCCTGTATTTGTGTGGATTTGCTCTGGTGCCCTGCCATTTTACAAAGACGTGTCTGCAGTATTAATCCCTGCGTCTCTGCTGAAAATTGTTTTTGTTCTGTCCGCAGTAAAATTGACCGGCATTTGAATTTCAGACTTCAGGTTTCTGAATGTTTAATTCCTTGCATAATTGATGGTGCAGTGATAGTATTGTTGCCTCACAGCTATAGGTTTTCTGGTTTGATTCTTGGTTGGGGTGGCTTCTGTCTGCATCTCCTCCCTGTATTTGTGTGGATTTGCTCTGGTGCCCTGCCATTTTACAAAGACGTGTCTGCAGTATTAATCCCTGCGTCTCTGCTGAAAATTGTTTTTGTTCTGTCCGCAGTAAAATTGACAGGCATTTGAATTTCAGACTTCAGGTTTCTGAATGTTTAAATCCTTGCATAATTGATGGTGCGGTGGTAGTATTGTTGCCTCACAGCTGTAGGTTTTCTGGTTTGATTCTTGGTTGGGGTGGCTTCTGTGTGGAGTGTGCATCTCCTGCCTGTGTTTGTGTGGATTTGCTCTGGTGCCCTGCCATTTTACAAAGATGTGTCTGCAGTTTTAATCCCTGCGTCTCTGCTGAAAATTGTTTTTGTTCTGTCCGCAATAAAATAGACCGGCATTTGAATTTCCAACTTCATGTTCTTCAGAATACATAGTAGCACAACCTTTTTTTTTTAGCAATTTTCAAGTTTATAAGATGAATATTTTAAATTTGTCCCTATTTTTGGGACTGTATTCCCCATTATTGGCTTGTCCAGGTTTTGTGCTAAGGTTGACAGCTATGGCAAGAACTGAATTCACTGAATATGTTTGAGGGCTGTATTCCCTCATTACTGGGTTTGTCCAGGTGTTTTGTACTAAGAGGTTGACAGCTATGGTGAGAACTGAATTCACTAAATGATAGCCATTTAAGTTTCAGTCTTTCTCTTTTTTACAAAGCAGCTGATGTGGCATAGTGGTATGTTACTCTGACTGTTTTTTGCTCAGGGACCTTGGCAGTAAAATATATGGTGGCAACACAACATTTTATTCTAGCAACTTTCCAAGATTATACAAGCAATGTTTAATGTGTCCCTGTTTTTGGGCTTTGACCCCCCCCCCCAATACATTTTGGCTTTTTCCAGTTTTCTTGAGCTGCGAAGTTGAGATGCAGTTGAGTATTGAGTAGCTTTTACAAGGAACTGAGAGCTGCAGGGGAATAGAAGTTTAGTGCTTTGCCAAGTTAATACTATAGCACAACAGGCTGTGTACTTGCTTTTGATGCAGAAGGTTGTGGGTTCTACTCCCACAAGGGGTAGATGCTGCCGTACTGAGAATGTTCTCCTTGGTGAAGATACTAACTATGAGTTCGTTATCAGTTTGCCATCCATTTCCTCTTGCAATATTATTACTAGCTTATCATTGTTTTAATGTAATATAAACAATTTATTCCTGCGGGGCAACAGACACTTTATTTTCGATGAAACCATGAAATATAAAGGTGATTGCTAGCAGCAACCACTTCATTAGTTACAGATTTCTTTAATGTGGAATTATTTAGATGACTGACTTTAGAGATTGTGCATATTTACTGATAATGGACTGTAGAATTGTGCATATTTACTGATAAAGGTGGACTGTAGAATTGTGCATATTTACTGATAATGGTGGACTGTGGAATTGTGCATATTTGCTGATAATGGTGGACTGTGGAATTGTGCATATTTACTAATAATGGTGGACTGTGGAATTGTGTATATTTACTAATAATGGTGGACCGTGGAAGTCTGAGTAGACTTTTTTATGATAAATGTTCTCAACTGGGCAGTTTTGCCATTATGGGTGCATATGGTTTGTTTCATTGCTTACTGGAAAAATGTTCAAAACAAATTTAAAACATCCTGTAACAAGTGTACTGTATTGTACAAGGAATATAATTTTAGTACAATGAGGAAGGTGTATCAAAGAGCACATTTATGTTTCATATGCAAGGAGCCTATGATTCGAAAACAGCCCAAAATTAATCTTTATCTGCCACTGGCAAAATGTATTTTCTTTGAATGTGGGTTTCAATGCTGTTTCAATGAATGTGAGTTTCAAGGGCAGAGAAGTTTTAATGCTAAGTTTTCATTGTGAGACTGCATTGCTTTGTTTAACAGATGACTTAGTGTTTGTGCTGTAAAATACAAAATAAAACTTTCAAATGAAGTCCAACTCATCATAGAAGTAAAGCAGTATGCACATTAGTGTTTATGGTAAATGGAGTGAAATAGCCAAGTATAATGGTTCATTGGAATGGCTGCAGAGGCTCCATTCAACCATTATTTTGTCAGGGGGGAAGGGCAGCAAACTCAGACAGGCCCAGCTGAACTATACCTCCCAACTCTCCAGATTTTCAAAGAATGAATAGATTTTTGCTTCTTATTTTTGGTTTGTTCATAAAATTTGTAGTTTTAATTCCTAAATGATTTGCCAGAAGTCACTCTAAGTTTCAGACTTCATAACCTTCAGAAAAATGCATGTTAAAGTAAGAGCTGTTCTATCAACTGTCTCAATTTATACAAGAGCAATTTTAGTACTGTTTATATGTGCCCCAATATATTTGGCCTTGTTCAGATTTACTGCATTAACAGGTTGAGAGGTACATGCAAATAAATTGCTTTATAGAATTAGGCATAGCCAACCTCTCAACTGTCCCCAATTTTGGCTCAAAATG
This sequence comes from Protopterus annectens, assembly GCF_019279795.1. Taxonomy (NCBI): domain Eukaryota; kingdom Metazoa; phylum Chordata; order Ceratodontiformes; family Protopteridae; genus Protopterus; species Protopterus annectens. The sequence continues at coordinate 854,285,963 of NC_056734.1, forward strand.
TTGCTCTTCCCTTTATAATCCCTCCGCAAAATAGCAATTTTGGAAGAAAACATGGAGGGTTTACAATTAAGAAATAACTGTAATAATCAAAGTTATAGATTACTTGAAATGCATGTAGATTCTTTTATATTTTGTCAGCTGCTCAAGGTAGCAGTACTAATATTAAAGTGTCCCTTCTTTGACAGGTAGCAGCTGTATTGTGTGTCTATTTTATATTTTTGCATCAATGCTTTTGTCCATTTTTCATAAAATTGTGTGTTTTGGCAAATTAGTGACATCACTAAAGACTGAAGTTAGAAAATGACAGACATTTGAGTTTCAGATTTTATACCCTTCAGAAAATTCATACTAATGCAAGACCTATTCTATTATCTTTCTAAGTTTATTAGAGCAATATTTAAAAATTGTCCTTATTGTTGGGCCTTTGTCCCACTTCTGTGTATGGCTTTGTCCAGATTTCTTGCTCTTGAGGTTGAGAGGTATGACAAATGTGTCAGGGCCATCACAGTCAGCCAGTGAGATTTCAAATTGTGACATGCTTGTTGCACCCCACTCCCCATGTAGTGACTCTGGATGTGTCCAAGCAAGGCAAGGAGTAGTTGTATCTACCTTGGATGGGGAGGACACACTGCATAAGTACTACAGTGGCTTTTCATCTGTCCTTGATTTTGCAGAATGGTCTGGTTTCTGTCATATTTTTGTACTGTTGATTTATGCTTATTACTCAAAGTGCCTGTTGCTCTGTGCTTTTAAGTAGCAATGCTTTAATGACCATAAGGTAAGCTTGTCTGAGATCATAAGATGCAAGTAAGCTTTAATAAGCATACTGTTAAAGAATTGCCAACATTGAAAGCCTTTCTGTTGTTGCCATGCAGAGAATACTTGACTAGATAATGTATAAGCCTTGGGTATTAAAGGACAGGATTCCATTATTTTAAAAAGCTCATTACACTTGTTGGAGACTTCCAGTCATCTCTACAGACTTTACCCGTAAACTAAACAGAATGCCAATCATGTGTGGTCCATAACCTGTACAGTAATCCTTTAAGCAATGTATCTTGAGCTTGTTTCTTGTTTGCTTTTCATTTTTACTTTTATCATGTTTTCCCCATGAAACAAGTTGTCAGGCAGCAGGTCTTTTGGATAAGAAACATTTTTACAAGTGGGGCATCACATAGATTTCTACTTTCAGCATGTTACTTGGTACTTTAATAAAGCTGAATATATTATAATTAGGACTGCAGTGCAAGGAGAAGTGGTTTGAGTTGAGTGCTTCTGGTTTTTCTTATACTTGATTTTGACTGGCATTCCAGTAATGTATTTAAAAAGTAATTTATTTTTTCATGCCTCACAACCTTTGTTTCCATCTAGATATTAAGTAAGCTGTCATGCAGCCAATGCATTGAAATATTTTTATTCTTCTACACTTATTTTTGTCTTGATTGGACTTTCATAATGATGGTTTGCCACCCAGGGCAGCGTATTTAATTAAAGTTAGTTTTTTGTGGTTTTGTGCATAGCTCCTCCCCTTTCTGGTTGACCACACCCCCTTGACCCCACCCATTCAGCTGTCTCCTGCAGCCCCCCTGTGATTTGAAGTCACCAGCCGCCACTGCTCTGTCTGACATACAAAGCTATATCAAACCTGGAATTGATGGACATGCTCTACTTAAAGAAATCCGAATCTCCCTGAGCTACATGCTCTAGGGACCTAAACCTCACCACAACAATAAATAGGACATGCTGGAGGGATAGATTCTTGTCCCAGAGACTTCCCATGCTCTGGAACAAAATTCCCATCTACATCAGGCAGAGCTCATCATTAGCACTCTTCAAGTAAATCCTTGATAAGTGGAGGGGTGATAGGAAAAATTCACCCCTGGGATCATGTCTGGGGCTCTGCTCGACATAGGGGCAGGAATTTAACACTACATGGGTGGCAAAAGCCAGTACACTGTTGGCTAGTCTTACTTTGGCCCTCGAGCTGATAGCCTAGTACCTACCTATGAACCTATGCACCTATATGACACAATTATCTGTGCATATGCTATGTGAAATATGCCAGCATAAATAAAGTAGGCAATGATAACTTTGTAAAGTATTGGCATACTGTGATTCCATAAGACAGCCTGGATAGCAAAAGGGTAAAGAATAACTTATGTAACATTCCTTTCTTATGTGTGAGTTTGCCTTTTGTATTATGCATGTTTTGGGAGGCTAATTTAGGTTTTATGAGATTTAATTACTGATACTGATCTTCAGTGACTTTGTAAATAACATGATGGACAAACTGCTCTGTGAAGTAATAGACAATGTGAGCTGAAGTGACAGCATCTGTCCTACCTTTCATTGAAATCCTTACTCTCAACAGTACTGAGACAACAACTTTCATTTGCCATGGTAAGCACATTTTTTTTATAAAGGTACATGTGGATTTGCCAATATTCACTACCTAACATTGTTGACTTCTAAGCATATCATCAGGGCAGCCCATTGAGTCAGTCTATGATTCCCAGGTGATCACATGATGTAACATAGTATGACAAGCTACAGAAGTTATGAATAGCTCTGCATTACAGGAAACCTCGCACTTCAGCAGTGGTTCAGAGCTGGGTGCAGCACAGTGCTACTGTACTGGACAACACATTTATATAGACAATATGACTATGGGACTATGGCTACAATGATGAGTGTGGTATATGCTTATACTGATGGTCAGACCATAAACTAGAGTAAATAAAAAGACATAATTAATAATTATGTATTTGTGATTTCTTAACTGGGTGGGATGACTGGTTAAGTGACCCCTTTAAAGCATGAGCTGAACCAGAAAGATTAATCCAGATTACAAGCAATTGATTTACTCTGTTTACAATGCAGACATTTGCAATTGGCTAAATTTAATCAATGAGAAACAATAAGAATAGAGTATGAGAAAAAGAAAAAAAATAATTCAAGATAAGGAAAAACCAGCTGGGGCTGAGAAAGTAGAGGAAAGATAGGAATAGGATGTAGATTTAAAGGTTGATTAAAGTTTTCAAAAGATTTGCACCAAGACAACTTATAGGACTGTTTTTTAATGAAAATGTTAAAAAGTACAATATTTCTATGTTAAAGAGACAGAGAATTTCACATATCAGATGCATTTTTTGGAAGGCCGCCATTTTTGTTGAAAGTGTAAAGACAGGATAATGTAAAATAGTTATTTCTGAGGGTTTCATGATGACTACAATGTGAATAAGTGGACAGTGTTATAGTCAACTGATATGGGCGAGTGTAAAAGCAATTTAGATTGGGTACTTTATATGAAATGGTAGAAAAAAGGAAGATGGACATTTGGTGAATAAGGTGGACACTGTTAGAGTTAAGACAAAATGTTATGCTGGCTTCAGCCATTTGAGAAATTATAAAATGACTCATTTTCTTAATTAGTTCACTGACACTTTTAGAGTTTGTAAATTGGGCAAGGGAAAAGGACAGTCTAGTTTAACAATGAGGACATGCTGGCAACTGAAATTATGTCTCTGGTTTGAGAAGGTTATTTAACTAACTTGAAACTTTATGTTAGTTTAGAATGTTGCAAAGAGACTCATCAGCATAACAAATAACTGTTCAGGGAGAGTCTAGTTGAGCTCCTGAATATTTATAAAGATATTCCTGGGAAACAGGTTTACCTAATGGATTGAAAATCTTAAGCAATATAGGGATCCAAAGATCACAACGTTTGTATTTAATTTTTGATGGACAAGTCGCTTACTTTGCTATCATCATTTTGGAAAATAAAATATATATCTCAAGAGGAAAGGGAGGTTTGGAGTAGGAGGAATGATCTGCATAAAGCACCATTTTAAGTTAATGTACACTGGAAGGGAAGATGTTGATAAATACAGGGAGGAGAACTGGACCAAGAAGAGAACTTTGATGAACATAGTTTGAAATGAGAAGAAGGACCTGCAATGGTCTGTAAAGGAGGTAGTTGTCAAGCTACATGACATCCATGAGAACAATGTTATGAAGAAACTCTAGTAAAATTACATTGTCTACTGAGTCAAACCCCGGGATTCATGAAGCTTGCGCCAGGCGCACGCATAGTGTAGGTGTTATAATGCCAAATATGGCCGCCGAGCGATTCAGGTACGATCTAATTCCACGTGCACTACTGGCGTACGCCAGATCTGCGCAGCCCTCAGCGTAGGTATGCAAATCACCCCATGTGCACTGTTGCACCATGCAAATGAAGGCATATAGCGATTCATGAAGTGGTGCAGGCCCACAGAAATGTAAACCAAAAAACACGGTTTACATTTTCCCAAACATAGCATCGGAGCTATGGAAGAGGGCCAGACCCAGGTATCACAACGTCAACATATGCCAATGGCGATATACACAGCCAATGGCATAAGAAAAGATGCACAACATGTAAATAACAACATTTAATGTCATGTCCACAGTAACACACAGCAGAACCGCAGGGCATGTGTGCGGAAGCTGTAACATAAAGAAATAATATAAAAATGTCATAAAATCGCAACGTAATAGAAATCAGGTTTACAGCATAACACACAATGGTAGGCATGGAACACCACAACCAAGGTGCAAGGGTTGCTAAGGGCTTGCGATAGTGTTCGGCATGGTAACTATGAATTAGTAGTCAATGCCATGCAAATGAGGCAGATAATACTGAATCGCAAATGTCCCGCCAGAGGAAGGTTGTACCATACGGCAGCGTATAACACCGAGGAGTGGCTCAGAGGAGATACATGACATCAGCAGAGGGGTGTGCCACTGTAGCACTAAGCACATTGGAGCATTGCAAATCTGGCCTGTCCGTTGCTAAGCAAAGCTGCAGGATAGGGGTGGGGAGGAATCGTTTAGCTGAGAGCACACATGGTGGCCAAAAGCGCATGTGTACGAGGATGAAAACATGCCCGAAACCCAGTAATCGGACGCACGCGCCGCAAACAATAGCAGAAACAGGAAGGTCAGGGGAAGGAAAGGAAATGCGGAAGTAGGATAATTGGAGTACTAATGAGCAATCAATTCCAATCAACCCACGAAGGTCAATCGACGGCAGCTGACAAGTCCGCTTGCAGAAACCTGCAAAACAGGATAGGGGAGGCATGTGAATGCAAAGAAAGGAGGGGAGGTATTGGATTGCAAAGATAGGAGACCTGACACAGCAGAGCAAAGCAAACCGACAGCAGACCAGCAGTAGCACACATAACGCAAGATATGCCAGGTCCAGGAAAGCACAAATGAAAGTAGGCTGCAGGATGCACGCCAGAAAATGGTAGGTGCAATGCACAGAAATGTAAAGGGAAGGTCAAGAGGTAATCCACGGCAGGCAAATGTAATTCAACACCAAAGGCATCACAATAATAGTTCCTGCAGTAAAACACATAACATAACCTGTAGCTACGAACGTACATACACACCCTATGACATCATCGGTGTTCACAGCACAATAGTATAAAGTGTGTAAGCACCCAACACACACCTGTGTATTCCCAAACACCGCACCATAGGTGCAAACACACGGGGAACTTTTAAAATGTACATGTTGGGAGCTGCCATAGCTGTGATTCATCAGCATGTGTTAGAGACTGACGGTGTTGTGGAAGATGATGCCGACAACCACCGCAGGTCTCGGAGGAGAAGGAGAGTGTTCAGACCAAGGGTAACCTACCAGGGGCTACATGACCTGGAGATAGTAGAGCATTACAGGGTGGACAGGGACATCTTACAGCAAATAGTGGAGCTGTGCCGGCCACGCCTGAGAACCAGAAACAACAGAGTGGAACCCATACCAGTGGACACGAAGGTATGTGTAAGCCTGCGAATACTGGCCACAGGTACCTTTCAAAGGCCAACTGGAGATATAATGGGTATCTCACAGGCATCAGCATCCAGGGTACTACACCAGTTCCTGGATGCCATGTTACCACATGCCAATGAGCAGATATACTTCCCCAGAACTCAGGAGGAGTTGGCCAGCAATATGCGTCACTTCCACCGTGTGGCACAATACCCGGAGGTACTGGGTGAGATAGACTGCACGCACATACAAATCAAGTCACCACCCGGTGAGCAGGGTATGTGCTACATAAACCGCAAGGGATTCTACTCCATCAACTGCCAGGTCGTGTGCAATGCTCAGGGCATTATCATGGATGTGTGTGCTGGCAGCCCTGGAAGCTACCATGACTCCCATATCTGGCATATCTCACAGCTGTATCAGGTATTTGTCAGGGGGGGCATCCCACATGGCCATCTCGTGGGGGATGCTGGCTATGCACTGGAGCCGTGGATGATGACTTCCATCAGAAATGCACACACACCCATGCAAGAATGCCATAATGAGGCACACGCACAAACCAGAATCATCATACAGCGTGTGTTCGGGACGCTGAAATCACAGTTCCGGTGCTTGGATACATCTGGTGGAGCCTTGCAGTACTCTCCAGGCACGTGTGCCCACATCGTCATAGTATGTGCCATGCTACATAATATGATCCTGCGGAAGCAGCTGCAGCAGGGACAAAATTGTGAAGGCCCTCATAGCCCACTGCAATTGCCAAGGCCAGTACAGGCACAGAGGGATTCAGACCATGAACACACTGTGCCAGCCCCAGTAGGCAGACGGAGGCATGCCCAATATGCCTATGCCTTGGCAAAGAGGGAACGTATAGCACATAAACTGACCGTGTAGGCCCCTATGGACTGACACCTCTCCACCTGCACACACAGTAAAATGGATGGCACACAAACATGACCACCTGTAAATTGTAATGTATAGGTGGCCCAATGTGTGACTCCTACATAGGCAGCCCTCAAACATTGTAAACACAACAGCCAGTGCAACACGGAATGCCAACACCTGAACAGTACATGAGTCTTGCAGCATATGGTGGTGCTGTGTGCCTGTCACGTTCCCCGCCAGATATATATATATATATATATATATATATATATATATATATATATATATATATAGATAGATAGATATAGATATATATAGAGATATATATAGATATATATATGTACACATATGCATATATATAATACAGATAGAAAGGGCAATAGAGGGATATATGGTGATATAGATGGATTCAGCGATATCTGCAAATATGATAGATAGTTCAACGACATTCATAACATCTTGGAGGTACAAATAAATAGGATACCGCCAGCCATGGAATGTGTAACATACCGACATGCGTAACCACGAGGCTGAAAGACCGATAGAACACAGTACCGGAACAGTACATCCGCGAGTAATAGTATGATGATATGAAGGGACGGTTATTCACTGCTGATGGTGTCGCGGTCCACGTAGGTACTGTGTTCAACTGTGTCTGTGAGTGCAGTAATCTGTGTAAGTGTGCGTTGAGGGTGCTGTGTGCGTTTCTGTGTGACTGTAATGTGTGTGTGTGTCGGCAACATGTGTATGTTGGTGCCAAGTCAGAGGCAGACCAGTATGGTAGGTGTGGGTATAGCTAGCCGTAGGCATACGTTTACTACCTGTACCACAGTAGGAGGGACATCCCCACCCTGGGCAGGTGTGTCCTGACATAAAACAGTACAAAGGGCAAATGTCCGAGATGGTAGGACATAAATATGTCCCATACATAATGTAACAGTCGTATTTAATAGTTATGCCTGTATGTAAGAAACTTAAATGTTACATGCAATATGATAAGTATTCTCATCTATTTAGCCATGGCTAGCAGGTAAACTATGTACAACAATGAATGTGTGACAGACCCTTCCAATGTGGAACCTTGAGGAACATACACCTTTTAGAACCCCAAATGAGGTACGTTCCCCATAATGAGGTACACCTGAGAGCTATGGGCCCAGCACGGCTGCAGATGTGCATCCCCCACAGGCTGTAGTGCCGTATGTTGGTAGGTGAGCATTGAATGTGTACATGAGAAATTGCTCTATTGCCACATGTACGACATATCCCTCATATAGACAGGCAGTAGCACTGGTACGTGACAGTTGGACATGCCTGTATATACAACCATGTCCCACAGGATATGTGCATGTGTACAACAGCTGTCGTACCTTAAGCAAGCTGGGAAGTGTAGGACAGCCAGTGTACCTGTGGGAAATGGTGTGGAATGGGCGCTATAGTAATCAGTAGCTCATGACATGCTCACATGTTCTGAACAAGTGCCTAGCATGACCATACAATACAGATAGGGTGTTGGATAATATCAACCCACAAGTGGTGATGACAGTCATTTAGGGTGGCACTGCACTATAACCCTGCTGAGTATGGTGTGCATGTCCATGAACCATTAGCACTGTAGATGTTAGCACTACAGATGTACAAGATAGCACGTATATTTGATTACAAATACCTTTGCATGTCACAGGTGTGTTCCACCAGTGGCCTGTTGACAGACCCACAACTACAAAAGGTGCAAGAGTGACATGTGCACAGCACATCTGTGCCAGATACAGTAGAACAGGGTTAATGTGTTGTACCCCACCCTCATTGTAGCCCATACCACACACACAAATGTTAGGCATCTGTGTATGTAAGGCTGTGAATGGCCATGACCTATCAGTTTAGCTGTGTCAGTGTTGTGAACAACATACAGAATGGGCTGTGTGTGTGAGGTGTGTGACATATGTGCACAGTCTGATGGATGATACCAGCAGTGTCACCGCTAGGTGAACATCCCTGTACCCATAAACTGCTACCTAGGCTGTGGTCAACATTATGGACACTGTGTAAGGGATGGTGCTGTGCAGTGCACCCCCGACATGGTGACATCTCCAGGCCCCTTAGGTAGTCATCTGAGGTACCCATATCATGTCAGGGTGCCATCCATGAGCACGGAGATCAGTGGCCAGGCATATACAGCACAGTGGTGACCAATATTGGATCACATGCCACCTGTAAGGGGTAATGGCTATGCATGGATGTGCGATAACAGCTTTCACAATCCACACCTCCACTATGCAGCATGCCGTCGACCTTGCAGAAGGACATTTGCTACACCATGATGATGGACATGCTACATGTCCATATCCTGATCTATATGACGTATGTCATGGACAGCCACCATCCTAATACTAGGATCGCCACAGGCTGGACCGATCCCTGTGCCATATATGTGACATACTCCCACCATACCATGCAACCCTGTCCATCAAAGCTGCAGATGTCATCTCAGTCATACATGGTGTGATGGCCACATGGTAGATGTACTATCAACTGACTGGATCAGTAATGTAGCACTGATGCAGCTTGCGGTGGCACAATGGCCATCTGTAACAGCATGGAAACCATGCCCGCACATGCTATGGTTGATGACCATCCCTGCGAATGTCGTCTGACTATCCATTGTCCCATGTCTATCACATGTGTAATACAGGCAATCTGTGTCAGGATGTTGAACAGTTGTACAGTGCTGTGTAGATGTATATGGCAAAACACATGCATGTACAGGTGTCCATGCGTATGTGTGCATTGTCACTGCTCAAGTCCATTCCGGCCATGTCTGTGTGGATATGTGACATATATACAGCATCCAGGTCAACAGTAGTACCGTGGACACATTGAGGCATGTGCAGATAGGTAAGAACATAAGTGCAGGCAAATAGACATGCCCACAGCAAGACAGCATTCACATGGAGTATGAACACTGTAATGAGGTGACACACATATATGGTGATGATATCCAATGCATAATGGGTGTGACATGTGTGACACAAACACGTCAGTCATGTCAGTGTCATGGTGCTTTGCAAAGATAACTGTGCAGATGCAGTAGATGTCATAGAAATGTATGTGCAGCAGTATCTCTGTGCATCTCTGAAACTGTGACCTGTCACCATCATTATGTTTTACAGATAATGCCCCGTACACGCCTCCCAGCATTCACCCGCCAGGAGGATGATGTCCTCATCCCACAGCTCCATGACAACTATGACTTGTTGTTCAGCCATGTGCCACAGCATGCCCAGCAGCGGGATGACCTGTGGCAGGATCTAAACAGGAGGGTGAACGATGTGGGTGGCCATAACCGCACCTACCAGCAGGTGCACAGACACTGCACGGACCTGATATGACATGCAAAACAGCGTGCCACTGCAATCACCAGGGAACAAGGTGGAACAGGTGGTGGGCCACCAACCCAGCCCCCACTCACACACCGAGGAGCTACTGGCCAGTCTGGGGACACCCAGGAAACAGCATCCAGAAACGCTAGCTGCCATCGTGGAGGTGGGTGTCTCCCAACCAATGAGCCTGGAGTTGCCTGGTAAGTCAGTAATGCACATATGGCTATTATATCCCATGTAGTTGCATGTGTCACTGTACATAATGTAAAGTAACAACATATGCCAGGTATGTGGACACACATGCTGCATACTACAGTATGCTACGTTGTGTATGCACACATGTGCATACTATATGCTATTACACAGGTGAATGTGTGCACATGCACAGTGCAACCTGTGGCTGTCATACAGTCATGGATAATGTTCTTACTGGTGTGTCACCGCTATACAGCTACCTCTGGCGTGCCGCACAGACATGGGTCCGTTGCAGGTGAGACTGTCATCAGTATCAGGCATGTTACAGTGTAGATCTATTTGCCATGTGGCCAGTTAACACTTGCACACCTGATGTTTGTTCCAGTCACGATATGCAGGTCGCACCACCACGCATTCACACACGCCACCCATGTGCAATATATTCACACGTAATGATACACAGACATGAAACCACAGTACTTGTCATTGCGACATGTGTGGTCAGCTGTGCATACAATGGTGGAGGTATTCTACAATGGAGGCATATGTAGTATGCATTGGAACAACATGTGTAATGCACACAGTACCACACAGTGAGCTGTGATATGGGCAGCCCACAAGTGTCACCATTGTTTCATATGCCCCTGCATCGGGTGCACACATTGTGATGTGCCACCTGACATGTCCCAGACATGTAGTGTTCTGTCTGCAATATTGTCACACTATCACATGACCTATACCCCACATACCAAACATACAACCCATTGTCTGCATAGACCTGTGGAATGTGACATATCTGACATGTATGGGTGTATGTCATATGGGACTGCACAGACATGTGGAGAAGATGCCCATCACACACAATTGGCCACCACATGTGCACACATGGCCATGGGGGATGGCCAGAGACATGTAGCCACACAGTACATGAGATGTGTATACACCCTGTTGCACATTGTCCACACATGGTCCAATTATAGCCTTAGTTGACTGATTATACAGTTGATGTGGTACAGTGGACAACTTAAAAGCCTGTGCACAGCTACTGGAGGTGTCACTGAAGACTACCATATATGATCTGTCGAACATCACGACTGTGTTGCAGTTATGGCTATGCAATGTGTACATATTATGCATTCTACATCAACATACATGCCTCATGTTGCCATGCAATGGCACAGTGTCTGTACTTCACACTGTATAGCAATGTAGATGGCTCACACTACCCTCCCGTGCTCATTCACATTTGCTAAACATGCATTCTATCTGTAGGGCATACACACAACACTGCAATGTGAAGCCCATTATGATGCTGTACATGTGTCAGGACACCATTGTGTCAAACATGTATGCATGTTAATGCACATGTCAGCAAATTACATGTCAAGGTCACGTCAGCCATGTGTACTGTTATCCTGTTCTGGGCCACATGGTGTATCACGGGGATGCGTGCATACTACCATGATTGTGTGAACTGCATGGCTACTGATATGACACCTGCTTGCTGTAGTGTGCACCCCAGGGAGGTATGCTTACTAACACTATTAATGTCTGAGCTGCATGTCCTCTGCTCTATTGCAGGCATGCTGCATGCCATCTGACAAAAAACATGCATGGTGTGTCTGTGTGTGTGTGTGTCTGTGTGTGTGTGTGTGTGTGTGTGTGTGTGTGTGTGTGTGTGTGTGTGTGTGTCTGTGTCTATTGTACTTTACAGTATTTCTTTGCATTCACAGGTGATGTAGGTGCGTTAACCTCCTGCGGTCCATCTGATGTTAGTGTCCCCACAGATACTAGCGGTGATGAACATATGCATGAGGTACAGGCAGGGTTGTCAGGGGCTGAATCTGTGCCAATGGTTACCATCCCAGCTATGTCCCCCTCTTCCCCGCACACAGTTCTGCTGCCAACACATACCGCATCATCGGTGGCCATAGAGGAAGGACAGTCAGCGTCTGTTGGAGTGGAACAGGAATGTGTGGTGGCTACAGAAGATGTGTCTACACACCATAGTGTCCGTGTAATGACTGCAGATATGCCACACAGGCATGTGGCCGGTGCTGCTCGTAGGAGGACCTCTGGCAGACATGCACCTGCAGGACAGAGCGCAGCAGCTGGTATCACCAGACGCATGTTCCAGACTGTAATGGCGGCACAGGCACGTGCTGAATGGCAGAACAGAGAAGGGCAGGGGCTGCAGAGGGCTGCTATCCATACCCTAAATGACAACATCCAGGCATTGGCAAATGCTCAACAGCAGATTGCTAATGTTCTGGATAGGCGACTAGGTGAAATGGTCAGAATCCTTGACCGAGGCATGGCAATCCACGAGCGGGAGCTGTCTGTGCTGGAACACCTGGTAGGAGTGAGGCATAGGCCACATGGACGTAGGCCAGCAACACCTCCTAGTGTAGGTCGACGTGAGCGTGCCACCTCACATGCCCGCTCCCATAGTGCCGGTAGCAGTAGCAGTGCAGCTGCTGTGCTGTCAACACCAGGACACAGCAGGCCACGTGGACGTGGCCCTGGATGGTCTCAGTGGGGACACATTTCCAGCGAACATGTGTCGTCGGACAGTAGCCACTCTGTACCTCCACCTGGTAGTGCCCGTACAACCCCAGGCAGGCACAGGTCATGTGGCCATGGACGGACACAGTGAGCTGTACAACCTGCACTGTACAATCTGGGGCTGTCAATTATACCCCGTGTAGGCATCACAAATGGCAGAACTGTGTACACACATACACGCACACAGCAAACACATCTGTAGGGCTCCACAACATCCGCATGCATTCTGCACAGACATGTCCAGTCAACTCACTGGCCCTTACACACACACATGATGTTATCCATTGGTGCAGCCTATGCCCCTGGCAAACATATCACCCTGTGTATATGATGAAGCCTGTGCCGCATCCCTGTCATCCACACCATTGGTGCAGGGTTATGCACAAATATTCTGATGCACAGGGTGAACAGCATAGTGAGAGGTGTATGTAATACCTGTGTATGCATAGTGAGGGATGAGTTGTGTATGTGACATAGGTTGTGTACTGTCTACATGCACCAGTCACACCATGTAGTGCAGGTGCAGCATGCATTGTGATGTGTTCATGGTATGTGTCTCGGTTACATCTGTAGCACCATGTTGGTTGTGATACCCTGGTTCCCTCCTATGGTGTACTTGCATGTGCCTACAGGTAGCAGTGTTTGCAGTCCCCCACGTGTAACTGTGGAGTACACACAGGCACGTCTGGCAATATCAGCATGCTACATGTACCTTCATCCTGACTGTTGGACACACAAACATGACACAGATGTCTGCACATATACTGCACCTGACGCATGTGGTCGGTACCACAGGCTACACTGGACAGAGACGTGACATACATAGCAGGACACATTACAGGTATGGTGACATGGTGCAGGGGTTGTACACAGCGGCCTGGCCAATGATGATGTGAGGTGTCACTTGGTAGCTGTAGGCCACACTGTGCAGCAGTAGGACCCTGTAACAGTACATGAACATGGCCGCAGTCACGGGGTGTACACCACTATAACACACACCCCATAGTGTGCAGCTGGGGACCCTTGCCTTTGTGGTCATCACCCTCACAGTACTATGCACCCACACGATGTGTCACAGAGAAGGGACATGCACAGGTAGCCAGTATGGCTGGGACCTATGGCATCAACAGGGTTGTGCAATGCATCACCATTATGGGTTAGTCAACACGTGGGGCCAGTGATAATTTCCCACCGTATATTAGCATACACACTCACACCAAGCACCAGACATACATACAGACACACACACACTGTGGTGACCACACATGTGTATACGGACAGCCGATGTGTGTGATGCACCTCACCGGTAAACGTCATGCTTCCCACACTGACGTATGTACAGTTCTCTACAATGGTGTACAGGTATGTGTAGCAACTGGGACATATTCCCTGCGATATGTGGCATCCCTGGTCACACATTCGGACACACATGGCAATGCTGGGAATGATACACCAGCCATATGATGACATGTTTGATGGACATGCAGCGGTATTGATTGCATTATGTGTACCAACGCTATATCTGGCAAATGTGCTGCTATATACACACGAGAGGTTGTAGGTGTTACAGGTGCCATATGACATATAGTTGTTAACACCTGACCGCTGTGTATGCAATATGTCAGCACTGTCACGTAACAGCGACATAGCGTACAGTTAGCACATGGCATGATAGGATGGTGTGTGACACAACTGTGAGCCACCCCCTGCACACATACATCTAGACAGGTGGTTCACCACGTTATGTACACACATCCCTCCATACGTGCTGTTTGTATGTCACCGTATACAGATGTCAGTGATGGGTCTGCATTGCATCTGCATGTCATAGGTAGGTGCAACGATGTTACGGACATCGGCCACTGCACATGCATGTTTGCTGCATGCACAGTGCAGATGTCACATGTGTCTCCTGTTGCCATGTTTGTATGCATTGCTATTGTTGGACATGTTTGTTGACATACATAACACATGGACTGCGGTATGATATCACAGGTGTCACAGGCGACCAGTACAAGGGTATGTGTCCCGGTCAACACTGCTACCCCCTGTAGTGTGAGCATTCAACAGACATGGGCCCACATTCAATTCACGTGTGTAGCATTGATTAGGCCAGTGTTATGCACGAGGTACATTAAAGGCCATGTATGTATGTGTTGTGTGTGCAGTCCATGCACACATCCACACAATCACATGTATGACATACCCAGACGTGTGTTCATTGGTGTACAGAAACAGTCAGGTGTCACAGCTGTGTAAGGGCCATGGTATATCTTGAGCCGACCTGTTCATGTATACTGGTATCATTGCAATGCATAACACCTGTTGGATCCCTGTTGGTACGTGAGAACTCTGCACAGCTGGTGTACACCACTGTACAGCCCAGTGGTCATGTGTAACATGGTGTTGTTGGACCGTAAGGCTGTGTAGTGCTGCACCAACGACATGGTGCTGACTTGACAGCTACAGTGTACACTGCAGTGTGTACGTGTGTGACCTGCACCTGTGACAGCTGTGATGGCAGCTGTGTGTGTACAGGTCACTGCATGTGTGACCGCCCTGTGCGTGAGGGCAGTTATACCTTACTGTGCCCTTCTGTGTGTACATTCCATCTACATGCAAGATTGCCCTTTGCAACAGCTAAGTGTGTGAGCATGCCCAGTATGCCGTTGTGTAGATGGACACACAGTACATTCCACACTGTGCCCCTCTGTGATTAGACTCCGTGTGCATGCAAGATGGCCCTTTGCAACAGCTAAGTGTGTGAGCATGCCCAGTACGCCATTGTGTAGATGGACGCACAGTACATTCCACACTGCGCCCCTTCTTGATTAGACTCCGTGTGCATGCAAGATGGCCCTTTGCAACTGCTAAGTGTGTGAGCATGCCCAGTACACCATTGTGTAGATGGACACACAGTACATTCCAAACAGACGTGTGATACTAAGCGTGTGGGCATGGCCATTGACATCCTGTATAGCCATGGTGGTCATCCAGGCACTAGATGTCCAATTTCAATGTCATGATGGATGCCTACATTGAACACACCTGTTGCTCTCTCGAAGGGTGTACTGTCTGTGGTGTATCCCATATCTATTCAGTGTTGTTGTGCTCCGTAGATATTTAGTTGGCCCATTGACAGCACTGACATGTTTGTGTACGTCTACCTTGGGATGGTAATATGCTTTCAGACTGCTCACTCTCTAAACATTCCCTATCGGCATCTTTGCCTTTGCGGATGATGTCACCCAACTAGAAGTATGCCTCTGGGAGTGCTGTGTTCAGTAATTTTGGTAGCGGGTTCTGTAAATGCGTAATGCTGTAGTGTGTTAGAGTAGGTAGGTGTGTGTTCAACTCCCGGCCCTTCCAAGTGTGTGTGTGTGTGTGTGTGTGTGTGTGTGTGTGTTTCCAGCTGCCAGGGGACACAGTAATGCTTTTAGATGCCTCACAACACATACATTCCCTATTGGCGTCTTTGACTTTGCGGATGATGTCACCCACCTAGAAGTATGCCTCTGGGAGTGCTGTGTTCAGTAATCTCGGTAGCGCGTTCTGTAAATGCATAATGCTGTAGTGTGTTAGAGTAGGTAGGTGTGTGTTCAACTTTCTTGCCCTTCCAAATGTGTGTGTGTGTGTGTGTGTGTGTGTGTGTGTGTGTGTGTGTGTGTTTCCAGCTGCCTGGGGACACAGTAATGCTTTTAGATGCCTCACAACACATACATTCCCTATCGGCATCTTTGCCTTTGCGGATGATGTCACCCACCTAGAAGTATGCCTCTGGGAGTGCTGTGTTCAGTATTCTCGGTAGCACATTCTGTAAATGCGTAATGCTGTAGTGTGTTAGAGTAGGTAGGTGTGTGTTCAACTCCCGGCCTTTCCAAGTGTGTGTGTGTGTGTGTGTTTCCAGCTGCCTGGGGACACAGTAATGCTTTTAGATGCCTCACAACACATACATTCCCTATCGGCATCTTTGCCTTTGCGGATGATGTCACCCACCTAGAAGTATGCCTCTGGGAGTGCTGTGTTCAGTAATCTCGGTAGCGCGTTCTGTAAATGCGTAATGCTGTAGTGTGTTAGAGTAAGTAGGTGTGTGTTCAACTCCCGGCCCTTCCAGGTGTGTGTGTGTGTGTGTGTGTGTGTGTGTTTGTGTTTCCAGCTGCCTGGGGACACAGTAATGCTTTTAGATGCCTCACAACACATACATTCCCTATCAGCGTCTTTGCCTTTGTGGATGATGTCACCCACCTAGAAGTATGCCTCTGGGAGTGCTGTGGTCAGTAGTCTTGGTAGCACGTTCTGTAAATGCGTCATGCTGTAGTGTGATAGGGTAGTTAGGTGTATGTTCGATTCCCAGGTCTGCCAGATGTGTGTGTGTGTGTGTGTGTGTGTGTGTGTGTGTGTGTGTGTGTGTGCATGCTCCCGTCCGCCTGGGGACTCAGGTTATGCTTTTAGATGCTTCGCAACACAGATGTATCCTGCTGACGTCTTTGTCTTTGCGGATGTTGACACGCACCTAGTAGAATGCCTGTGTGTCTGCTGTGTTTAGTAATCTCGGTAGCGTGTTCTGTAAATGCGTCATGCTGTAGTGTGATAGGGTAGTCATGTGTAGGTTCGATTACCAGCCCTGCCACGTGTGTGTGTGTGTGTGTGTGTGTGTGTGTGTGTGTGTGTGTGTCTGTATCTCTCTCTCTATATATATATATAATCTATTTTCTGCCCATAACTCTGCTCTTGCATGGACAGCTGACTGTTTCATGTATCGCATATTTGCATAGTTTTCACATACCAATGGGGTATGTTGCAACTCCCAACATTGTCTATGCAACATCCATGTTACGGGCGGTGTTACACACCCTTACAGGCATTTGCTGTATATCTTGGCAGACATCTATCCTTGCTGTACTCTCACTGTACTCGTACACGCCGGAGGCTTCATGTATCATGGCCTAGTTTTGATGTGTGTATGTCTTTTTGTGCTGTGTGCATGGCTCTGGGTATGTCCCACTATCATCATTTGTAAAGGTTACAGCGCTATAGGTTCTTCATGTAGACTGCTGTGTCATTTGACATGTCAGCACATACCTGCGGACAGTACTGCACGTCCTACTGCAGCGCATTTCATACCTTCTGCATTATCTTGCAGTCGGTATTGCTGTTTCCTCACACATGGATCTGTTTCTGTTCATGCCACTCCACCTCCTAGAGCAAGTTGCTGGACAAGGCCTTATCTGATAGTGAGACACATAGGTGCAGTATTGACATGTTGCTCTTACAAACGTAGATAGTTGACACAATAATAGGTTTTGCATTAGTATGGCTTTTCTGTCGGATTTGGTGTCTTACTCACATGTTTGTCATTATTTCATGTCTTCAGTTATCATGAAAGTGCCAGAATGTTACTGTTGTTACGTGGAACACACCAAACATACGAGGCAGAACTCTGCACATTCTGTGTAAATATGTACAGTTGCGGAGTATGTGTCTGTAACAAAATATCAACTTTCTGACACCAATACACACACTGTATGGTGGCATCACAGGCCACATGCCATTAGATTTATATTGCAGGACACACCCACCCAGACAGTTGTATTCCTCACACAGGCCAACAGCTGCTTATCCACACTAATTGGTCTATCATGTACCGTATGTGTGCGCCGGTATTTGCGCTTTCCGTCAGTGGCAGAGCTCACGTACGTGTCTGGGGGACTGGACATTGTTACGGTGACACTGCATGACACCCTGAGGGACACATTACTTTTGTGTCTATTAACCTTCCACATTGACATTCACAGGGCATACGTTGTCATTCACATTTGTCGGAGTACATGCGTGTGTCTTGTACATGTTTTCTCATTTGTCCTGATGTCTTTCTTCTCACCTGTCCACCTAGTATCACTAGTTCTGTACATGTATTTTGGACAGGTTACCTTCATACCCCTAACCTGTACACATTATGGGTAAACGCCCTGACGTTTGACCTTGTTACATTTGTCATAGTGATGAGCCTTTCTGGTAAATTGCTGGCAAGGCATTACGGACTGTGCGGTAGATAATAGTGACTGACATTTCCATTACATGATTAGTAACACTCATAACATCCATATTCATGGGTACGCCAGTATTCTCACGACGTTCTGACTTTGTCTGGGGTATATCTAATATAGTCCCTATTTGTATTTCATGTACTACACCTTAGTGCAGCTGTGTTATTCTGACAGTTTGCCAGTTATGGGTACCATCTTGGTCGTACGCATGTCCATCCATGATAATCACCTACATGACACTGATATAGGGCCCTACATATTGCCAAAATGGTTTCCGCAATATTCAGTGGATGGTTTGCCCCATTATTGAGAATATGGGCGTGTGCTATACCCGCATCACTCACACGGGGCGGGCCTACGAAATCCCTGCCAAACAACACCTAGGCCCATTTCTGCATACCCATGATTCCCATACCTGACAACCCTCTACAGTACCCATTAAACATGTTTAATGTGTGCGGTACTGAAGTGTGGAGACACTTATATGTACTCCCCACTCTCCGGATATCAGTTTGTACGTCATACATTCTATCGACACATGTGTCGTCACCCTTGCACCTGATACTGTTGCATGTACAGCTATTTCGTATTTGCGGCGGTCACTTCTTTTGCGTCAATGTCGGTTGACACTTCGTAAGATTCAATTTTTGGAGTCCTGCAATGGACACCTATCTGCATGTTTAAAGTGTAGAACTTGCTGTACTGTCACTTTCTGGCCAATGGTTTGGAATGCTGCGGTTTATTCACCTTTCCTGCATGTCTGTTTGTCTACCCATATTAGATATAACGTCGCCTATTTATGTACATATGTCATATCTACGGGGCATAAGTCTGTTGTGTATACATATATACATGTACAATCCTCATTTCATAACTTGCTTTGGTTTACTTCTGTGGATTATGTGTATACACATATATCTATATCCATACCATACCTTTCCACTATACAGATTGTCGCAGAGTGTACAGCCGCTTGCCCCTTTATCTTCGCTGTGTTTTAAATAAACCTGTGTCTATCTGGCAATGTTGTGGCATTTCATTTGAGACTTACAGTGGGGATTTCTGGCAAGCAGTTCAGGTTATGACTGCATACCCTTCAGAGAATCCATGCTACTGACACACCCATTATTCTATCCACTTTCTATGTTTGTTCTGGCACATATCTGGTGTTTGTCCCTATTTGTACTGGTAGTTTGCATGGCTTTGTCCGGTTTCATACTTTACGAGGTTAACAGGTTTGAGCCATGTATAACTGACATGGGGGAAACAGCATTCATTTACTATGCTGTGAGCGGATCACACACGCACATGTGCACTTGCATTTCCTTATTGTGGGTTATGCGCAGGCGCGCATGCATATCCTTATTGTGGGTTACATATGTTTACTAAGTATTTGTGCTTACGTGGGCTTTATTACTTGTGACAGTACCAGTAATTATCTGTAATACGGTTAACGGACGTTTGCGAAACACACATTCACTTTTACATATTTAACTGTCTGTACAGCACAGATGCATTCATTACACTTTCACATTATATGTGCTGTAGTCGTTCAACCGGGACTGCATTCACGTTGGCCGGATGCTGTAACCACTATACGTTTGGTGTTCTGACTCATTTATATGCATACCCATAGTACATAGCTACATTAACATATGCCTCACCGCTTCACTTACGTCACAGGCATCCATTCTCCTGCTGGGAAAAATGCGGTAATACATGTTACACATTCCCTATTCCCTACTGCTCTGGACCCACACTGCATATTTCATCACTGCAGGGATATTCAGAACCCAGAGGCTTATAGTCCTGACACATGCAGGTCTTTAATTGTCAGGGTGTTCATGTGGTGATCTGGGTTTAGGCTTGTCTGCCTGGTGAACGGAACTGCCCTGACCATGTTCAAATGTCAGACAAAGCACATGGACAGGGTTTGTCCATTTTAAACATTTAATCTTTGTTTACAGACACGGGTGTTTGGGCACCTGTCAGCAGCTTATGATGTTGGCAATACATAATATGGGTGGGGGCGGTTACGATACATAATCCACGGTGAGTGGTGTTCCCATTCACATTTGACTATTTCCTGTATTCATTCTTACGAGGGTTATTATTTTGCACATGACTTAACTATGAATTAACTACGGGTATGCAGTAGTACAGTCAACATATGTGACGGCTTGTTCCAGTATATATGTACGGACCTCTGTAATACTGGGGACTACCCCACATCCTTCACAACATTTCCTGCTTATGTACATACTATTATTCCTTGAACTTTCGAAGCTTGTGAGAGCAGTAATTACATCTGTCCCTATTTCTCCACCCATCCTTTTAGGCTTCGTCCAGGTTTTGTTGCTGTAATAGGTTGAGCGGTGGTGTCGGTATGTGATTGAGTTGAATATATACTATCAATAATTCAGTGGGGAGTAGGGCTACCACTTGTTCCTCTTTGCGAGGGGAGGTCCCACTTTGGACAGTTGTGTCCTGCGACGACACCTAAGACATGGCAAATGTCCTGTGATTTTAAGACAATAATATATTTCTTCATTTCTGTACTAGTTGCATGATACAGGCATTTTGTATCTGGTACACATAACTATTATTTGGGATAGCATACTCTATTCAAATGCTATGGCATTAGCTTTTATCTTGGCATACACGTGTAATTCTGTACTTTGCACAGGCCGGGGGTATGTTTTATCCTGCAAATTCTCACATTTCTACAAGGGAGGTCCCACCTTGGCCATCTGAACAGGTGGCAACCCTAGTGGGGTGACCTGCATGGTGGACAGCTGTTCCATCCTGCATAGTATGAATTGCATGTCTGTGTAGATACTGAACAGTACCGTGACTACACATACATGTTTTGTCCAGATGTGTACAGCAATGGACACCGTGGCGTGTAAACAACTCTGAGGTTTCAACAGGTTACTTATACCATGCGGGATGTACACACATTTTGCCGTAACATTAACGCACGGGCATTTGGATTTACGTACCTGTGATGGGATGTTTACAAACGTGGGATACATATTTGCAATCCGGACACTGCCTAGGACGATACTTCCTACTACATATGGGGAATACCCGCTATGTGTAGGTGTACGGATGCGCAAGGCTGGTAGCTGGATTTGGTGGACATTCGGACATGGGCGCGGGTTATGTGCTATACAGGGGTTGTTGCGTATTGCATTTGCATGCATGGGTTCTACTTTTGGATATCCTGGTTCCACATATAGCATCCTATGTGTATGTGACGGTTACGTTCCTGTTCATGTGTATAGCACATTTTAATATACATATGTTTGTGTGTGTTTGTTATACAATATGGACTGTCAGGTTTCTTTACGGTTGTTATATAGCCACAACTGCCCTGCTGTGTACTATCACTACCACTGTGGGACTGCTGGTGACCATACCCATGGGGCTAGACATGTGTATTGGCGGCTCGCTGACATGATGCGCTTCACTTCCACTGGGTATAACTTCTGACAGTGCAGTACATTACGGGCACACGGTTTTTAAATGTCATTTGTTCCATGGATGGAAACTCATATTATGTTGCGTGCATTTCTGTTTTGTTCTCCATTTTGTGTGGCCGGGAACTGTCTTGCATGCTTTGCATACGTTTCATTATCCACGGACACTGATAGGTGCGATTACTAATGCAGGCAGGCTATAATATTCAGCAGTTTAGGTTGCTCATCGCCAGCCGACATTGACACGCCTCCGGGCGCAGCTTAGTAGCACCCCATGCACTCATGCACAAGTCCTATGCACATGGATGCGGTAGCGGCACACCTTCATTAATATGCATATGGCGCTACTACACCATTTATATGCTGCATGGCCGGCTCAGGCCTTACACCGGCCTTGCGCCGAACTTCATGAATCCGGGGGAAAGACTTTTTTTAGGTCTATAGGTTTTATACTGCTTAGTAGACTTTTGCTCATGTTTTTTAATATATTGTCAGCTACTTGTTATGGGGATATTGAGATATTAGATCAAAATGGAAATCATATAAATATAATAATTTAATTGCCTTGAATTCATTTAAAGATCTGCTTATATAACAGCTTTTCTAGTATTTTGGCAAATAAGTTAGCAAAGGGATGGCACTCTTTGTGACTCATGGGTTGTGGACTTTTAGGAGAGAGAGAAAAATGGCTGTTTTCTTTACATTCATCAAGATGATTCCAGAGCATTGACAAGCATCCAGGCATTGTAGAGTTGTCTACCACTACACAAAATATATTACATTCTTACTGCATTCTCTTTATCCACACTATCTCTTCTTTATTTCTGTGGCAGTCACTTGTGTCCTTTCCTCACAGCCATTTGCTACAAGCTACAGATGGGTTCTTTTACAAGACACAACAGGGCTTTGCACATATATCACTGAACCCCCTGAGAACAACATTCTACTTTCCTTTATTCAACTTGCAAAAGGTTACTTCAGGCTACAGTTGAAGTTGTCTTCTACAAAATACAGCAATGCTTTGCACATATAATATTGAACCCCATGAGCACAAGATTCTGTGTGTGTGTGTGTGTGTGTGTGTGTGTGTGTGTGTGTGTGTGTGTGTGTGTGTGTGTGTGTGTGTGTGTGTGTGTGTGTGTGCGTATATATATATATATATATATATATATATATATATATATATATATATATATGTATATATATATATATATAGGGTCCCCTTCAGAATGCCGAAATTCAAAACTCTGAAACTCATATGATCACAGACCATATGTTCGAAGTTTTGAAATACCAACATTCTGAACCGGAAATTGCATACAACATGGACTGGGAGATTTCTCTTATCACTGTAGTGCGATCTCGGATTTGGTATATTTAAATATGGGGGTGTGGGGGGTGCAGGGGGGTGAAGCCCCCCTGCTATACACAGTTTAATGTGTGTTTTTTTTATTTTTACAGGTCTATTTCACATTTTTGAACATTCAAATGTTTGATCATATGGTCTTGGCCATATGAATTTAGAACATTTGAGCATTTGGTTATGTGAAGTAGACCTATATATATATATATATACATATATATATATATATATATATATATATGTGTGTGTGTTTGTATATGCACATTTATCAACCACTCACACACACACACACACACACACACACACACACACACACACACACACACACACACACACTTTGAGAAGAGTTTATACAACCAGACAGACACTCCTGGGGAAGGCTGACACAGGTTTTCCAGCTCTGCCTCTTTTTCCCAGACTATACGGTAGTACCAGCTGCCACCACCCCCTAATATTTATCAGCTACTCAAAGGCCCTTAAAAGGGTTCCAATTATTACTGTGCAGTATTATTATCCAATTGGTAGTATAGCCCACGGCTAAAGCTATTAGAGTGGCTATGTACAATTTTACCAAAGGCATGCAAGTTCTCTAAAGAGCTTAAATTATCTTTACAAAAACATCCACAGTTGAAAGGGTTTAAAAATAGTTAATAACAAATAGTCAAAACACAAGACAATACTTTTTACTACACAGTGCTAGTCAAGAGTTCACAGATCACAGAGAAATACTTAAAATAATTCAGTAATACAGTTCTGACATCACAGAAAAACACAGTCTAATCTTTCTAGTTTCTAGCTATTTGAAAGAGAAAATGCAATTCTAAAATAACTTGCATATAGAGCAAAGGCTGAGTGCTGATGAGTTGGATGTTCAAGACAAAAAAAGCTTAATGCTCTCTGATTATCTCTGTTTTTAAAATGATATTACAGTCCTGATTCACATTACATCATTCTTCACACTTTCCTGGGTTCCCAGGCTAACAGAAACTACATTTACATTCTTCACCTCTGGACAGAAACCAGAGCAAAAAAGGACTTGTATGCATACAAATTCTGGCTATTAACTCTGGCCTTAAAACAATTTCAAGAATTCCTTCATCTAGACCGGCCGGAGCCGTATTTACATCAAAGAGTCATAGGTTCATAGGTTCATACTAGGTTATCTGCCCTGGGGCAATTATAAGCCTAGCCTGATTCTGTATGGCTTACGCCACCCCTTGATTTGAGTATACTGTGCCCTTTTTAAGGTTTAGTTTACTGTGCCTCTGTCTAATAGTGACACGGGAGTAATCCCTGGGACAAACCTACGATCCCCCATCCACCTATTTAGATTAGTACTAGGCTAACTGCCCTTGCAAGCCATTTTAAGCCTAGCCAGTTATCCCTTGTGAGACTCAAACCATGCACCTTGTGTTTATAAGGCAAACACCTTAACCATTAGGCCACCCTCCCAACCCATTAGACCACCCTCCCAACTCACAACATGCTTTACCTGGTCAGTAGAGTGCAGTGTTGTTACATTTTTTTCCAGTTCTACATGCAACACTATTTTTACCATTTAAGACAGCAAGCATGTGGTTTACATTAATATTTACAGATGACAGGATTATCTCCAAAATTCTATCTGGCTAGGCAGGCAGCCTTCATCTATCTTCACCCAAGCTTCACAACCAATATCACAATACACATTTTTGGATACTAATATTACTACTTACAACTATTACTTTGGACTATTATACTTCTCATCATTACACATTTTTAGTCTCCTTCCTCATCTATACATTGCTCACTTCTTCACCTTTCCCTGCCTACAAATGTACATCATACAGCTTTCTGCACATGATTTAACCAATCTCCATTACCTACTAGCTATCTATATACTACCCTGAAAACACCTCCCCTCCCTTTACCACATCTCTTTCTCTCCATTTCTCATACCACTCCTTTCATTAATATACCACACACCATCATCTTACAAAACCTCTACTTTCTTCAACCCAGAATTTAAACCCTCATCATCTTAACTCACAATAAGTCAGTTACTACTGTTTTGCACATGCACTACACTAGCTCACTTCACTAACTACAATAATATTCCCACATCATATCCCAGCTCCATCACAAACACACACATTATATCATAAAGCCCTCTTTCTCTCCTTGTCTATCTCTCTTACTTTGTACCAACATACATGCTCAGATCTGTTCACTTATAGATATATTAAAGTTAAAAATAATACTTTATCAGCAGTACTGAAAGTCAGAAAAGAATACAGATGGTTTCAGACCTCTACTCATCTCATCTCCATCTTGAAACTTAGAAGAGATATTCATCCTAACTCTGACCCATATATCAACTGCCCACTACTACCAACCCATTACTTTCCAATGCTCCTGACACAACTTTCCCATCAGATAGCGAAAGTAACCTCATCCGTGTCAACATTAACCTCAAAAGCATTTGCAACAAAATTCATTATATACATTCATATGTAGATTTTACAACCTAGATATTCTAATTGCCACTGAAACTGAAATTATTCCCTCAGGTTTTAGCATACTCCGAATGGACAGAAAACTTAAAAGAGCAGGTGGTATTGCTATTATTTATAAGAACAACTTAGAAATAACTCCAGCCCATCTAAATACCCCCAAATTTAATGATGCTGAAACTCTGATTGCATACCTCAAAATCAACCAAAAGAAATGTACATGTATTTCAGAAGTATATAATCCCACCAGGCAACAAAATTACCACAGCCAAAAATATCCTACACTGGATATCGGATACCATCCCCCAAGAAACCTTCATCTTAGGTGATCTTAATATAGACTGGCCATCCATAAACAACAGCAATACCAAGGAGTCCATTCATCTATTTGACTTCACCCAACTAATAAGCTCCAGCACCAGAAACAACAAAAGCACTAACAGGTAGTCCACACTGGGTTGGATATTGACAAACAAACCGCATTATCATCAAGGGTCATGCACTTACCTAGAGATGGAAATCTAACTAACAATGGAAACAACATACAGGAAATGGATACGGGTGAAGGGACATCATCACGATTAATTGTATCAGCAAATAAGGATTTTTTAGACAAAACCCAACAAGTGAAAATACGTTTGCCAGAACAGGTAAATATAAAGAAACGCAATACTTTCAGAGGTCGTTTGCATTCATGGAGCAGGACTCGTAATGATCCTGTAACATGCAGCAAAATGAACAGATCCCAGTAAGTGACTCTAGTACTGGTACTAATGATTCACAAACTGAAACAATGATTCCTTCTGTAGACAATTATCATGTGGTTAATTTATCTGATTTTGTTTTGTCTGAAGCAGCTGTTTCACTTTTGGGACAAGGAATTATATTTATTCCTGCAAGTCTTGACAGTATGGTAAATGCCATTACTAATTTAAAGGTTTTTACTCGTAATATTAATCTTAAACCAATTTTTAAAGACTCAGGGTCACAAATGACTAATCAGTGTAGAAGATCTAGTACTATTGTACCAGTAAGTGATCCTGTTATTACAGCTTTTAATGATCTTTGTGAAAAACAAATGTGTCAGTTGTATGATAAAAATAAATTTAGCAAAATGTACAACCTAACTAAACAAGAATTGGAAGCACTTAATGTTTTACAAAATAATGGCAAAATTGTAATCAAAGAAGCTGATAAAGGGGGCTGTATAGTTGTAATGAATGTTTGTGATCATACTGATGTCATGAATGAACTGGTATTGGGTGTTCAAACCTTTAGGGTAATTACTGAGAGTGATGTTAATCGAATTATTAGTAGAATTAACATGTCCATATATGATTTGCAACTTATGAATGACATTTCTTTTGAGACCTTTAATTTTCTTACAGTCACCTGTCCTGTCATTCCTGTGTTATATGGCTTCCCAAAGATACACAAATCCCGTCAAAGACCACCGATGAGACCTATTGTTTCAGGAAGGGGTTGGTCTACTGAGCCGGTCTCTGTATATTTACAAAGTATTCTGAAAGAATATTTAAGCCATGTACACAGATACATAAAGGATACTGGTGATTTTCTTATGAAATTATATGAATGGTACAACTCTAATACAGAGATGGAATTTATGTTTGTAACTCTAGATATAAAATCTCTGTTCACCATTATTCCCAGTATGTATGGCATTGACAGAATAAGGGAAATACTATGTGAACATGGCAGATATAATGCAAGGGAAATTTAAACGCTTTGTGAGCTGTTAGAATTAATACTTGAAAATAACATTTTCCTTTTTAATCAACAGATATACCATCAGACATCCGGTGTTCCATCGCTAACACATATGTTAGTTTGACATTAAGAAAATGGGAGGATGTCAATATTTATAGTGATCAGAATACTTATGGTTCTAGGGTACTTTTTTACACGTTTTGTTGACTATGTGTTTATGATCTGGTGTGGTAAACAAAATAATTAAATAATTTTTTGCATTATTTAAATCAAACAACAGATTTTCTACGGTTTGAAATGAATGTCTCCTCCACTGAAATTGATTTTTTAGATGTCAGAATTTGGTTTGATGGTACCCTAATAGACACAAGTATTCATAGAAAGGATGTACATACTAACAAATATCTACATAGAAAAAGTATGCATGCAGCTCACAGCTTTAGAGGTATTGTGAAAAGTCAGTATATACGAGCCAGTAGACTTAACACTAGACAGGACTTGTGTGAAAGGCAGATGACTGAGATGATGAAAGAATTTCTAGCAAGAGGGTATAACTCCCAACAGTTAGAAGCACCTAAGAATGAGGTGATGAGACTAAGGCAGGGGGATGCTCTACCTTATTTTTCTGATCGATATAATATGGACACAAATGCACATACTGATAGTAATACACAACCCCTACAATATCTCATGACTTATAGTAGGGGTAGGCAAGCAGTAGAAAAGATTATTGAGAACAACTGGAGTATCTTAAAAGCCTTACCAAGAGTTAATCAGTGGTTACGTGAGAAAACACATTTTACACATAGGAATTGTAGCAACCTTAAGCAACGTCTATGCTATAAAGACTTTTTTATGAATAAGAAAAGGTATGTTAGTTTTAGGTGCTGCCCCATGTCACAATTGCTCTTGTTGTAGTGATATATGTACATCAAATAAATTCTTACATCCTGTTAACTAAAAAAGGTTTATTTTTAAATGTAGTGCTACATGAAATACCCCATGAATTGTTTTATTTGGCAGACTGTAGATCTTGTCCAGCTTTTTATATAGGGAAGTCTACTAGAAAATTAGAGGATAGGATTGTGGAACATAAGTCTAATATGCACGGAGGTGTAATGACAAATGCTCTGGCTAAACATGTACAGGATAATGATGGAACACATATATTTAATTTTACAGTGATTGAAGTTGTGTACCCTGATGTGAGATTAGAAACGAAGGAATATGAATGGATTATACGTATGCAGGTGGATTTATATCCTGGTCTAAATAAACAGGTTGCCATCAAACCTATTTTGAGGTACAAACAACAAAATATGAATAATTAAATTAAGTATGCAAATGGTTTTATGTATTTGGGTTTCATTTAAGATTTTAATGAATGCTTGACTTTTGATAGGGTGGGTTGTGTCATGTGATTTAATTAAAAACATACAAAACTGGTGTTTTTTTTTTTTAATTTGGCTGTAACACTGATGAAGGATTTTATCCAAAAGCTCTGTGATCTGTGATTTATTTTATTAAACATTTTCAGCATTGTGGAGCAGTGTTTTTTTTGCTGAAAAGACAGTAAATAGCTCATGCTGCAAAGAGACAAATCATGGAAAGAATGGTATAAGAATAAAACACAACATGCCTAACTAAATTTTAGATATCTCAGAAACCATACAAAGATCCTTATTAAATCTGACAAGAAATCATACTACAGTAATTCTCCAAAAAGGCTGCAAAACAACCCAGGCTATTTTGGTCCTCAGTAAATAAACTATTCCACCCCAGCCATACCACTACACCATGTCCTTCTACAGCAAACAACAAAGAGTTCATTGCCACTCAGTTCAACACTGATTTTATCCAGTCAGTTCTATCACTAATCAATGACCACCTCACTTCACCCCCTCCAACTTTCATCTGCTTTTGAAGGCAACACACTGTCTTTTTATTTTCAGCCCATCCCAAGATCAACCATAAAAACATTACTAGCCAAGTTAAAAGCAACAACCTCAGCTGCCTGTAATATTTCCAATGAGTTCCTCAAAATAGGTGCAGAAGCACCAGCCTTCCCTGTCTTCATTCTAATCAACCTCTCTATCATTGAAAATTATGTCCCTCCCATCTAGAAAAAAGTCCATTATTATACACCTTCACATAGGACATACTTCAACAGGGTTAACAAACTATAGACTTGTTGCTACCAATTGCCCCTCTCTAAAAGTTTTAAGAACTGTTTTCACTCTCAGCTTATGACAAATATAACCAAACACAACCTTGTCTCCAACACCCAGCACAGTTTCAGGTCCAACCACAGCACTACTACTGCCCTCCTGAATTTCACCAACCTGGCCCGAAGCAAATGCAGAAATAAGAAACCTTGTTTCTTCGCCACTACTTGACCTCTCAAAGTATTTGACACCAGTGTTCAGCAAAGCTCTTCTGTGACTTGCAACGTAGTTTCACCCGCACTACCCTCCTGGTTTAATGATTGTTTTGCAACCATCAGCGAACTATTCGTACAACAAACCTTTTCGGCATTTTGGTCTCTGTTGATTTTTGCAGGGTCACTGCTTGACTGGCTTCTGTTTAATATTTCATGTAACTAAGCTTCATACCACTACAAACGCATGTACCCGCCTCTCGCCTGTGTATTGATAATTCAACCCTTATCTGCTTCCTTCATCAAAATATATAGAAAATCGGCTCAAAATCATTCTGACGGTGAATATGGCAAACCAAATTCTAACTTGCTGCTTATTGCCAGCAACCAGAAACACCCCATTTCATATTATTGCCTCCAGGAATACTTCGACACAGAAACCATAAGCGAAACTGGTTGACATACTCACAAATAATTATTTTAAAACCTGTTGCACTCTGCAGATCTAGTGCGTGCATTACAAAATACTGTACTGTATTATTTAAATACTGAGACTTTGCTCTGTAATGAACTTTGTTATACATATCGTTAGACATTCAGCACTTTTGGAAACTCTCTGCCTCACATAATGTATTAAAACGGGTGAAATCCACACAGTCAAAACAGAAAACAAATAGTTTCAAGATTTTAGCAAACAGCACCTATGTCAAGATGGCTCCATTCTTCCTGTGCTCACAGGGCTGACTGCTCGAGATTGCTTTCTCCCACCGCCCACCCTTACAGTCACTTTACTTCCCAGTCTTTTTGTATCTAACTGTTCCTCCTCATTCTGCACTTATTTGCTAAACTCTTACTTTTCCTCCTCTCATCCCACACCTCTAACAAAAATTCTTATTCTGTCTATTTATAATGTCTCCTATCTGTCTTAGATTTCAAGCTATTTTCTACTTGTCTGTCTGTAAATCATTATTAAACTCAAAAACACCCCAGTGTGATCTTTTCCCTGCAGTCATCATGTTATAAATACATTATGTTACTGTATGTTATTTCTCTTTTCAGTTATTAGAAAATGTATGCTAATTTCTCTCTTGCCTTTTTGTGTTAAAATGTTATATCCATGTAAGAAATATTTAAAAATATTTAAAAATCATGTAAATAAGCTCATGTATAAAAGCTTTTACCCTGCAATTATAAATGTACATCAAATGTAACTTAACTGGACCTCCGTTGAAAATGGCTTTTTCCCTGTCTGACTTTTTTCAGATCAGCAAAGACAAACAAACAAACAAATAAATAATTAAATACATACATAATGTCATACAAGGAGCACAAAGATGAATACACTGGTTAGTGATAGTGGTATGAGAAAATCAGTTACCTAGGTAAGGCAGACATCCTTCATGGATTTGTAGGGGTCATGTTCCTCATGGACTGTTCGTATTGGAATTAAAGTTGTGTTCTGAGTACCTGTGGACTTTTTGCCGTGGCATCTATCTTATGAGAAAAAAAAAAACACCAGGTGTCTGTTTCTCAAGGGTGATATAATTGTCAACACTATGAAATGAAAAATGACAACCCCACGAGGAATCAACTATTTCTACTCATTCCACCAAAAATAAAGACAGCAAAAAAAAAAAAAAAATCCTGTAAGTATTTTTTTGCAGGGGCTTCCCCTCACACCACCTTGAACTTATATATTAACTCCACTGTCTCACAAAGTTGAAAAATAGAGACAACTCCCAAAGGAAATGCATCATTGCCTGTGCACACTTAGAAACCTCAAAAGCAGTAAATTCCTATGAAAATTAGTTTTTGCAGCGGTAAATAATATTGAGTTATTATCAGCTAGTTGGTTCCTCAGAGAGTCTGTTATTAGACATTAGTATAGCAGTTGATATCCACATCTGAATTTAAAATAAATAATCAGGGGGTAGATTACACCCCCCCCCCTATAAATGGGTACAGGGAGCTTTAAACCCCCTGCAAATATATCAGGCAAATATACCTTATATATAGTTTTACTGACATCAGAAATTGGATTTAGCATGTTATACATAATAAATATTATGTTGGAAAGTTTAAATAGTGTAATTATACTCTGGATAAAGATGATTAAGTGAACTTTTGTCATCAGTGGGTTTCCACACTTACTTACATGCATATTACATTTAATCAGATGCATGTGATATTTTCTTAAGTTCATGAAATTCTTTTCCAAAAGCTTTATTTCAGTAAAGTGAATCATCAGTTTTAATATGAATTCTTTGCATTACCTAAAATGCTACACTTTTGGCTTAGTAGACATTTGATGATGTATTTAATTGGTGACAGAAGCCTTAGGGTCATGAAACCAGACAAAGGTGGGGGTGTGGTCTTAATGGATTATGTAGACTATTTCCAAAAACGAGTTCAGTCCTAGCCAATGAACTAGTATACAGGGACATTTCCAGAAAAAAAATCAATATTAGTTATTCTAAAATTAGATGTTACCTAAATGATTTGTTACTGGAAGGTTACATCACAAAATCAGAATATAATTTTGTGTTAGTAAAAGAACTAAGAAAACCGCTGATATTTGCCATTCCTAAAGTTCATGAAAATCATCTACATCCACAATTGTGACTCACAGTAGTAACATCAGGGCCAGCAACATCACCAGAAGCAAAGTTTAGTGATTATAAACTGAAACATTTCTTCAAAGGAGATCAATGCTGCACTAAAAGATCCGCCAGCATTGGCCCAAAGCGCACTGGGAGTAGGAATTTTGTGGCCAAGAGACTCGCACCAGTAATCATTGATGGCGGGGTTACGTCTTTTACATCCTATACATAATTTCAATAGGTTGGAGTGAGATTTAAAATAATACTATTTCTAGGACAATCAGAAGCTTAGTGATCATAAAGTTATACCAGGTTTACTTAGGGTAGACTACTTAACTCTAATTAGATATTTTTTAAAGATAGTAGCACCAGTTAAATAGAGGATGGAAATGGGTGAAACATCAGCACACATTTATTCTAGCATTTTATTTGCATGGGTAAGAGTACACTTTGTCTCTTTGATTCTACTGTTCATCAACATATACAAATAGATGTTAAATTCTTGGATGACATATTTATTTTGTGGAGTGGATCGTATATAGAAATTATGGATATTTTTACCTATTTTATTCCCAAAGGCAGATTTTTACATTTACTAAAATGAGGGACAAAGTCTATTCAGTACTGGAGTAGGCCATACTTCAAACAGTACCAGAGATCACTATACATCTGTGGAAAGTAAAAATAACATTTTGTAATCTTACCTCTACATTTCAAGTTGCCACCCATAAAAGCAAAGGTTTTCTGCTGGGAAGGGCCAGTTTGTTCATCTGTCGCTAGGAAGTAGTGTAGCCAGAATTTTAGGTACAAGGTGCCAAATGGTTATGGAGATGTTTCAAGAAGGTCCAGCTAAGGTTGGCTTTACTAGACACATTTCAGGAGGTCTATGGATTGAGAAGCACCAGATTTAAACTTATGTTATGGGACCAATTGTTTCAATTTAAACCAATGTCAAATTGTAAAGTTGAAAATGTGAATTCCCCATTAAACCCATAGTATACTGATTTTCAATTAATAAGAACTATTTCTGAGAAATGAGGAACACTGTTTAATCAGGAAGAGTAGAAATGGCAGTATTTAAAGGAGCTGAGACTTTCAAATATGCATTTAGTAATTTGAGAAAGATGAAAATGCTCTATTTGAGAAAGACTTTAAAAATATTATGGTTAGCAGTTTGAGAAAGATGAAAAATGACGGTTATGTGAATTGTGTAGTTTTATCAGTGGTGGTCCTCATATAACAGTCACTGTATACCATAAACCAGTTTCATATGGGGACAATGTCATTGTAACATCCAAGGTGTGGTATACCTAGCATCCTATTTGACATATGAAGCCATCCATGCTGAAAAAACTGGATAAAATTTACACAAAAGAATTCAAGAGCATATGATATTAGGAAGAATAACAGAAGAAATTTACTTTTATGTGTAATCTGATTGTTTCAAGGCTTGCTGATTTAAAAAATAGTACCTGTTTGTAAATTCCTGTGTTCTGACTGAAGAGTGCTTCTCAATCAATCTGGAAATATATCACTGATAAGTATATTCCTTGGCAGTTTAACTTTTCAGAGTTCTGCATTGTCTTAATTTTTACCTGATTGAAGTATTTTATATATTTCTTTTCTTTTCATGTTAATAACACATTCTTTTTCTATATTAGTAAAAATACTATTGTACACAATTTTCTCTGATTGAACAGAAAATATTAGGTCGCTAGTGATGTTAGAATTAACTTTGTTAATTTTAGTGATAAGATGGGATCTTATTCTGTCATTCTCCGCTATAATGGCTCGGACAATGTCCAGGCCACATTTATCAAAGATGTTGATGAGCTCTTTGTGAAAAGTAGAACCCTCTTCCACCCTGTTAGGGTATTTGACAATACGTAAACCTTTGGGGACTATTCCCCTGTCAATACATTTTTTTAAATAAACATTATCACAGCCTAACCTTTCAAATTTGTCTAAATAGAAATATAGTAAGTCCAGACTGTCTTTATAACAAGGATTTTCTGCTTTATTCTCTTCAGAATGCATGTCCGGTGAATGCATAACAAATTCCTTTTCTAAAAATGTTTTTAGATCAACTGCTGTAGTACATATGGGAAAGTCACCTTGTATGCGTAGTGAGCGCCGCTCACGCTGTCCTTTTGGTTCATTGTGAAGCTGCGATCGTCCTTGTATAGGTACATCATTGGTATTAGATCCGGTTCTTAATAATAAGGGGAATTCATCGAAATCGTTGATACTGGGTGGCAAAACCGGTCGTCCTGCTGTCTCGGCGTTGTAACGTTCCTTTGAAACAGGAAGTGCTCTGTCCATTTGAACTCTGGAGGGAGGGACTTCCCTCAAAAGGTTTGATTGACAATTCGGTGAATGTAAAGGTTGTGTAGCCAACGCTACTATAGAAGAACAAACCGGAGTTAACAATTCTATCAGTTGGGAAAGTTGACCGATAACTTTCCTCAGTTCTCCTTTTTCATTGAGAACTGATTCGTTTTGGGTCTCTGCTCCTGGTACCTCCGCCATCTCCGAAACTTTACTGTAACCAAAAATAGGAGATGATAGGGTGAACTTCCTGAACACAAAACCAAACAAGGTTCACTCTGGGGACCAAATCAGAGTTTGAGACCCTGGAACGTACACAATGTCAAAAATAATCCAAAGAAACTACTGAGCTTAGAAGGTTGATTTAATAACGCTTGTGACCAACAAAATGCGTTTTCGAATATCTTCATCAGATAACAAACACAAAATCAATTACATGCTTCACAAGAACCACCCATCTTTTATACCCTACATAAATTGAATGATTGAATCCTGTTAATTACCAATCAAATAATTTAAACAATCTGTAAAACTTGCCCTGAATGAAAAAATATATATCCATGGTTCTTCAAAATGTTCTGTACAATATATAAGGATATGTTGGTAGTTGAATGTTAAACTAATTATTTCATGTTAAAAAACAATTTATTATAAACATTTTAAAAAATAGGTAATTTAAAAAATAGTGTTATAAAATGTGTATATATTTTTACTAATATAGAAAAAGAATGTGTTATTAACATGAAAAGAAAAGCCCTCAAGCTTGAGAGGGATATTAAAGCTTACAGTACAGGGACAGCATATCCTAAACCTAAATTATATAACACCTACAGAAGGGAAGACGAGGGTGTTATTTCAGACAATGACAATGTTGGGGTAGAGAATGATGGTGATTTCAACAACCCTAATGAAGTTGATAGTACTAGTGACATCCCTTTAGAATATATTCCCCCTCTGAGGAGGTCGGATCGATTACGGAACAGGACAGTGGTACGCTACCAATACCCTGTGTATTCACACAGGGGGAACTACAGGAACTAAATGGGGGAGTGGATGTAATTAAACAAGATGGACATATTTTTGAGCTGAACCAATACAAAATTTTTAATTACAGTTCAGTTGAAGTTACTAAAGAATTTTTTGAATTGTTTATAAAAGGTTTTAAGTTTATTCCTATTAGAAAGGTCAGCATACCCAGGGCTATAGTTGACCTAAAATTGTTTTTAAGGAAACAAAACTTAAGTTTAATATTTGATGGCAAGGTGAATGTTAATAGTACCATTCAAACAGAATTAAAAAAGAAAAGTGTTTACAACCCCCCACTACACCCCCAGTTAAGAAATTTTGAGAAAGCTATGGATAGTGAAATTAGGAATTCAGTGAGTTCCCACCGTGTTTTTTCTAATTTAACTAAAGAACAACTTATTTTACTAGACGGTCTGAAGAGAAACAAGAACCTAAGAATTATGCAACCCGACAAAGGGGGAGGTGTAGTTTTAATGGATGCCATTTCATACGAATCAAGGATGAAGGAAAGTCTGTACAACACTTATAATTATACTAAAGCTTCCATTAATGAGGTCAACATCTCAAAAGCTAAGATTAATGTGATCCTTAATGATTTATTACTTGAGGGTACCATTGATTTGGATACCTACCACTTTCTTTCCACTCAGAATCCAAGAGTTCCATCCGTATTTGGTATCCCCAAGGTACATAAAAACCAGGACGATCCACCCTTAAGGCTAATTGTTGCCTCAGAAGGTTCTATTACCACTCCTTTAGCAAAATTCATTGACATAAAATTAAAAGATTTATCATACTGTGGAGTAAATACCTTGAAAGATTCATGGGATTTTTTAAGACATGTTAAAAAACAAATGTTTTGTAACCAAATAATTTTTATTACTTTGGATATTGTTGATCTATTTGGATCCATACCCCATGATGTCGGATTATTGTGGCTAGAGGAAAGCATGATACACCACAGATGTATAACGCCAGACATTTTTAAAACATGTCTCATTTTAATGGAAATAGTTTTAAAGAATAATTTCATGTTTTATCAGGGTGAATTTTTCAGACAAGAAAAAGGCGTGGCTATGGGGGCTAAGTGTTCCCCCACATATGCAAATATCATTTTATCGTGGTGGGAAATTTTATTTATTAATGAATGTGAATTTGCGAACTGTTGGGTGTTATACAAGCGCTTTTTAGATGACATTGTGATTTTTTGGACGGATACCATTGACAGATTTTATGAATTTTTACAATATATTAAAAGTACTACTAATTTTTTAGATTTTACATACACAATTAATATGGATGAATGTATTTATTTAGATGTTTTATTAACAAAAAGCAATGACCATTTTGTTTCTAAAGTTTACAGAAAACCTACCTTTTCAAATTCATACCTGCATTTTTCAAGTGGGCATCCCTTCAGTCAGAAAAGGAACATTCTAAAGGGACAACTCATAAGGACAAGCAGGATGACTTCTGATGAAAGTGATTTTTATTCTGACAGTCAATTTGTCATGAATATGTTTAAGGATAGGGGATACCCCAATTATTTAATAAAAGAAATTTACAATGTGGTAATAGAGGGTAGAAAGGAGAGATTTGCCCCCATATTGGGACAAGAGTTTCCACATACTAATACACCCTCAAGTGAAACCAAGAATTTTTCTAAAGCATATATAATGGACTACACAGGTGATACAGTATTATTAAAAAACATTATTACCAAAGAGTGGGAGAAGTTTAGAAACTTTACTGACCTTGAACTTATAAAAAATCAACCTTTGAATTTTATATACAGAAGAGACATGAATCTAAAAAACATCTTTGAATTTGGGGGCAGCAAGGGGTGTGATAGTGAGTCACACAGAACAGGAACATACAAATGTGGATCATGTTCTCAATGTCAATACATTTACACTGGAGTTAACATTTTTATTCCGAGTAGAAATAAAACTATAACATCTTCTAAATTTGCCAATTGCAACACCACAGGGGTAGTTTATCTCGCCACATGCCACTCCTGTTTTTCGTTTTATGTGGGAAAAACTGAAAGAAAACTCAAATCGAGAATATATGAACATTATTATGAAATGAAGAAAAATAAAATGAACAATGCATTGTATAGGCATTCTCAGGTTTGTAAGGAATCAGTCTTCCGATTTTTTGTATTAGAAATTGTTCCAAAAGAAATCAGGGGTGGCATGTGGGAAACAAAACTCGAATACAGAGAGTTATATTGGCAAATTATCCTGGAAGCTACTAAGGAGCCAGGCTTAAATGAAATGCTTTCAATAACTCCTGTTCTTAAATTAAGGGCTGCCAAATTGTAAATTTTAATCTTTATTTTGTCCACTTGATGGCAGTATTTTTGATTACAAGTTCACAGAATTTATTGTATCTTTTTGCATATACACATTTTATAACACTATTTTTTAAATTACCTATTTTTTAAAATGTTTATAATAAATTGTTTTTTAACATGAAATAATTAGTTTAACATTCAACTACCAACATATCCTTATATATTGTACAGAACATTTTGAAGAACCATGGATATATATTTTTTCATTCAGGGCAAGTTTTACAGATTGTTTAAATTATTTGATTGGTAATTAACAGGATTCAATCATTCAATTTATGTAGGGTATAAAAGATGGGTGGTTCTTGTGAAGCATGTAATTGATTTTGTGTTTGTTATCTGATGAAGATATTCGAAAACGCATTTTGTTGGTCACAAGCGTTATTAAATCAACCTTCTAAGCTCAGTAGTT
This sequence comes from Protopterus annectens, assembly GCF_019279795.1. NCBI lineage: Eukaryota > Metazoa > Chordata > Ceratodontiformes > Protopteridae > Protopterus > Protopterus annectens. The sequence goes on from NC_056734.1 coordinate 854,325,014, forward strand.
TCTTTGGATTATTTTTGACATTGTGTACGTTCCAGGGTCTCAAACTCTGATTTGGTCCCAAGAGTGAACATTGTTTGGTTTTATGACAAATATAACCAAACACAACCTTGTCTCCAACACCCAGCACAGTTTCAGGTCCAACCACAGCACTACTACTGCACTCCTGAATTTCACCAACATAGTAAACAAATGCAGAAATAAGAGAAACCTTGTTTCTTCACTTTTCCTTGACCTCTCCAAAGTATTTGACACAGTGTTCCAGCAAAAGCTCTTCTGTGAACTTGCAACATTAAGTTTCACTTACCCCTCCCTCTCCTGGTTTAATGATTATTTTTACAACCATCAGCAGGCAACTAAATGCAACAAAACCTTTCAGCATTTTAGTCTCTGTTGATTTTTTGCAAGGGTCACTACTTGGCTTCCTTCTATTTAATATTTCATAACTAAACTTCATACCACTACAACATATGCCACTCTCATACAATATGATGATAATTCAACCCTTATCTGCTCTGCCCCATCCATAAAAAAATATATAGAAAATCGCTCAAAATCATTCACTGACATTGAAATATGGCAAACAAATTCTAACTTGCTGCTTAATGCCTTAACCAGAAACACACATTTCATATTACCTCAAGGAATAACACAAACACAGAAACCATAAGCAAACTGGTTGACATACTCACAACTAATTATTGCCCAAAACCTATTGCACTCTGCAGATAAATGCCCTGCATTACAAAATACTGTACTGTATTATTTAAATACTAGAGACTTTTGCTCTAGCAATGAACTTTTATTATGCATAGGTAAGACATTCAGCACTTTTGGAAACTCTCTACTCACATAATGTGTCAAAACCTTGGAGTGAAATCCCCACACAGTCAAAACAGAAAATGTAAATAGTTTCAAGATTTCGCTTAAACAGCACCTATGTCAAAGATGGCTCCATTCTTCCTGCTCACCAGGCTAGCTTTACTCAGATTACTTTTCTCCCACCCTTACAGTCACTTTACTTCCCAGTCTTTTTGTATCTAACTGTTCCTCCTCATTCTGCACTTATTTGCTAAACTTTTCAGAGTTCTGCATTGTCTTAATTTTTACCTGATTGAAGTATTTTATATATTTGCTGACATTGTTTGCTGTTTCTGATCTGTTTCGAAACTGGTATATTTCTTGGCACTTTTAATTTTTCAGAGTTATGCATTGTCTTAATTTTTGCCTGACTGAATTATTTTTTTATATTTGCTGACATTGTTTGCTGTTTCTGATCTGTTCTGAAACTGGATTTCCCCTATTCCTGTGGTGGTGTGAAAGTTTATAAAACTGGTCTAACAGCTTTTTTGTTATCTGATTGTTTCAAGGCTTGCTGATTTAAAAAATAGTCCCTGTTTGTAAATTTCTGCATACACTGTTAGAATCTCCTTGTGTTCTGACTGAAGAGTGCTTTTCAAACAATCTGGAAATATATCGCTGATAAGTATATTTCTTGGCACTTTAACTTTTCAGAGTTCTGCATTGTCTTAATTTTTGCCTGACTGCATTATTTTATATATTTGCCGACATTGTTTGCTGTTTCTGATCTTTTCTGAAACTAGTTTTCTCCCTTCCACCCACACTATTCCTGTGGTGTTGTTGTAGTTGGTGGCTTTGCAGTTGCCTGGCACTACTGTAAATTTGATCTGGGACACTCCTCCCAGTCTAGTGTTCATTCTACCTGATACAGAGAGAACATTTGAGAAGGCCAACCCACTTAGATTCTTAACTTTGAATTAACTTCTGCTCCTCCTTCTTTCCTTTGCACTTTACTAATAAAAAAATCTTCTTGTGTTCTGACTGAGTGTGCTTCTCAGCTGCTAAGTATATTTTTGGCACTTTTTAACTGTTCAGAGTTGAATAAAACAACACTTGAATTTAGTTCAGAATACATTTTGAATAAATTGCATTTATTTAAACTGTATTTGCTTTAAACTGCTACACACTCAAGTCTGCTTGCTTGCACTGCACTTGAATTGTTTTTTTGTACTGTTTTAGCTGCTTTCTGGAAAAAAAAATTCTAAGCTTGTTTCCTGTCTTTCCTGTAACTAGTCTAGTCCAGATACAAATTTGCTGTATCCATGACTGTTTTTTTAAGCTTCTGAACAATGCCAAAGTCTGCTCTTCAAATTTTCCCTTAGATCTGCTAGTTCACTCCTATTATACACTTTTACTAGCTTATTAGCTTATAAGTTTAGCACTCTGGGAGGCCGCGGTGGTGCAGCGGTTAGCATTGCTGCCTCACAGCAAGAGGTTCTCTGGTTCGATCCTCAGTTGGGGAGTCTGCATGTCCTCCCTGTGGTCACGTGGGTTTCCTCCAGGTGCTCTGGTTTTCTCCCACTTTCCAAAGACATGCTGTAGGTGGATTGGACACTCTAAATTGGCCTTGGCCGTAGGTGTGTGTGTGTGTGTGTGTGTGTGTGTGTGTGTGTGTGTGTGTCTTCTGTGGAAGGTTAGGCACTGGGCTTGCAACTCAACACTGTAAAATCCCACTGCCAATCATGAGCAGACAGGTGATCCACTGTGGCGACCCCTAACTGGGAAAAGTCGAAAGAAGAAGAAAAAGATTAGTTTAGCACTCTACCAGACTTCTTGTAGCAATTATTGTACCACACAAAAGTGCTACCAGCACTAAATGTCCTATAAGAAAACAGCTCCAGTACTTATTATTAATGCTCACCCCTCCAGACATGTCTAAAGGTCAGTTCCCTGTGCGTTCTCCTATTAACCTGGTAAACTTGGGCATCCTGAGGCAATGTAGCAACTGCCTGATGTACACTGACAACCCTCTCCTCTTAATTCCCAACACTCAGACTTGTGAGAGATGCACTTATATATCCAAAATGGAAGCCACACACTCTCCAGCCAAGACCTCTGGTCAAGAGGAGAAGGTCAACACTTGCACCACACCACATGGAACACATAGCCCTCCAGAACACACACCAGCACTGTCTTCACATAAAAACACAAACCACACACCCACTTTCACTGAGGCTGTCAGTAAAAATGTACCCAAACAGCAGAGACCTCCAAGGCAGAAACGCACGCGATCACCACAACACAGTACTAATCATGAGATGCATAACTCTCTTAAATAGTATGCCACTCAACCATAGCCCCTAAGGCAAAACAGCATGCCCAACACACTAGTCATGGGTGACTCGGTACTGTGGCACACTGATGTCCCACTCACTAGGCTGAATAAGGAGAAAGTAACAGTCAGCTGCCTGTCAGGTACCAGGATCCACCACATAACACACACACTCAGGTCCCTCAACAACAGGTAAAAATATGACTCTGTCATTGTACATGTGGGTGTGAATGACTTAAGACGTACCACCCTGGACTACATGAAAAGAGATATGGAGGAGCTCTCAGATTATGTAGCCCAGCTGGGTATGACCCTAGCCTTGAGCAGCATCCTACCATCAACCAGAATGATACCTCAGTACAAGCAGAAAATGATTGATTTCAACAATTGGCTAAGCATCTGGTGTCATTCTAAGGGGATCCAGTATCTGTCTGCCTGGGTTGACATGATTGACAGACCTCAATGCTTTGCCAGAGGTGGCCTGCATCTGCCACCCCTGGGATTCTGGATACTGCCCAGTGCTCTTGCCACCCCTACAGTGCCTTTTTTAGGTTGTACTCCAAAGACCACACTAACAGCTACAAACAAATGCAATCTGAGGGTCATGCTGCTCAACACTAGAAGTCTAAATCTCAAAATGCACTCACTTGAAGCACTCCTTAAAATGGAGAACATCGACATTTGTGCTGTAACAGAGACCTGGTTCATTGCAGCAGAAAGCACCCCTGCACTATCAAGCTATAACTCATTACACACCTTTCTGCCCCAGAGCTTGGACCAAAGCTCCAAATGTGGTGGTGTTTCCATATTCATAAAGGATGTGCACACCTCTAGACTGGTAGCCCAACATAACACATCTGAGATACTTCAGGTGCAGCTAACATTGGGTAAGACAGCGATTCAGGTTGTAGCCTGCTATAGGTCCCCAACCATGTGCCATGACTCACACTCCACATTCCTAAGCACCCTGGAGAATATTAGGGTCCAACCTAACCCTCTCATACTGGGTGACTTCAACTACCCCTTATTTATTGGGAAAACTACTCATGTACTAATACACTTGCCCAATGCTTTCTGGAATTCATTATTTCCAATGCCCTGGACCAGCTCGTTCCTACCCCCATTAGAGGTAGCAACATCCTAGACCTGGTCATTACTAACATGTGCGACTGTTGCTCTACACCAATAGTCAACTCCTCCCTGGTTAGATCCGACCACAAACTAATCACCTTGGAAATCCACATCCCTCCCACCCCCACAAAGGTAACCACCATGAAAAACTTCTCCAAAGCTAACTTTGGGCTCCTAAAAAGAGAGGAGGCTAACTTCACGGCACCCATGCAAATGGAGAATAGTTGCATGACTGCTGAATCATACACCAATGCACTGTATGAACACGTACACAAATTCATGGATCTCGCCATACCCAATAGAACCAAGACGCTCTCCTCAAAAAAAAGGAAGCCAACCTGGTGGTCCCCTGCCATAAACAAACTCTACAACAGAAGTAGGAAACTGATGCGGAATAAGGTGAACTCCAAAGACTGGAAAAACTCCCTTATCAGCCTCAACAAATGGTTGAGATCCCTTATCAAATCCTCTAAAGCTAGCTATGAAAACAGAATTGCAGCAGATAGTAAAGACAACCACAAGGCCTTCTTAAGTTATGTAAAGAATCTCCAGGGCAATACCCAGATTTGCTCTGAGCTACTGTACAATGGTACCTTCTTTACTGAGCCAACAGATATTGTCAATATACTGGCTGACAGATTCAGTGCTAACATTACCCCTCCCCCCCAAAGAACCAATTACAATACCAGTAGATTGCCAGGCACACAGTATTTCTGCTGCACAGGTTAAAACAGCACTGTCCAAGGCCAAGAATACAGCTTCTATGGGACCTGACAATATCCCCAGCTGTGTTCTACATGAACAACAGAGTGAATTGAATAGGGACTGCACCCAAAGTCCTGTTCAATCACAGCCTCACCTCAGGCTTTGTCCCTACTGAATGCCGCACTGCTACAGTCATCCATCTCCGCAAGGGACGAGTGACTACAGACCCCGGGAACTATCGCCCCATTAGCTTGATGAGTCTGATATGCAAAGCTATGGAATGTATCATCATGGACCTAATAAACAAGGATATAGGGGAATCTCCAAACTCTGGATCCTACACAGTTTGGTTTTGTGAAGGGTAGATCATGTCTGCTCAACTTTATCGACTTCTTTGAGTCAGCCACCAGTGCTGTGGATGAAGGCAAGGTGGTTCATGCAGCCAACCTTGATCTGGCCAAGTCCTTTGATACCATTCCCCACTCAGGAATCATAGAAAAACTCACTAAGCTAGGCATCAACCCCTATATCACCAGGTGGGTTGCAAACTGGCTCACAGATAGAACCCACATTGTGAAAGCAGCTGACTCCAAGTCACACTGTCGACCAGTCACAAATGGAGTCTCACAGGGTTTGGTCCTGGGTCCTCTCCTGTTTGGTATCTACTTCTCTTTATTGCAGGCCAACACGAAGGGACCCTGGCTGACAAAAAGTTTGCAGATGATTGCAAGTTGGGAGCTATTATTAACTCCCCAAGTGATGTTGACATCCTACAGAAAGGCTTCACTGAGACCTACGACTGGTGTCAGAGCCATGGCTTTAAGCTCAATGCCAAAAAATGTGTAGTCAACCCCATTTGGAAAAACCCAGTTCCCTTTAATTACCAAATTGATGGTAGTCCACTGAACACAGAAGGCATTATAAGAGATCTAGGAACACAGGTTGACAACAACCTCTCTTTTGACCACCACATTGCCACTGTGGTCAGAAAGTCCTTCTATGAGGCACATCTCATTACTAAGGGTTTTGTATCCAGGAAGAAAGAGGTCATTGTCTCCCTCTAATCTTTCCTCATTAGGCCAATCATTGAGTACAATGCCCCATTTGGCATGTACCTCACTAGACACCTGCAACAACTGGAGAGGCCACAAAAGTACCTCAAAAAGAGGATCCTAGGCCTTAAACACTTGTCCTATATGGACAGACTAAAAAAAAACTCTAACTATTCTCTGTCTCATATCGGCTACTTAGAGGTGATCTCTGCTTGACTTACAAAGCCATGTCTGACCCAGCTCTGTTAGAAATGTTACATCTAAAGAAATCCCAGTCCCTCCATACCACATGCTCCAGAGACCTCAAACTCATTACTACAATTAACAGAACATGCTGGAGGGACAGGTTCATAATCCAGAGACTGCCCATGCTATGGAATAGACTTCCTATACATGTGAAGTGGAGCACCTCACTGGCCCTCTTCAAGCGAAATCTTGAATTCACCCCGGGGATCACTACAGTGGCTCTACTCAACAGAGGCACTAGGAACTGAGGTTGGATGGCACGATGCCAGGGTAATCCTATGGTCTAGGCTTTTAAAGGCTTCAGGGCCATTAGCCTAGTACACACCTATTAACCTATGAATCTATATAGACATTCAGGTGTTTGCAAGAATTAAAAAAAAAAAAAAAAAAAAAAATATATATATATATATATATATATATATATATATATATATATATATATATATATATATATATATATATATATATATATATGTTTTTGTGATTGAAAAAATATTTTAGAGACAATAGGCATGGCCCAGAAATATGTAATTGGCACAGAGAAAAATGGAGTGGCAGTTATGTTTGAAAGCCATTAGTCTGCTATGTATGAATGATAGGGTAACTATAAATAGTATACTATATTTAAGGCATTCAAAATTATAAGGGACAATTATTTATGTATTTATTAGCATTCTTAAACTATTATTATTATTTTTAATAGTGTAAGCTTAAAATATTAATTTTGTAGAATTCTATTATGCAGCATGTGTTTTAGGGTGATATCTTTTTAAATAACAGTTCAACATGATCGTTATGTGCATCAGATTATGATAATTTGACATAGAGTTTTGAATACAGTGGTCTTTGGTGCTAGTTCACTTTCTGAAGAAGTCTGATTATTAAGAAGATGAAACAGCTTAAAGTTTTCTCAAGTTGTTTGAATCCTTCATTTTTTTTTATTTTATTTTCTGTGGATATAGTGGGCTCATGAACACATTTTGGATTATTTAACAGTTTCTATTGTGCCGATGTCTGCATCAGGTATCATTTTTTTTTGTTTTACTGAAAATTATATCACAAATTAACATTTCAAAAACAGACAAACAAAGCCAACCTTAGGTAAATCAGCATTACCCACACCCAGCCATAGATTATTGCTGTTATACAATGCATTATTTAAGAAAAAAGTTATTTAATTTTCTTAAATAATGTTTGTGTATAATGGTGCTGTGTTGCTCTTCTGCATTTTTCCCCGGTGTCCTGGGCCTTTCTTGATGTACTGCATATGGGACTTACATTCCCACACTTATGCAGAACAATCAGTGCTGTGTAAAGGAAGTAAGAGAGAAAGGAAGATCTTTTTTTTTTTTTTTTTTTTTTTAATTAAAAAAAATAAAATCGGGAGAACTGAAATGTACAGGAGAGATGGGACACAGAAAATATATGGGTAATCAGGTATGTTTCTCTAGTTTTGCATAATGTACCTCTGTTTTTTGTAATTTTTTTTTTAATTAAAGAACAGAAGAATTTCTGTAGCAAATATTAATATAAGAAAATCTGGGCAACCAGACTTTTTTCGATTGGCATATGCTCAATTTACAACAGGCATGCTGGTTGGGCTGACCAATAAATCCCTCTTGTAAAAGCTCTCTAGTATTCCAATAATTGATTTTGAAGTGTCACTTTAAAATTTATCTTTGAGAGAGAGAGAGATGCATAGTGACAGTACCATACTGTATGGAGAGGGAGCACTCAGTTGGCCAAAAATTGGTCAAGTAATGACCACTTGCTTTAGCACATGAATATAAGTTTCATGAATGCATGTGAAATACAGAATTACAAGAGTCTGTTGAAGTGTAATACTATTGGTTGTGATTTATTTGAATTAAACATCGAACACAGCCGTGCTTTCCACGTGTTCACTGATGCTATAGGTTAAAGCATTACAAATTTCAGATGTGTTGTCATACACATAAAGGGGAAAATAATAAATAAACCTCCAATTAAATCTGAGATGCATGTACCACAGCTATCCTGGATTGAGAGTTAGTTCTGACAGAGGTTACATCAGGTGCATACTCATTGCATATGATCAATATGTGCCTGCCACATCATGAGCCTGGGTGTACTTTACTCCACATCCAGACCTAGGGCTTTTATGTTTATCTGTTATTAATGTACAGCCTGTAGTACATATTTATGTAGTACTGTTTCTTAGCAAGCTGCTAACTGCAGAGGCTTGCAGTGCTGCCCATAGTGTCATGCCAGGCTTGTTTCCTGCACCCTAATTGTATTAGATATTGCTTGTCGCACCATATTTTTTTGGACTTGCTTATACAAATGGATACAGTATGTCAAAATGTAGGCAACATTTCAGACTGAATGCACTGTAGGAACATAGGATCATAAGAAGTTACTAGGCTTTTGATCCTGAGGCCTTTATAAGCCTAGCCAAGAGTTTAGCTCATGTTTAGACAAGTCAGCACATAAAGCCCATGTCCAGCAGGGCCACAGGTAGAATTCTAGGGATGTAATTTCTGTTTCCCATCCAGTTATCCAGGTTGCACTTAAAAAGGGATAATGAGGTACTCTGTTTGACACGGAGAGGGAGTCTATTCCACAGGCTTTACTAGAAAGGCTCATCCAGACTCTGCTACACTTTGCTGTGAGGGAAAGGTCAGTTTGCTTTTTATTTGTTGTATTACTTTACTGCCTTTTTCTATTTTGAATACTGTGATTTCTTTTATTTACCTTGTGTTTTACTTGTATTCTGCTTTTAACTGCATATTAAAACTTGAAAAGAGACCACAACTCTGTCTCTTGTGAGTCAGGCAGAAATTAGTACAGGTCAATAGAACAGGTCAGTTAAGGTTAATCATCTGTGAACTGAGAGGGGGGAGCTAAGAACTAGACCTTTTATTTAAGGGGTAAAATAAAACATTTCAGAGCTTTAGTAGAAAGGGTCACCCAGACTCTGCTACACTTTGCTGTGAGGGAAATGTTTGCTTGATTTTTATTTGTTGTATTACTTTATTGCCTTTTTCTATTTTGAATACTGTGATTTGATTTATTTAGCTTGTGTTTTACTTGTATTCTGCTTTTAACTGCATATTAAAACTTGAAAAGAGACCACAGCTCTGTCTTTTGTGAGTCAGGCAGAAATTAGTACAGGTCAACAGAACAGGTCAGTTAAGGTTAATCATCTGTGAACTGAGAGGGGGAGCTAGGAACTAAACCTTCTATTTAAGGGATAAAATAAAGCATTTCAAAGCTTTATTAGAAAGGCTCACACAGACTCTGCTACACTTTGCTGTGAGGGAATGTTTTTTATTTGTTGTGTTACTTTACTGCCTTTTTCTATTTTGAATACCGTGATTTGTTTTATTTACCTTGTGTTTTACTTGTATTCTGCTTCTAACTGCATATTAAGACTTGAAAAGCGACCACAGCTCTGTCTCTTGTGAGTCAGGCAGAAATTAGTACAGGTCAACAGAACAGGTCAGTTAAGGTTAATCATCTGTGAACTGAGAGGGGGGAGCTAGGAACTAAACCTTCTATTTTCTATTTAAGGGGTAAAATAAAACATTTCAGAGCTTTAGTAGAAAGGCTCACCCAGACTCTGCTACACTTTGCTGTGAGGGAAAGGTTATTTTGCTTTTTATTTTTGTATTACTTTATTGCCTTTTTTCTATTTTGAATACTGTGATTTGTTTTATTTACCTTGTGTTTTACTTGTATTCTGCTTTTAACTGCATATTAAAACTTGAAAAGAGACCACAGCTCTGTCTCTTGTGAGTCAGGCAGAAATTAGTACAGGTCAACAGAACAGGTTAGTTAATGCTAATCATCTGTGAACTGAGTGGGGGAGCTAGGAACTAACCTTCTATTTAAGGGGTAAAATAAAACATTTCAGAGCTTTAGTAGAATGGGTCACCCAGACTCAGCTACACTTTGCTGTGAGGGAAAGGTTAGTTTGCTTTTTATTTGTTGTATTACTTTATTGCCTTTTTCTATTTTGAATACTGTGATTTGTTTTATTTAGCTTGTGTTTTACGTGTATTCTGCTTTTAATTGCATATTAAAACTTGAAAAGAGACCACAGCTCTGTCTTTTGTGAGTCAGGCAGAAATTAGCACAGGTCAACAGAACAGGTCAGTTAAGGTTAATCATCTGTGAACTGAGAGGGGCGAGCTAGGTACTAAACCTTCTATTTAAGGGATAAAATAAAGCATTTCAAAGCTTTATTAGAAAGGCTCACCCAGACTCTGCTACACTTTGCTGTAAAGGAATGGTTAGTTTGCTTTTTATTTTGTTGTATTACTTTATTGCCTTTTTCTATTTTGAATACCGTGATTTGTTTTATTTACCTTTTGTTTTACTTGTATTCTGTTTCTAACGGCATATTAAAACTTGAAAAGAGACCACAGCTCTGTCTCTTTTGAGTCAGGCAGAAATTAGTACAGGTCAACAGAATAGGTCAGTTAAGGTTAATCATCTGTGAATTGAGAGGGGGAGTGAGGAACTAAACCTTCTATTTTCTATTTAAGGGGTAAAATAAAACATTTCAGAGCTCTAGTAGAAAGGCTCACTCAGACTCTGCTACACTTTGCTTTGAGGGAAAGGTTAGTTTGCTTTTTATTTGTTGTATTACTTTATTGCATTTTATCTATTTTGAATATTGTGATTTGTTTTATTTACCTTGTGTTTTACTTGTATTCTGCTTTTAACTGCATATTAAAATGTGAAAAGAGACCACAGCTCTGTCTCTTGTGAGTCAGGCAGAAATTAGTACAGGTCAACAGAACAGGTCAGTTAATGCTAATCATCTGTGAACTGAGTGGGGGGAGCTAGGAACTAACCTTCTATTTAAGGGGTAAAATAAAACATTTCAGAGCTTTAGTAGAAAGGGTCACCCAGACTCTGCTACACTTTGCTGTGAGGGAAAGGTTAGTTTGCTTTGTATTTGTTGTATTACTTTATTGCCTTTTTCTATTTTGAATACTGTGATTTGTTTTATTTAGCTTGTGTTTTACTTGTATTCTGCTTTTAACTGCATATTAAAACTTGAAAAGAGACCACAGCTCTGTCTCTTGTGAGTCAGGCAAAAATATTTCCCCACCCTCCCACCCGGTTACTGTAGTGTTCTTAAACACCACTGTCTTTCTAGTTGCCTTCCCTTTACGTTAATTTGACCATATATCTCATTTCCTCTCTGTTTTACTGGCTTGTGTGAGTAAGCACAACATTATCATTTTGTGAAACCACTCCCCTTCAACTATTTAAATTTATTGGCCATCCTACTGTGTTCCATAGTACCAGAATACAAAAGTGACCACCCCCTTTCAATCTGTCTTGCTGTTTTAAAAATAGTGACTCTCCACTAAAACGTAACTTTTTAGACAGGTAGAACTTAAGTTACCTACTTTCACATCGAACTCCTCTAGTGCTCACTGCAGTGTTTAGGATAAACCATTTTTTTCATTTTACCTTTAAGCATCCCTGTGACTAGTTCTTGCTTTAAAACCTGCTGGAAAGCACTAGGAAGTCTTAAAGTGATAAAATCACTCAACTCTCCTTGTTAATAAGGAGAAATTAATCGTAGGCACTTAGCCTATAATTGCAAAGTACCTTGTTAAGGTTAGGGAAAACAGCTCTTGTACTTTACAAAAAAAAAAGCACCAAACCAGGCATGTCCAAGGGTCAGCTTCCAGTGATTTCTCCAGTCCACCTGGTGAATCTAGGCATACTGTGGCAATGCAGCAATTGCCTCATGTACACAGACAACCCTCTCCTCCTACTACCCAACACTAGAACCTGTGAGAGATGCACTTACATAGCCAACTGGAAGCAAATCTCTCTACACCCAGGATTGTGCTAGACAGTCAAGAGGAGAAGGTTAACACCTGCACTACACCTCAAGCAACACATAGCCCTTCTAAACCCACACCACCAACACCCACATATAGCAACATTAAACCCACATATGTGGAGGCCCTTAACAGTAACCTGCCCAAGCAACACGGACCTCCGAAGCTGAAGAGCAAACAAACACCAATCACAACCAAAGTGTCACATAGCTCACAACACCAGTGTGCCACCCAACAACAGCCCCTAAGGCTAGACAATGTGCCCAACACTTTAGACATAGGTGACTCTATAGTCAGGCACACTGATGTCCCACTCACCAGGCTGAACAAGGAGATAATTACAGTCAGTTGCCTGTTGGGTGCCAGGATCTGCCACATAATGCATTTATTCAAGTCACTCCACAACAAGTACAACTATGACTCTGTCATTGTCCATGTTGGAGTGAATGACTTGAGACATACCTCCGTGGACTACATGAAAAGAGACATGTAAGAGCTCTTGGATCATGTCGCCCAGGCAGGTATGACCTTAGCCCTGAGTAGCATCTTGCCTTCGTCCAGAATGATACCACAATATAAGGACAAAATGATTGACTTCAACAATTGGCAAAGCTTCTGGTGTCATTCAAAGGGGATCCAGTATCTGTCTGCCTGGGACAATATGATTGGCAGACCACGATGCTTTGCCAGAGATGGTCTGCACCTGTCGCCCCTGGGATTCAGGTTACTGGCTAAGGCTCTTGCCTCCCCTATAGTGCCTTTTTATGCAAAGTTCAAAAGACAAAACCACTACCGTAACAGGTACAAGCATGCAAAATCTGCAGATAATGCTACACAATGCTAGAAGTCTAAACCTCAAAATGCACTCTCTCGAGGCACTCCTAACAATGGAGAACATCGATATCTGTGCAGTAACTGAGACCTGGTTCAAGGCTCCAGAGAACACTCCTGCAATACCAGGCTACAACTCTTACCACACTTTTCGGCCACCAAACCAGGACCGAAACACTAAATGTGGAGGAGTGTCCATAATCCCCAAGGATATTCACAACACCAGGCTAGTTGCTCAGAACAATACATCTGAAATTCTCCAGGTGCAACCAACAATAGGTAAGACTGTAATCCAAATTGTAGATTGCAACAGATCCCCCACCATGGCTCAAGATTCAAACTACACCTTTCTAAACTTACTAGAAAATATTAAGATACATCCAAACACCCTAATACTGGGTGATTTCAACTACCCTGCCATTAACTTGGAAAACTGCTCGTGTACCAACACCTTTGCCCAACGGTTCTTGGAATTTATAAATTCCAATGCCCTGGATCAACTAATCCTTAGTCCCACCAGGGGATCCAATATCCTAGACCTGGTCATTACCAACATGGGAAATTAATTGTCAACACCTATGGTCACCCCCTCGTTGGTCAGGTCTGACCATAAGCTAATCACCCTTGACATCCACATCCCACCCCACCCCCCAGTAAGGAAACCTCTGTAAAATACTTATCCAAAGCCAACTTCATGCTACTCAAGTCAGAAGTGACAAACTTCATGACACCCATGCAGATGGGAACTGAAAGTTCAACTGCTGAATCCCACACTAAGGCACTGTATGAGCACATCCACTCATGCATGAATCATGCCATCCCAATAGAACCAAGATGCTCTCCTCCAAAGAAAGGAAGCCAATCTGGTGGACCCTTGCCATAGACAACAAAAGTAAGAAACTGTTGCAGAAAAGAAGAAAATCCCAGGATGCAAAAAACTCCCTTACCAGCCTCAGTAAGAAGCTGAGATCCCTCATAAAATCCTCCAAAGCTAGTTATGAAAATAAAATTGCCAAAGATTCCAAATACAACCACAAGGCATTCTATAGCTATGTCAAGAATCTAAATGGCAATGCTCAGATCTGCTCTGAGCTACAACAGAATGGCATTAAATATACTGATCCCAAGGATATTGCCAATATCCTGGCAGATCAATTCAGTGCAAAATTCACCCCCCTTTCACCCCCTAAAGTGCCCATCTCAATACCAAAAGATTGCTAAATTCCAGTAATAATGGCCACACAGGTAAAAAACACTCTCCAAAGCTAAGAATACAGCATCCATGGGACCAGCCAACATCCCAGGCTGTGTACTACATGAACTACAAAATGAACTGGTACCTCACCTAAGTGTCATGTTTAATCATAGCCTCACCTCAGGCTTCATGCCCACTGAGTGGCGCACAGCTAAAGTTATCCCACTCCACAAGGGGGGATCCACCTTGGATCCCTGGAACTACCACCCCATCAGTCTTATAAGCCTGATATGCAAGGCCATGGAATGTCTTATCATGGAACTTATAAACAAAGACATTGGCAACCTTCAAACACTAGACCCTACACAGTTTGGGTTTGTGAAGGGCTGATCTTGTCTCTTAAACCTGATTGACTTCTTCAAATCAGTCTTCAAAGCCATGGACAAGGGCAAGGTGGTCCACACAGCATATCTGGACCTCGCCAAGGCCTTCAACACCATCCCCCACTCTGGAATCATAGATAAACTTACTAAGCTGGGCATTAATCCCTATGTCACTTGATGGGTTGACAACTGACTTACTGACAGAACCCACACTGTAAAAGTAGCTGACTCCAAATCCAGCTCCAGACAAGTGACAAGTGGAGTATCTCAGGGTTCAGTCCTGGGACCTCTCTTGTTTGGCATCTTCTTCTCTGAAGTACAGGCCAACACTAAGGGACTCTGGCTAACAAAGTTCACAGATGACTGCAAACTGGGAGCCATTATTGAATCCCCAAATGATGTGGATATTCTACAAATGGGCCTTTACTGAAAAAGATGCTTGGTGCCAGAGCCATGGGCTCAAGCTCAATCCCAAGAAATGTATAGTTATCCCCTTTGGGAAAAAACATGTACCCATGAATTACCACATAGGTGGCAGTACACTAAACACCGAAAGTGTCATAAGAGACTTAGGGACACAGGTGGACAGTGGTCTCACCTTCAATAACCACATCACCACAACAGTCAGGAAATCCTTCTATGTGGCACACCTCATGACTAAGGGCTTTTCATCCAGAAAAAAGGAGGTCATTGTCCCACTGTACTCATCCCTCATTAGCCCCATTATAGAATACAACTCCCCATTTGGTATGTACCTCTCAAGACATATGCAACAACTGGAAAGGCCACAGAAATACCTCACTAAAAGAATCACAGGTCTAAAGCAGATGCCATATGCTGACCATCTAAAAAACTCCACCTATACTCTGTCACATATTGTCTACTCAGAGGTGATCTCTGTTTAACATACAAGGCCATGTCAAACCCAGAGCTGTTGGACATGCTACACTTAAAGAAATCCCAGTCCCTTAGAGACAGACGCTCCAGGGATCTAAATCTTGCCATTACAATGAACAAAGCATGCTGGAGGGATAGGTTCTTGACCCAGAGACTCCCCAGGCTCTGGAATAGACTGCCCATACATGTCAAGCAGAGCAGCTCTTTGGCCCTCTTCAAAAGGAACCTTGATGATTGGATAGGAGATAGGAAATTCACCCCAGGGATCATGACAGGGGTCCAGGGAAGTAAATACTGTGGGAAGAAATAGCCAGGGAATTGTTATAGTTAGGCTTGTATAGGCCCTAAGGCTGATAACCTAGTACCAACCTATGAACCTATGAACCTATAAGATGGGGGGAGTCTCTGGGGCACAAATATGTCCTGCCAACAAGTCCTATTGATGTCACAGACCAGACTGAAGTTGTGCGAGTGGGTTACTTGAGCAGAGCATGACTTGCGGATATGCAGCACTCCCATCAAGGCGGGATCTGTGATTGCTTTGTATGGCAGACAGAGGTCTCTGAGGAGTATGTATGAAACTGAGCAGAGGGATATGGCTTTTAGACTATCTGTGTAGGGTAGATGCTTGAGGCTCTGGATTCTCCTGTTCAGGAACTTCTGTGGTCTCTCCAGCTGCTGCATGTGCTTTGTGAGGTACATGCCAAAGGGGGCATTGTACTCAATAATTGGCCTTATAAGGGAAGAATATAGTGATGTCATGACCTCCTTGTCCCTGGATGAGATACCTTTACTTATGAGGCTGGTCTTGTAGAAAGCCTTCTGTACAATGGAAGCAACATGGTGGTCAAAAGTCAGGTTGTTATCATCCTGGGTGCCCAAATCCCTCACAACTGACTGCATGCTTATGATGTTGTTATTAATGTGATAATATGTGGGGATGTCACTCTCCCCAAAGGGGATGAGAATATATTTTTTGGCATTCAGCTTGAGTCATGTTTCTGGCACCAGTCATTTGTTTGGGTGAGACCCTCTTGGAGGATGTCCACATCACTTGAGGAATTAATGACCACACCCAGCTTGCAGTCATCTGCAAACTTGGTCAGCCATAATCCACTGGTTTTTGCTTGCACTTCAGAGAAGTATATCCTGAATGACAGAGTCCCCATGACCGATCCCTGGGGTACGCTGCTCATTACAGGTCTACTGCTTGAGCTGGCGTCCCCTATTTTGATTAGGTGGGTTCTATCAGTGAGCCAGTTTGCTATACATCTGTTGAACAAACCAAGTAACGTAACACAAACACTATGAGAGAGACTTAGTAAAATAAACAAACAGGTTAATGACTCCAAAAATTAATGGCAGCTTTTCGGCTAAATCAAATTTAAAATATATGTATAGAACCAATTAAAAGTATAATCCATTGCAAACATAAGCCTTGAATAAAGGTAAAAATAGAGTGCCTCTATAGGCATTTAAACGGAACAACAAGTGATACAAAATATTTACACAGATGTTAAACTCTATAATTACTGGGTTATTTATACTTATGTGATGTGTTAAAATGTTATAAAAACAGTGAGTGATAAACTAAAAATATTTGTGTAAATTGTTAAAAAAATATTTCCAATTTTTTGGAATTATTATCACATTTAAACATTAAAATACTGATTAGTTTTGCCACAGAAGAATTCCTGTACAATAATCATAAAATAATACAATTTTACATTTAGTGCATTCTTAGGGAATAATTGATGTTGGGTCCATTTCATATCCAAATGTGAGAGACCTATCCTATATCTGTTATCACATTTTATTGATAGGTTGTCATTGATGCCAGGTAATAAATCAATTCATCTATCTCTAACCTAATTATTGGATCTGGCATTCTTTATAACAAAGTTGAAGGAATGCCCTGTATTGCTAATAATATGCTTAGCTAGGGCATTGTTCACATCCCTTCTGCTAATAGCATAAATATGTTCGTGTATTCTGGTCTTGAATCTACGCTTTGTCTTGCCAATGTAGAAAGCTTCACATTGCTTACACAGAGCAGCATATACCACAGATTTTGATTCACAGTTGTAATGCTTGCTTATTTTATATGTCCTATCTTTAATGTTGAACTGAGTGCCCACTCTAATAAATTTGCATTCTGCACAGGCACCACATTTGTACATTCCTTTGGGGCGCTGAGAAATGAACTTTTTTGGTGCCCTTTCCAGAATAGCTTTAAGGTTTTGGCCTCTCCTGTATGTTATGTTGGGTTTTTCACCTAATGCTGTAGACAAAGTACTGTCATGATTAATTACGTCCCAAGCATTACAACTGTGAATCAAAATCTGTGGTATATGCTGCTCTGTGTAGCCAATGTGAAGCTTTCTACATTGGCAAGACAGAGCGTAGATTCAAGACCAGAATACACGAACATATTTATGCTATTAGCAGAAGGGATGTGAACAATGCCCTAGCTAAGCATATTATTAGCAATGCAGGGCATTCCTTCAACTTTGTTATACTCCAACAAAGAATGCCAGATCCAATGGGTGGCCCCTGACAAATTAGGTTAGAGATAGATGAATTGATGACCTGGCATCAATGACAACCTATCAATAAATGTGTATTAAAATGGTTATGATATAAAGATAAACACATATAGGAAATGTTTAAATGTGGAAATAATGTTCCAAATTGTGGAAATATTTTTTAGTTCAGTTCAACATTAAAGATAGGACATATAAAATAAGCAAGCATTACAACTGTGAATCAAAATCTGTGGTATATGCTGCTCTGTGTAGCCAATGTGAAGCTTTCTACATTGGCAAGACAGAGCGTAGATTCAAGACCAGAATACACGAACATATTTATGCTATTAGCAGAAGGGATGTGAACAATGCCCTAGCTAAGCATATTATTGATTAGGTTAGAGATAGATGAATTGATGTGGCAGGTACGAACTAGAGCACATTTATTACCTGGCATCAATGACAACCTATCAATAAAATGTGTATTAAAATGGTTATCGTATAACAGATAACACATATAGGGAAGGTCTCTCACATTTGGATATGAAATGGACCCAACATCAATTATTCCCTAACAGAATGCACTAATGTAAAATTGTATTATTTTATGATTATTGTACAGGAATTCCAAAACTAATCAGTCTTTTTTATGTTTAAATGTGAACATAATGTACCAAAATATGGAAATATTTTTGGTAACACTTTAAAATATACACAAATATTTTTAGTTTATCACTCACTGTTTTTATAACATTTTTAACACATCACATAAGTATGAAGCAAGTTGTATGATTAAATAACCCAGTAATTATAGAGTTTAACATCTGTGTAAATATTTTGATGAATGGAGTTATTTGCAACAAAGTATCACTTGCTGTTCGCCTATAGAGGCACTCTATTTTACCTTTATTCAAGGCTTATGTTTGCAATGGATTATACTACTTTAAGGTAACCTTAGTTACAACTAATTACTAAATGCACTTTATTTTAATTGGTTCTATACATATATTTTAAGAAATGTCATTTCCTGTTCTGCTGTTTGTCTGAGGAAGGCTAAATATTTGATTTTAATTTGGAGTCATTAAACGCCTGTTTATTTAAGTAGTCTCTCATAGTGTTCTGTTTGTTGTACGCCTTTTGGTTCAACAGTTTTTCGTTTGTGGTTTGGTGTTTGATATGGCGGAACCAGAGATACTTCCACTTTAGGAGGCATAGCAGAGCAGTCCTGAAAGGGTTGTGAACAGTTCCAGCAATAATTTGACCACTCTTGTGGAACTGCTTTTGGGCAGGGTTGATGCCCTAACACAAAAAGTTGCGGCAGCTTCTAACCAGGATAATAGATCTTCTGGTTTGATTTCATCGCAGAGACAACGATGATTTTTTCATTCCTAATGGGCAGCAATCACCCATTACAGCAACATCATCTACTATACTCACATCAACGGAACGGGTTATACAGACTTCGAATGAACAGCCCTGTCCTGTGATTACGCTATCTGGGGTACCAAATCCAGGTAACAATAATGCTAACTTTAATAATAACATTATCAATCAAAAGAACTGTAACCAGCAAGGAATACCAACAATGGCTGATTTTTTAATGAACAATAATTTTTTCAGCCAAGGGTTCAGTCAGCGTAATGAACCTAATGTAAACCACATGACTGACACAAATGTATTAGGGGATAAAATTGATGAATTTGACAACAAGTTATACAAATATAAAACTGCAATTGGAAGTCGATATCTTACAGAATGTGTTAAACACAAGGTTGTCCCAAAAGGACTAAGACAATGGCGTTTTCCATCTGGGCTGGTGGAAAATTCTCTTTTCACCAAGAGCTGTTGGCATTGTTTGATCGACAAGGGATCGAATTCCTACAGGCTCTCATTGCTTTTATTCTAAAGATATTGCGGTTCTTGCAGCTGATTTGGATGCCCTTGAAAATACATTACTTCCAGTGATGATTTCTCGACTATTGTCGATCTTTTCTAGCATTGAGGCTAGTATGGAGAAATTACTATCTAGTAAAAGAAAAATTAAGTCGAGATTTAACGGACTATGCGAATAAAACCGCTTATCCCAGGCCTCAAAATAAAACGCAGGTTATTCAAGGGAAGTGCCCATTCAAACTGGACAAAATACAATGTTATCCCAGTAGATAACACCAATAATGACAATAACCAAGAAGGTTTTACAACTCAACGGCAGGGCTATAGAAGGAGCCCAAGGCTGAATAATAACAACAGTACCAACGTTAATAACACCAATCAGCCAAACACCTCAGCAAATGGACTGAGGGATAACATTCAACCACAGGGCCAGTCTATGGTAGATTTTGACCAACAGGACAACCAGGATTTTCATCAGGCCAACAACAGCCGAGCAACCAACCGTGGGCCCAGACAGGGAACAACGAGGAACAAGAAAAGAGGGGAGGAGGAGATGATCCAGGTTCCTCTTTTGGTTTGGAACCAAACATCCTGAAAAGTAGTAACAATGACTTTACAGTGTATAATTATACACTTATTGAAATCCATCAGGATATTGTCAACTTCTTTGCAAAAGATCTATCGCTTGTTCCGCAACATATGGACATAGGGAAAACACTGGTGGACCTAAAAGTTTTTGTTAGAAAACTTAACTTACATTCATTGTTAGGTAACAACACAGAGTTACTGAACCCCCTTAGCGTATCTAGTACATATAATCCACCCTCCATCCGAGCTTATTAGTGTTTGAGAAAATGTGAAACAGATTTGTGGGCAATCAAAAATCGGATTATGTATAGTAACCAAAAAGATCTTAACAATATGACCACACTGGAATGGGATTTTCTCCATTTATTAAGGGATTGTAGGATCCGTGTCATGAAACCGGATAAAGGGGGTGGGGTGGTTTTAATGGACCACTTTAAATATGTGGAATACATGAAGAAGCACTTGGATACACCAGCTTATAAGGAAGTATCTCTGAATGAGATACATGGAGCCTACAGGAAGATTAATAACATACTATATGATTTACTTATGGAAGGTTTCATTATTTCAGAAACGTATAGATATTTGCAGATGCCATCCCCCAGAATCTCAGCCTTCTTTGGAACACCAAAATTACATAAACAGCTTTACTCACCTCCGTTCAGGCCTATTGTTGATGGCAGGGGTTCAGCCACTTACGCATGTGCAAGACTAGTTGATAGTATTATTAAACCTTTACTAGCACAGGAGGCACATATCTGTAAGGACTCTTGGTCCTTTCTGAAAAACATTGGCGAAATTGAATATACCCGGACATAGTTTTCCTTACAATAGATATAAAAGATCTGTATACAGTTATACCACAGGATATAGGCCTTAATTGGGTGAGAGAATTTATGGTTGCCAAGAATGTTGATAATAACACCATTTATTTGACTGAAACACTGTTGGAGATGGTTTTGGTAAATAACTTTTTCTTTTGTAAACAATTTTTACCTTCAAACCTCCGAAGGAGAAATGGAGTCGCCATGTGGGGTTATTAAGCCGGCCAATGCAGTACTGTCACATTGGGAAAAAGAACTTCTATTTAAGGATGAGGTTTTAAACAGTATGTCTCCTGGTATACCAGATACCAGGATGACATTTTCTGTTTATGGAAAGGCAATAGTGAGGACATTCCTAACTTTATAGAACGAATGACCAACATGACAAACTTTTTACAGTTCACTTTTAACACACAGGAAAGTGAGATCAGTTATTTAGACATTCTTCTTACAAAGGATGTTAATAACAAAAGACTGAAAAGTAACATATATAGAAAATCCACATATTCTAATAGTTTTTTGCATTTCTCCAGTAGCCATCCCTACTACCAAAAAAGATCGGTTGTAAAAGGTCAGTTAGTGAGGGCGTCACGTATGGTTACTGATGATCTGGATTTCCAACATGAATGCAACAAACTAAAAATATGTTCTTGGCAAGAGGCTATCCACTTACTTTGATTGACAACATCATAGAGGAAGTAGTAAATAAACGGAAGTCAGGCCATTTTATTCCCCTTCTTAATAACAAAACTTTCGGGGAAGAAGAATTGGCACTAATTCGTTAGTCTGCCAACTAGAGATAGAAGTAAGGACACTAATTATAATGTGTCTTTTTACACACTTTCTCGCTAGATTTTCAAAAATTAGGAGATCCTGTATAAGAATTGGGACGTAATTAATCATGACAGTACTTTGTCTACAGCATTAGGTGAAAAACCCAACATAACATACAGGAGAGGCCAAAACCTTAAAGCTATTCTGGAAAGGGCACCAAAAAAGTTCATTTCTCAGCGCCCCAAAGGAATGTACAAATGTGGTGCCTGTGCAGAATGCAAATTTATTAGAGTGGGCACTCAGTTCAACATTAAAGATAGGACATATAAAATAAGCAAGCATTACAACTGTGAATCAAAATCTGTGGTATATGCTGCTCTGTGTAGCCAATGTGAAGCTTTCTACATTGGCAAGACAGAGCGTAGATTCAAGACCAGAATACACGAACATATTTATGCTATTAGCAGAAGGGATGTGAACAATGCCCTAGCTAAGCATATTATTAGCAATACAGGGCATTCCTTCAACTTTGTTATACTCCAACAAAGAATGCCAGATCCAATGGGTGGCCCCTGGCAAATTAGGTTAGAGATAGATGAATTGATGTGGCAGGTACGAACTAGAGCACATTTATTACCTGGCATCAATGACAACCTATCAATAAAATGTGTATTAAAATGGTTATCGATAACAGATAACACATATAGGGAAGGTCTCTCACATTTGGATATGAAATGGACCCAACATCAATTATTCCCTAACAGAATGCACTAATGTAAAATTGTATTATTTTATGATTATTGTACAGGAATTCTAAGAGCAAAAATAAACAGTATTTTTAATATTTAAATGTGGAAATAATGTTCCAAATTGTGGAAATATTTTTGGTAACAATTTAAAATATACACAAATATTTTTAGTTTATCACTCACTGTTTTATAACATTTTTAACACATCACATAAGTATGAAGCAAGTTGTATGATTAAATAACCCAGTAATTATAGAGTTTAACATCTGTGTAAATATTTTGATGAATGGAGTTATTTGCAACAAAGTATCACTTGCTGTTCCGTTGCAATGCCTATAGAGGCACTCTATTTTTACCTTTATTCAAGGCTTATGTTTGCAATGGATTATACTACTTTAAGGTAACCTTAGTTACAACTAATTACTAAATGCACTTTATTTTAATTGGTTCTATACATATATTTTAAGAAATGTCATTTCCTGTTCTGCTGTTTGTCTGAGGAAGGCTAAATATTTGATTCATTAATTTGGAGTCATTAAACGTCTGTTTATTTTACGAAGTAGTCTCTCATAGTGTTCTTGTTCGTTGTTACGCTCTTTTGCTATACATCTGGTAACATATGGATCGATGCCTAGTTGAGAGAGTTTATCTATTATGCCTGAGTGGGGAATAGTGTCGAAGGCTTTGGCTAGGTCAAGGTAGGCGGTGTGCACCATCTTCCCCTCATCCATGGCTTTGGCGACTGTCTCAAAGAAGTTGATCAGATTCAACAATCAGAACTAAACTGCAGTTGTATTCATAGCACCCAGGTATTCATTAACACAGCTGACTATGATGCAAACTCTGACCTATTCCTTAAACATCCTGACCAAAGTATTTGGTTAGATGGCACAATAACTTCCATATACCCCTTGCTATTTTTTCCTTGAAACCTACCACCAGAGCATACAAAAATGGGTAGCTAGATTTTATTCATCCAGTACATTGATTTGTTTTATGAAGTTTTCTGAATAACTCATCTGCATATGGTTTACCTTCCCTTCCTTTTTTTGCCAGTACTGAATATAGAACATTTTCACAGATCTACCGAACTTCTCTTAAGGAAGGGAAACAAGCATTAGTTAACAATTGCATAGTTTACCAAAAGATATCCATGAAGCACCTTTTCAAATGAGTTATAGAAAGTGAATTTATTTTATTTTATTTTATTTATTTATTTATTTTCTATAGTTGGGCTTATAAAAATTAGAAAATTGGAATAAAATACTGGAAGGTATCAACATTTTAAGTATGTATTAGAATGGAGAATTGAGTCTCAAAACAATCATTCGGAGATCCTTATGATTGTATTGTCACTTTGCCTGGCATTTGCTTATTTGTTTGTCTAGGTATGTATGTTTGGGTACGGCAATCATAATAATATTACCTTTTCAGTGAAGATCACAGTTTGTTCAGAGTAAGCAGAAAAAGATAGATTACAAATGCACTGAAGAGGTTGGAGTAGGAAACTAATGAGCCAGTAAAATGGCCAGCATAAGATAAAACTGCAGTGTACATTATTAGCAGTTGTTTCAAAGTTTGGATCACTATCAAAATTATGTGCTCTAAGTTTATATAAATAAGTGAAAGAGCATGACAAACAAAGCCAAAGTGTTTATAAAGAGCACTTACAGTCAGCATAACACATTTTCATAGCTAAGTAAGATTTCTTGTGAATATGTTTATAATTTAGAAATGACAGAATAATTTCCCCAAAGAATTATGTCAGTTTCATTTAGAGATATTCCAAATTAGATTATTTAGATTATAAACATGCCATATTGATAGGGCAGTTTTTAATTTTCAAAGTATGTGTCATGTGTCTTAACATATGAATATTAAATACATGACAGGAAAAACAGAGCAAATTAATTTTGTTGTTTTCTTAATACTCCACTAATAGTTATGATTACTTTCAGGGTGAAAAAGACTTATCATATAACATTTGTAACAGTGTTACTGCATGAGATAGAACCATGGAATCGCAGGAGGTTAACAGGATAATGGCCCCGAGGCCCTTACAAGCCTAGCCAAGTTTTAACCCATTTCCCTCTTGTATTGATGCTTTTAGCAGACCTAACTCAAAAACTGCTGCCCCTGTCCAGAAGGGATATAGGTGAGACCCATGGGGTGAATTTATGGTTGCCCACCCAATCATCTAGGTTACACTTAAAAAGGGTCAATGATGGGCTCTGTTTCACTTGGATTGGCAGCTTATTCAAGAGTAGGGAAGTCTTTGGGAGATGAACCTGTCAATCCTGTAAGTCATGTTGATAACACATCTCAAGTTAAGGTCACTAGAGTGAGTGCAACAAGTGCCATTGGACTTGCTAATATACAGCATTTCCATCAGGGCAGGATCTGTGGTTGCCTTATACACAAGACAGAGATCTCGCCTGAGTAGTCAGAATACAGAGAGGGATTTTAGTCTATCAGCATAAAGCAAGTGTTGAACGCTTTGAATTTTCTTTGTAATGCACCTCTGAGGTCTCTCCAGTTGCTACAGGGACCCGGTGAGGTACATACCAAAGGAGTCATTATGCTTTATTATTGGTCTGATAAGGGAAGAGAACGGGGGGTTATAACCTCACTTTTCATGGCAGCAATTCCCTTACTAATAAGATGGGTAACATAGAAGGCTTTCCTTACCACTGAGAAAGCATGGTGGTCAAAGGAGAGGTTGCTGTCAACATGTGTACCCAGATCCCTCACCACAGATTGGATACTTAAGGTGTTGTTGTTAATGTGGTACTTTGCAGGGGCATCTCCCTTACCAAAGGGGATGATGATACACTTTTTTGCATTTAACTTGAGCCCACGACTTTGGCACCAATCATTGGTTTAAGTAAAACCCTCCTGAAGGACGTCAATGTCACTTGCAAGGCATCTGCAAACTTTGTCAGCCATAAGCCCTTTGTTTTGGTCTGCATTTCTGAAAAGTATACTCCAAATAATAGGGGCCCCAGTACCGAGCACTGTGGAACACCACTGGTTACTGGTCCCATATTTTAACTGTGTGTGGACTATCAGTGAGCCAGTTTGCAACCCACTTGGCTATGTACTAGTTTACATTCAGTTGGGTTAGTTTGTCAATGATGCCTGAGTGGGGAATAGTGTTGAAGGCCTTTGCTAAGTCCAAATAGGCCGTATGCACAGATTTACCAGGGCTTTGGTAACTGACTTGAAGAAGTCCACCAAGTTTAATAGACACAATCTCCCTTAGACAAAATAACTGGGATGGGTCTAGTGTTTGGAGGTCACCTATATCTTTATTGACAAGGTCCATGATGATTGTCTCCATGGCCTTGCATATGAGGCTAGTCAGATTTATGGGTTTAAAATTTCCAGGTCAGTGGAGGAACCCTCCTTGTGTATGGGGATGACAGTAGAAGTTTTCCAGTCTGCAGGGACATACCCAGTGCTTAGGCTGTGGTTGAAGAAGGTATCCAGAGGTACAGCTAGCTTCTGCTTTAAATGATTTAGAATGCAGCCAGGAATGTTGTCCAGTTCCATAGAGGCCATGGTTTTGGCTCTGGAATGGGCATTAAGGACCTGTTCCTAAAATATTGCAAGGGGACAATGTCTAGGGAGGATGTGTTGTGGTATATGAGGTGAAGACAATGGGGAAAAGTTCTCACTGAATCTATCCATCAGCAGGTTTGCAATAACTCCAAGTTCAGTATATGTTGTGCCACAAGTTCTGTACAAAACTGGTATTTTCCTTTAAGGTTGTGGTTGTACCTGAAGAATGCCTTGTGGTTACCCTTAACTAGGGTGGCCAATTTAGATTCATAGCCAGCTTTGTGTTTCCTTACTAGGTGTCTTATTTGCTTATTTAAGTTGAGGAGGGTGCCCTTTGAGTTGGGGTACCATCCCTTACGGCTTTTAGACAGCAGTTTCTTTCTCCTATTATGTAGCCTGTTTAAGGCATATGTCCACCAAGCAGGTTTGTTCTTTTATGAGGAATTTGCTTTGATCCTGTTGGGTACAGCTGATTTGATGCAATTGTGTAGATGTTTATACAAGGCATTGTATAAATCCCAGCACTGGTATCCTTGCCATCAGTGGGGACAGGAGCTATTAAACTATTAATGTTGTCTCGTGAAATGTTGTAATTTACTTTGGATACATTTTTTAGTCTTGTTTCAGCTGGGGGTGTGTCAGACACAATTGATACTTGTAATGTGACTGATCTGTGATCAAATCTCACCAGGGAGGGCTGTAACTTGGGGTGGTGCAATGATCACCCATGTTTGTTAAGTACAGGCTCCAGAATGTTTGACCCCCTTGTGGGGGTGTCAATTACCTTGTCCAGGACATTTACGTTGACATAATTCAAAAATCTCTGGGTGAGTACATTGGTACAGGTATAGTTAAACCAATTTATTGATGGGTAGTTGGAGCCCCCCAAAACCAGGGAGTTTGGTAGTATATTGAATGAATCCAGTAGGTCCAGGTAGGCATTGTGCATGTCCTGGTTCATGGAGGGGGTCCTATAGCTGGCAATAAATTGTAGAGGGGTCTTTCCTATGGTAAGTTGTACTTAGAGTAGTTCAGGAGACTTGTTCAGTCTTACCAATCTGGAGGTGTATTTATCTTTGATAAATATTGATACTCCTCCTCCTTTATATTTCCCACTCTCATTTACTGGCCTATATGAGTGGAAGGCAGTAACCCAGTATGACTTGGGTGCTCACTGTAGCCTTGAACCAGGTCTCTGTGACTGCAGAGACATCAGCATCCTGCAAGGTGAGGGCAGCTTCCAGTGAGTGGCACTTTAGGTTTAGACTCCTAGCATTTAGCAGCATGGCCCTGATGTTAATTTTGGAGGAGAGATTTACATTGGAAATTTTGTTCTTGTGACATTGCCTAAAAGAGGCACTATGGGGGAGGTAAGAGCCTTTGCCAGTAACCAAAAGCCCAGAGGCCCCAGGTGAAGACCATCTCTGGTGAAGCCTCTAGGTATGTCGACCATATTTGTATTAGTTAATTAATTTATTTATTTAATTTGCTTAGCGGGAAAGTCAGACTGGATCAGGAACCCATTTTTAGCAGAAGCCAGGGGAGAAAAGCTCCAAATGATACATGAAAGTTAAGACATTTTAAAAGAACAAGAAAATAGCAAGTATTAAAGCACACATTAAATAAGTAATGCATACAAAATAAGTACTGAGAAGCGGATACAGTAATAAAACATGTACTAGATAGGTAATACTAAATAAAGTAATGTGGTACATTACAACTTTTTTTTTTATAATCAGGTAGGATTAAGGTAAAGAGTGAGGGTCAGGTAGAGGGTCAGAATATTAAAAGCAAGTATATGCTTAGAGGAATTGTGTTGTAGGATGGGAATAGTTAAGGGTGTAGAAATACATAAAGTTTCTTAGTTCGATATGTTAATGGTTAGTGGACGAAATACATGGTCTAGGGATCTCCAGATGTAGAAAGGAAACGCCCTAGAGAGTGGATGGAGTTCACCTGTTAGGAAGGAGCAGGTGCAGGTCTGAGTACAAAGAAAATGTTTTTTAAGGTGTGTTTGAAGTTGTTAAAGCACTCAATGGCAGTAATGTCTGTTGGCAGAGAGTTCCAGATCCCAGGCTGACAAGAACTAGATCCCCTTGGAGTGACACCAGAAGTTAAGCCAGTTGTTGAAGTCAGTCATCTTTTGTTTGTATTGTGGCTTCATCCTAGGTGAGGTTAGTATGCTGCTTAAGACCAGGAATATACCTGCCTGGGACACATAATCTGAGAGTTCAATTATATCTCTCTTCATATAGTCCAGAGAGTTACATCTCAAGTCATTCACACCAACATGGTTATGACAGAGTCATAACAGTACTTATTGCTAAGAGACTTGAGTGAGTGGCTGATATTATGAATCCTGGCACCAGACAAACAGCTAACCATGACCTTTTTCTTATCCTACCTGGTGAGTGGCACATCTGTGTGTCTCACGATAGAATAAAATTATGACTAGGACATTTGGTATTGTGTTATGCCTTAATGGCTTATTTGGTGAGGCAGTGGTGTGTGTGTGCTTTTGTGTGTACTGTGCTTATCTGCAAGTGTAGTATGTGTGGTATGCTTGTGTTTGTGAGGCCTCTGCCCTTTGGGTAGGTTTTTAGAGGGGACCTCCGCATATGTGGGGTTATGTGTTGTTTGCATGGTTGGTGAAGGTGATGAGATATTCATGCTGACAACCTGCTTATTGTCAGATATACTAACTGGTGGGTGAGGGAGCCTGGATTCTAAATTTTTATATAGATGCAGCTCTCATATATCGAAGTAGGGTGTTCTAAAAGAAGTGGGTTGTCAGTTTACATGAGGCAATTGCTACATCGCCTCAGGATGCCTAAGTTGGCCAGATTGGAAGGAGAAATGATGGGAAATAGTCCTTCCATTATGCTAGGTAAAAGGCAGGATCGGTAACAGGGACTGCCCAGAAATAACCAGGTGGGGATGCTGAGAGATAATTGACTACTAGCACTGGTGAGAAGAACTAGTGAGAGTACCTTGGGGACTGTGTTGGTCAATAGACTGAACAAAGAAGCACATCCGCAGGAACCCATGTTTGAGTACGGACCTCAACCAAAGAAAAATTTAGTGAGCAGAAGCTTTGCTTCTATTACCTCCAGCAGTGAAAGTGACCTCATGTTAGTGTGAGATGGTCACAGTGGTGTGCTATGCACAAACAAGAGTAAACAAATTAAAGTCAACTAGCCAACAGAAAAGCTTAAAACTGAGCCCTGATCCAGTAACCTTCAGTCATATTAGTCCAAACTGTACTTCTTCTGCCACAAGGGTACGGGGGTGGGACCTCTCCAAACAAAGATATCTTAGTTTAGTGCTCAAAACTGTACAACCAGCACCAAATTCAGGTTTGAATCCAGTCTATGCTACGATATTCAGAAGTGCAACAAATCAGGTGAAAAGAAACAGCCAGTTTATAGGAAACAACAGTTAATTTAAATTAAGTCAAAAACGCAGCCAACAAATGTGAATAGCAGCTAAATTAAAATGCAGTTGAAAAGTACAAGCAAACAGTAGAAATACACTTAGCTTTAACAAAAAAAAATCACTCAGATGCTTTGGATTATTTTGCAAAGCAGAGGCAGGATACCAAACTCTTTTCAGCTGTGTTGAGACAAGCACAAACCCACACAAACGTGGAGCTTTTATACCAAACAGGAACAAAATGAATTAAAGTCGATTAGCCAATATAAAAGCTCAGAAGTGAGCCTTGATGCAGTAACCGTCAGTCAGAATCAACTGGAAATTGAATATTTAGGAGAGAATTAGAGCTGTAGCAACCGCATGTGTGTTTATGCAAACAGGCATGGATATGAGCCTATATGTGTGTGCGTGTGGGTGCAGGAGCATCTAACTGAGCCGGTAAAGTGAGAAAAACTGAGGGGGGTGTTGACCTAATGGTTACATCTGTGTGTGAGTGTGGGTGCAGGAGCATCTAACTGAGCCGGTAAAGTGAGAAAAACTGGGTGGGGGGTTGGCCTAATGGTTACAGTCCTTAACTCACAGCTACAAGATACAGGGTTTAAGTCTGACCTCTGTTTTTTTGGCTAGGCTTGCAATAAACTGCAGATTGATTGCCTAGTATTTATCGAAAAAACTGTTGAAATGAGGGAAATGCCCACTTTCACATCAGCATTCATTTATGTATTTGGTTCATATTGTCAATAAATTTATTTATTTGGTTTATATTATCAATACATTTATCCATTTGGTTCATATTACTAACATTTTGTGAAATCACTCCCCTTCAACTATTTAAATGTATTGGCCATCTACTGTATTCCATAGTACCAGAATACAAAAGTGACTATCTTGCTGTTTTAAAAAAAGTGACTCTTCACTAAAACATAACTTTTTAGACATATAAAACTTAAGTTACCTACTTTCACATCTATCTCCTCTAGTGCACACTGTAGTGTTTAGGATAAATTTTATCTTACCTTTAAGTATCTATTGCAAGACTATTGGAGAGCCCACATTCTGCCTCTCAGTAGTCATCTTGGGATTAGTGCTTCTGTTTTCTCCTGGTGAAAGAAGGAGTGCAGTAACATTATTTCCTGGAGACTGCTGATCACCAGAAGGCTCAATAACTGCTTTATAGGTGGCAGCTTGGAATCTGTGCTTATATTCTGATCCTGGTGAGAGTAGGAGCAGAGTGCATTGATTCATGACTCTTTCTGGTTGGAGAGTGAGTGTCTGTGCTTAACATACCTGATTGATCTTGTTGCTATTCAAAGCAACTACCAGAAAAAGGCTACAAGCCTGCACACCCTTGCATCATCTGGGATAAGACTGTGGATCACTAAATAGGCCATGGCCTGCTTCCTTTCTTGGGATTGGTGCCAACATTTTGCTTCTGGTGAGAGAAGAAGCAAAAGAGCATTGTATCCCAATAGAGTGAAGCTGTGCATTAGTAGTAGCCAGGCAGTAGCCATTCATGTGATGCCCCTCTTTTCATCATTCTTGACAAGCTAATTCTTTATTTTTCAGTAAGTACTGCTTGATTTCTTTCTAACTTCAGAATATCTGCCTAAATATGTCATCCTTAAATTTTCAGGGTCTACGTATTAGTTTCCCCTCAAGTGTTTGACAGTGCTCTGTACAGACTCTGACACCTTGAGTGACATTTTTCCTGTAAAAGGAATATACAAGGAGACAGCTCCAGTACTTAGTAGTAATGACCATCTCTCCTGGCATGTCTAATGGTCAGTTCCATCTGCTTTCTCCTACTAACCTGGTGAACTTGGGCATTCTGAGGCAGTGTAGCAACTGCCTCATGTACAGAGACAACCCTCTCCTCTTACCTCCCAATACTCAGACTTGTGAGAGATGCACTTATATATCCTAAATGGAAGCCATGCACTCTCAAGCCAAGACGGGAATAGCTGGTCAAGAGGAAAAGGTCAACACTTGCACCACACCACATGCAACACATAGCCCTCCAGAACACCCACCATCAGAGCTCTCACATAAAAACACAAACCACACATCCACCTTTGCGGAGGCTCTCAATAGAAATCTACCCAAACAGCAGAGACCTCCATGGCAGAAATGCACTCAACCATCACAACACAGCACAAATGACAAGACACATAGCTCACCTACACAGTGTGCCCCTCAACCTAAACCCCTAAGGCAAAACAGCTTGCCCAATACACTAATCATAGATGACTTGATAGTGAGGTACACTGATGTTCCAGTCACTAGGCTGAATAAGGAGAGGGTAACAGTCAGCTGTCTATCAGGTGCCAGAATCCGACACCTAACACATGCACTCAGGTCACTCCACAACAAGTACAAGTATGACTCTGTCACTGTCCATGTGGGTGTGAATGACCTGAGATGCACCTCCCTGCACTACATGAAGAGACATAGAGGAGCTCTTAGATTATGTGGCTCAGGCAGGTATGACCCTAGCCTTGAGCAGCATCCTACTGTTGCCCAGAATGCTACCGCAGTACAAGTAGAAAATGATTGACTTCAGCAATTGGCTAAGTTTCTGGTGTCATTCTAAAGGGATCCAGTATCTGTCTGCTTGGAATGACATGATTGACAGACCTTGGGGCTTTGCCAGAGATGGCCTGCATCTGTCACCCCTGGGTTTCTGGATACTGCCTAAGGCCCAACTCGTCCTGGAATTCATTAATTGCAATGCCCTGGACCAGCTCATTCTTTCCCCCACTAGAGGAAACAACATCCTTGACCTGGTTATTACTAACATGAGCAACTGTTGCTCTACACCAGTAGTCAATTCCTCCCTGGTTAGATCCGACCACAAACTAATCACCATGGAAATCACATCTCACCCACACGTCCCACAAAGGTAATCACCATGAACAACTTCTCCAAAGCTGACTTTAGGGTCCTGAAAACAGAGGTGGCTAACTTCACGGCATCAATGTCAATGGAAAATAGATGCATGGTTGCTGAATCATACAGCAATGCACTGTATGAATACGTACATAAATGCATGGAACTAGCTATACCCAACAGAACCAAGACGCTCTCCTTCAAAAAGGAAGCCAATCTGGTGCTCCCCTAGCCTTAATAAACTGTACAACAGAAGGAAGAAACTGTTGTAGAAAAAGGTGAAGTCCCTAGACTAGAAAAACTCTCTTATTTTTCTCAACAAAGTTGAGATCCCTCATCAAAACTTCTAAAGCCAACTATGAAGGCAGAATTGTGACAGACACTAAAAACAACCACAAAGCCTTCTATAGTTATATCAAGAATCTCCATGGCAATACCCAGGTTTGCTTTGAGTTACTACACAATATCACCTCCTATACTGAGTCAACAGATATTGCCAATATACTGGCTGACAGATTCAGTGCCAACTGTACCCCTCTCTCCCCCAGTAAAGGACCAATCACAATACAGGAGGAATGCCAGGCACCTAGCATTATTGCAGCACAGGTTAAAGCTGCATTGTCTAAGGTCAAGAATACAGCTTCCATGGGACCTGTCAATATTCTTGGATATGTTCTACATGAACTACAAAGTGAACTGGCACCACATTTGTGTGCCCTGTTCAATCACAGCCTCACCTCAGCATTTGTCCCTACTGAATGATGCACTGCTGCAGTGATCCCACTCCATAAAGGGGGAGTGACTACAGACTCTGGGAATCATCCTCCCATTAGCCTGATGTGTCTGATATGTAAGGCTATGGAGTGCATCATCATGGACCCAATTAACAAGGATATCGGGAATCTCCAAACTCTAGATCCCACACAATTTGGTTTTGTGAAAGGTAGAACATACCTGCTCAAACTGGTTGACTTCTTTCAGTCAGTTGTCAGAGCTGTAGATGAGGGCAAGGCAGTTCATATAGCCTACCTTGATCTGACCAAGGCCTTTGATACCATTCCCCACTCAGGAATTATTGATAAACTCACCAAACTAGGCATCAACCCCTATATCACTAGGTGGATTGCAAATTGGCTCACAGATAGAACCCACAGTGTGAAGGTAGCGGACTCCAAGTCAGACTGTGACTAGTCATGAGTGGATCAGTCCTGGGTTCTCTCCTGTTTGGCATCTAATTCTCAGAAGTCCAGACCAACACAGAAGGACTCTGGCTGACCAGATTCATAGATGACTGCAAGCTGGGAGCTATTATTAACTCCCCAAGTGATGCAGACATCCTACAGAAAGGCCTCACTGAGACAAGTGACTGGTGTTGAAACCATAGC
This sequence comes from Protopterus annectens, assembly GCF_019279795.1. NCBI lineage: Eukaryota > Metazoa > Chordata > Ceratodontiformes > Protopteridae > Protopterus > Protopterus annectens. The sequence continues at coordinate 854,359,050 of NC_056734.1, forward strand.
CTTAAGCTTAATGCCACAAAATGCATTGTCATCCCCTTTGGGAAAAACTTA
>NC_056734.1:854364100-854377382 GCF_019279795.1 Protopterus annectens
ATATTCAGATTTATTTATTGGGCTGGATTGTTTACTACATGACTACTGTATCAAACTAATGCTTGCTGAAATACTAGTAATTCACCTTCCTTGTGCAGTACATGTTGCACTGAGGAAAAGGACAATATATGATATAATGCATAGACACACAAAACCTGAAAAAAGTGATTCAGAATAAAACATTATGCGCTCCTGACAGCTGAAGATGTTGCATCATTGATGCCTAATGGAATTTTTCTTTTTCTGTACTAGATGCTAATCTTGGTGACCCAAAAATCAGGCTAGACAAAACAATTTTACAACCGTGCATACTGAAAATGTCATTAGGAGGGTACAGATTTCTCATACTTCTCTTTATTATTTCACATGCATTTGATGTATCGCAGAGAGAGGTAGCACAAACTTTAGACCGCCATGATAAAAGTAACAATCTACTGTTGTGGGATGAGACTAAACAGGACATGATTCAAGGCCAGCCGTGTTGATGAACATACTGATACAATTCAAATCTGAACAGGAATAAATGGCAGGTTTGTTTGACTTTCAATAAAAAAATAAACGGGAAAACTAATAAAAACTACAAACAAGAAAGTCGCTCGTGTACTCCTCTTTTAAAATAAATCACTATAAGCTTTAATGAACACAAACCACATCCACATTAAGTGCTTTTCGTTTAGCTGGTAGCTAAACTTCATCAGATAAATTCTCTTGTGTCCCTAGTGTTTATATAACAGTCATGTGAACAGTCTTAATTAACACTCATTAATTAATTGTTTCTTAAAGAACACACCTACTAATAAATTATACTAATATATTTTTACATAAAAAACTCAACTTAACACTGTTCACATGACTGTTATATAAACACTAGGGACACAAGGGAATTTTATCTGATGAAGTTTAGCTTCCAGCTAAACGAAAAGCGATTAATGTGGATGTGGTTTGTGTTCATTAAAGCTTACGGTGATTTAATTTTTAAAGAGGAGTACACGAGCGGCTTTTTTCTTTGTAGGTTTTTTTGACTTGTTTGAAATATATAGGTTTGAGAAAATAGTAGTCATACACCAAAGACAGAAAGCAAAGAATCCTTAAGGAGATCTGGGAATGGTACAGCATTTATCAGGGTTCATACCGAATATATCAGAGGTTAAAGTACTAAGGAAGCTTCTAGACTGTGATGTGACATAGGCAAAAAGAATGGAGATTGGTTTTGAGTTAATGAAAAATCATGTATCAAATGCACCAACTCTGCTATATTTTAAGGAGTCAAAAATCAGACATGCTAAACAACAGAAAGGAGATCGACAAGGCTTATGAGATGCACTGATGCAACATAGCTGTCTAGTACCATGTGGTTTGAAAGAACTTACACGTGAATAAACTAGATATGATCAGGATGAGGAAGAACTGTTAGTTATCATTTCTTTTTTTTTTCTCAAAAAATTTTTTATTAATTATATGAATAGCAAGACAATTAAAAGATTATACATAACAAGAAGGCATAAATGAACATATAACAATTCATCTAGTGATAACAACCTTCATGAGATTTTGATAAGTTATTTAGAAATAAAACATACACCATATGTACACTATATACAAGTTAGGCAACCTGAGAGAAAAAAAAAAAAAAAAAAAAAAATTTAACATTAACTATTTAATATGTTTAGAACCTTTTCTAACACAACCTTTCTAATAGCTTTTTTGGACTTCCACCTAAGTATCTTTGAGCATCAATAAATTTAAAAGCCATTTTCTGGAAAGTAACCCATTTTAATTTAGAACGATCAATCCAATTTTGTATTATATAAAGTTTTAGTAATGAGCAAATAAAATGATAACATGAATATCAACTTTTGAAAGATGAATCAATGGAATATGTAGAATAGCAAATTCCAACGTCAACGTGGATTTTGATATCCCATTTTCTGCAGTCTGACTTTCAAAGATGTCCACAATCTGTGAGAAAAATGACAATACCATAGAATATGAAGGAGGTCTGCTTGGGGATGAGAACAGCATGAACACGAAGGGACTTATTTGGGTTAAATTTGTTTAATTTGATTGGGGTAAAGTAGGCATCATTATTAATCATTAATTGTGTGTATGCTAATTTTTAAAAGGATAAATTCCTTAGTGTGTCTAATAGCCAGGACTTTCTGAGATTCTGACAATTGGGAATTATAATTCAACCAAACATTAGATAAAAGACAGTTGTGGTCCATCATTAAAGAATTAATTAATTTATATGAGTTTGAGAGCATTTTATCAGATGATGAAAGTATTTTGATAATCGTGTTAAGGTTTTTCAATTGTGAGTCTATGGGGACCAGAGATACAAATTTGTTTTAATTATTGCTCTTAGTTGTGTAAGAATTGGTGAGTAATTCCAGTTTACTTTCAATAACTTATGCCAGTCAGATAAAGGCAAGTCAAGATATTTCAAAACATCTCCTACTTTTAGATTTTTAATTAAAGGATAGTTTGTTAAGTTCAAAAGTTTATTGTCCAATAATATATTTGGGTTTAGATGAATTGGCTGAACATGGTGCGAGATCTTTTCTAGTTTACACATTTTGAGTAAGGTTTGGGAATCTCTAATCTTTTGTTTAAATACTGTAGATATATTTTTAATAAATAAACTATCCAGAGAGATAAAGGGAATAGCTTCAGGATTTAAATTATTAGAAATGACATAATTATACCATAATTTTATCCATAAAGAGTGATTTGGATAAGAAGTTAGTTATCATTTCTGAATGTGAGCAATTCCGCAACAATTTATTTTGAGGCAGTATATAAACCACTGCAGAAAATACTCACAAACTCACTTAATAAAACACTACCTTGATAATAAAGAATAATTCTATAACTGCAAAAGACATGCAAATGCATGTAGCAGAGCTATTAAGCACATCTTGTCTCAAATAATAAAAATGATGATTTACAGTAAATTTTAGAAGTCTTCTGGGATATTCTTCAATTACCAGTGTCACCTGCTAAGTTGCTAGATCCTAAAATGTGTACTGAAGAGGACTAGGAGATATACTTGTCCCAGAAAACTAAAATAAAGGGTTGTTCAAATCAGTTTTCAGCAGCATATCAAAAATACTAGAATGCATTATCCATACTGACATGAAATCAGTTGCATTCGCTGTTTTGTGTTCAAGTCTAATAAAGAGATTATACCAAATCAGATTTTATAACGCTTGCTGGAGAAAATCCCTGAATCATATGTTGGTACAGTTATATATAAAGACAAGAATTAAGTTATTCACTGACCAAAAATATATAGCAGTGTGATGCTTGCAATTAGGGCAAAAGATACGTTGCTAGCAATTATGGCGAAAGATACAGACCATAGGAGGTGGTAGCTTTGGGAAGGGAGGTGGAGGAAGCAACGAACAAAGAGACCAGCAAAAAGGCCTCATATAGGGTTATGGGAGTGAAGGCAAACAGTAACAGAAGAGATAAACAATATTTGTAAGGTACGTAATAAAAAAAAAGAAAGAGAGAAGGGAGGACAGAACCGGCCATACTGAACACTAAGGAAGTAGATCAGAGAAGCCTGGGAAAAAGGATGTACTAAATGTGGTTTTGTGGTGTAGTGGTTATCACATCTGCTTTATATTCAGAAGGTTCAAAGCTTGAGGGTGGGGTTAGCATAATAGGTAACATCTTTATTTTACAGACACAAAGTACAGAGTGCGAGTCTCACCACTGAAAGAAGAATTGGCTAGGCCTAAAATGGCCTGCAAGAGTAGCTAGTCTGGAACGTGTCTGGGAATCTATAAATATGTTTCTTTGGTCTTCACAAAGGTGAGCATGGGAAGGTTGTTATACTGGGATGGGAACATTAGGCTGATAAAAGGACAAGACATGAGGAGGTTTAGAGAGTACTGGCTTCTATTAAGTAGCATAAAGCAGAGGGATAAAACAAACTTCCTCCCAGAAAATATACATTTAGATATTAATTGTGCTATATATATATATATATATATATATATATATATATATATATATATATATATATATATATATATATAAATGGTAATCAAAACAGATTTTTTCATCCCTGAAATTATCTAAATCTCTTGCAACATAATGTGTTTTGATGTAGGGTATCATTTACGAGATAGGTTCAGGGGTGTTCTTGCTTGTCAATAAACAAAATGCTGCATTTGTTTGGATTGAACTTGCACTGAGCTTAAGACTATGATCCTGCTACCAGGAGTTTGTGTAGCGTAGGCTCTTTCAAATGATATTGATGTTTTGCAAGATGATGACAGTTTGGAGTTTGGCGTAATCAGTAGGGCTTGTCACCCTAGCTGTTGATGTCAGGTTTGATATCAGTATCAAACAAGGGCCCTTTGGGTCACCCCTGGTGACTTCCCTTTTTAGGAGAGTGTGTCATCATCCCTATCTGAGGGTCAGTTTGCTATCCAGAGAATTATGTAAGAGTTAATACTTCATAAGGGTATTTTCTCAATTATGCAACTGTGTAGAATAGTGCCAAAGGCCTTGACCAAATCCATGTCCACAGCATGCATCAGTTTTCTTCATCCATTGTTTCAAGGGGTTTCTCATATAATTTGACCAGATTTTGTAGGCAGGACTTAGAGGTTGCAAAGCACTAATATGAATGTTTATGAGCTCTATGATGATGCATTATATTAAGTTATAGATGATGCTGCTAAGGTTAATTGGTCAATCATTCCCCAGATTGGTGGTAGGGCCCCCCTTGTAAAGATGTATTACAATAAGTGTCCTAGAGGCCTGAAGCATATTTCCAGTGGATAATTTAAATTGGATATGCTTAAGAGGGAACAAAAACAAAGTAAGTGAAGCAAAGCCTGACCAGGTGTATATCAACACTAATATAAAACAAAACCAAAGCACCTGAATGCAAGACAGAAGAGACCAATGTCTCTAATGTATTGTCAGTTTAACATCTGATTTCATCCTTGGACAAAACATTCAGGTGCTTTGGTTTTATTTTATGCTTAAGAAGGAGCTGGCGAGGCAATGTTTTATGTTAACAGAGAGACAACCTGATATGTTGTCTAGATTCAAGGAGCTATTGCTTTTAGTTTTGGAGAGGGCTTTACAACTTGCTGTAAGTTAATTATAGGCAGTGATATAGACTGTTTAGTGTGAGGAGAGGAAAAGTAGAGAAATGTTACCTAAGTATATCTGCAAAAATATTGGTGATTTTGTTTAGATTCAGAGCATGTGGTACCATTAAAGGTAAACTCAGTGCAGTGCTGTATTGTTCATAAGACTGCTGACAGTTAAAAAAGGCATTGCAGTTATCTGTAGACAAGGTGGCAGCACTGGATTTGCAATTGCCTTTGCAAGTGTTGACCTTATGCCTGAGTTTTTTGCTTATCTATTTGAGGTTACTTTTAATTTGGAGTGATTCCAGTATGTGAATCATTCTATCCAATCAATCGCGCATACGGTTAATGCTTTTTGGTAAGTCAGCATGCTTAACCTGGATCACCTTGATGACCCTTCATATGCTTTGGGTGGCACGTACTGACACATCAACCTCAGGAAGAGGGCGGTGTGGACTCTCTGACACATTACTGGTAGGGACAGATTCAGGCATATCAGTATTGGGGGCCAACGCACTTCCCTGATACACTGTGTTACCATCACTCTGTCTATGCTCATATGGTAGTGTGTCCTGGATATGTGCAGGAATAGAGACTGTGTCCATAGTCCAGTGAGTTCTGAGCATGTGTGGCAATCCCAGATTACAGGGATTGGGAGATTATTGTTCTCATATCTCTGAAGTGTGGCTCATTATAATTAATGTTCCTCGGTTTAAATTTTAAAGAGCCATTTTTCACATATGAATTCATCAAAAGACCATGGGCCAAATTCAGGAAGCCTCCGTGTAAGAGTTATAACTCTTACACGGAGGCTGCAGTTAAACAGTGTGATGTCAGCATGTCATGCACATGCATGAGGTGCATGAGGAATGCTGAATCACACTGTAACTCTTACACGGTCCGTGTAAGACAGTAGGGGGCGTGTCCGTAGGCTAAGCCCTGCAAGCGGACACGCCCCCGGAAGTCTAGAATGGCAGAAAGTAAACAGCCACGAGAGAGGCCATGGAAATGTAAATAAACACACTACACAACACATGCCCCCACAGACCAGCAATGTAAAAAGTGAACAGTGAACATTATAAAATGAAAATGAAAACTGTTTTTTTTTTTAAAACCCAGTAAATGTTTGCTACTGCGTGTGCGCGGGAGTGCTACTAGCGCAACTGCAGTTAGCAATCAGTGGGGAAAAGGATATAAGAACTAAATATGCAAACTAAGCCAAGAAGTAATAGCATAGCAGTAGAGTTGTCGGCTTAAGAGCAGGCAGGCAAGGTTCGAGCCCACACAACAACCTTTTTTTTTTTGTAAATAAGCACTAAAAAGGCCCCTGACAGTATTGTACAAATGTAAAAGTATTTCCTTTTGTAAAATGGAATGAAATGGAGCATATATTTTTAAGTAATACAATAATAAAAATATTTAGAAATGTACTGATAGCTAAGCTGCTGTGAGACAGAGTGCCCGTAGCTGAGTAGTGTTTGAAAGGCTGCAAATTGCTTGCCCATAGCTAAGCATGGGTTTAACAGGCTCAAACTGTGTGCAACTAGCTGTGCTTAGCTTAACATGCGTGTTACTAGCCAATTAAGGTTTACCCAGTGCACACCGTTTGCGCGGAGGTGCGCGCCGCGCCCACAAGCTAACCGCCGGTCTTGTCGTTAGCTCAGCAAGCGAGCAGACCTGGTTTTAAGTGCTTAAAAGTGCCTTTGGCATGTTTGATTGACAGGTCCTGAACTCATTTCTAGACAGTCATAAAAATTAAAAATCAGTGGTCAGATTCGAACCCAGGACACCATGCACTAAAGTCAAGGTACTAAACCACTAAGCCACGACAGCAATACTTAGAAATGCAGAAATAGCATATATATATATATATATATATATATATATATATATATATATATATATATATATATATATATATATATATATATATATATATATATATATATATATATATATATATATATATATATATATATATATATATATATATATATATATAGGATGTAATCCAAAATGGAGCATGATAAAGCAGTTTCTGTGAAGTAGATACAATTCCAAAACGGCCAATCATAGAAATGTGCGGGAAAATCGGCATATATAAGCCCCATACGTGGGAATACACAGCAGAAATGATTGTAGAATAGACCTGCAGGCAAAATGAGTGGAGTAGGGGAGGGACGTTGCTTTCGAGCACAGCGGTGGGGCGTTGAGGAGTCCAGATACATGGTCTGGCTCCTAGTTCACCATCATGAGGCCCAACTCATGCAGGGCCAGGTCTCATGGGGAGCATACAGAGCAGAGGCATGGGACCAGTTGGCTTATGATCTCACTAGTGCTACTGGGATTCCACGTACTGGTGAGCAGGTCCGTCACCACCATGCGGACCTGAAGCGACGTAAAGAAGACCAGTTGACCCAATGGATCCAGGAGGCCCGGGATATGCCCAATGCCCCACTACTGAGTAAGTTACATTTTACTTATGTATGTAAGGAATTCAACTAGCTGATACCATGGAGATGTGTATTTCAATATTACTTGTTTTGTATTACAGCTGCAGGTGTCCGCTCTGCGAATCGCAGGGCACATGACCGAAGGCTGGTGTGGCTGCGCCACCATGCAGGTTAGTAACCCCACCTAGTACTTGTAAATAAATATTATAGTGTAGCATGTAGCAGAACACTGCAGTGTATTGATTAAAAGTAATAGAATGTGCAAGCAACAAGTGAAAGTCTGCAGGTATGGCTGCAACAAGTTCATCAGTATGCAAGTGAAACTGGAAATATAATTGATAGAAATAAATAGTTCTGTAATACAGATGTCCCACCATTAATTAAATGTAGTATAACCTGCAGTAGTCTCAAGAGTACAGCTTCAGAAGCTGAGTTAATCACATGTGAGATATATCCCCTGTTGAAATGCTGAATCATGACAGAAGTGAGGCTGCTGGAAAGTGTTTGAATCACCACAGGAATAATATGTGAACAAAGCCTAGAAGTACCAACCTGAACTGTGAAATAGCAGGATGTGTGAGAGTGACAGAAAGGGTCATGTATCAATAAATAAAGTAGTAATAACTCCTGAATATATAAGCCTCAGTGTGGTTCTACAGAACTAAATGCATGTGGGAATTAAAAATTAACATCCCAAACTGATGTCAGTGTGTCTGAATCTTGAATGTTTAAGCCAAAATCTGTATATGGTGATGACAGTCAACAATATTCAGATAGAATGAATGATTGTCTGACATACTAAACATCCATAGTTGTCCCCTGCCCTGTCATCAAAGTGTAGCAGGATGATGTATCTGATCAAATTCAAAATAACTAGGATAGTGATGTGTCTGTAACAGGTCTAGCATGACAGTCAATTAAAAATCATTTGGAAACTATCACCCACAAGTTAATTGTGTTTCTATTACAAATGTATATTAATGTATAATTTATGAATGTGTCATCATTTTCTTTCTCCACCCCACCCTATAATTGCAAATTAAAAAACTCACTAAATATTGGTATGTGAACATTTCATTAACCAGGGACATTTGTCCTGTCGTTTCAAAAATATATGCATGTCCGTTGTTGCATGTGCCCTGTTCATACCTGCAAACCTGATGGCCTGTTGCCATTAATCAACCCTGCATGTTGTTTGATTGTGTATTTCTGTTCAAATAATGCATGTGATATTGATATGCCTGTTGTTCAATTGTGTTAATATCTGGGTGTTTGTTTAATGGGAATACCAATGCATGCTGTTACAACTAATTTGAATGGAATAATATGCTACTAACCCAAACTAACATAACATACTCACAAACCTAGAACGCTTGGGAAGGCGGGTCCCAGCGGACCCACCTCTCCCACCTCATCTGGCGACTGCACCTGGCACTAGTGCCCAGGCCGGACCCTCCTCCGGTGGCCCTGTGCCTCCTTGGGTGGAAGCTGCAGGGGATGGGGCCTGTCCCCCTCTGCAAGCGTGGCCGGAGGAGCCCGTCCACTCACCCTCCAAGGTGTCCGGTCTGTGGTGTGAAGGGAGATCCAAGACTCTGTTCTTGGGCCCCTACACCAGCTTGAGGCCCAGGTGGCACAGCTTACGGGCATGCCCGTTGTCCCACCTGCACAGCCCCCAGCACAGCCCCGTCCTGGGCTGTGAAGGAACAATGGCAACTGCCTATGGGTGGGGATATCAGTTACACTGTTGCCATCTGTGGGCTCATGTGCCCTGGATATCCCAACCTCCGTCCCCGTCAATTGTGTAACCCCCCCACATGTGTCATACACCGCCCCTGTATGTGTTTTGTCTGTCTTGTCTGTTAACCTACCCAACCTACCTCCCCAGCTATACCAACTACCTTCACCTGACATACCAATCTCACCTGAAAAAAAAAAAAAGGGCACTCTGTACCCACAAAAAAATTACGCCCCATACATAGCTGCCCATGTTGCACACATGTCCGCTGGACATTGAAACTGTTAATTACAATTGGCTGTACAACATGTATTAATGTTGTCCTGACACCTCTCTCAGGGGTGGAAGGTTTCAAATGTCACACCAAATTACATACAAATGCACAGCTGTTGCTGAGAAAGACATGGGCAGCTATGGGCCTCACCTACATCCTTCCTGCAAATCCCAAGCAGCTTGTTTCCCTACTGTCTTACCCTCTTTGTGACCCCTTTTTCACCACTTTCCTGTCACCCCTTTTTCTTTTCTTTCAAAGAAAATAACGTGGGTGTGCACTTGTGTGCGCGGAGCTAACCGCTAGTGCGCATGCGTGAGCTCCGCGCAAACGAGCGCAGACCTGGTTTTAAGTGCTTAAAAGTGCCTTTGCCACTTTTGATTGACAGGTCCTGTACTCATTTCGAAAGAAAAATAAAATCCCACTGCTAGTCTCGAACCCAGGACGTTGGTAACACTAGTCTGTATGACCTACCACTAAGCCATGACTCTCATCAAAGAACATAGTGCTAAAATAAATATAACATGTAATAGTAGGAATCAATATAAACGCAATATAGGATGTGTACTACCCAAAGCATGTCAGGTAGATTTTTAATGCCCGAATTACTGGATTCCCATACTAGTTTAGTGTTCACAGAAACAGCCCTGCTAATTGTTAGCTTGTACATAATAATGTAAGGTAATGTACATATATGAAAGTATTATATGTACACATACATATAAATATATATATATATATATATATATATATATATTAATACATATGAAATATAGTGGTAGGTGTCAGTATTCATACACGCTCACTACAGGAAACAGTGAAGATAAATGCAGCAACCAGAATCTACAACACAGCCTGACTCCTGTGAGACTTAATAACCCTTTCAACTGCTTAAAGGTGCCTTCAGCACTTTGATTGACAGGCCCTGTACTCAATTTGAAAGCAAAATAAAAGCATACTATTAGGCCCAATCACAAGACCATTGTAACACTAGTCTGTATGACCTACCACTAAGCCATGACTCTCATACAGGAATATAGTGCTAAAATAAGTAGAACATGTAATAGTAGGAATGAAGATAAAGGCAATATAGGATGTGTACTACCCAAAGCATGTCAGGTAGACTTTTACTGTCCTAATTACTGGATTCCCATACTAGTTTAGTGTTAGCAGAAACAGCCCTGCTAATTGTTAGCTTGTACTTCATAATGTAAGCTAATGTACATATATGAAAGTATGTATATGTACACACACACACACATATATATATATATCTATATATATATATATATATATATATATATATATATATATATATATATATATTAATACATATGGAAATATAGTTGTAGGTGTCAGTATGCATACACACTCACTACAGGGAACAGGTGAGAGAAATGCAGCAACCTGACTTTACAACACAGCATGAATCATGAGAGACTTACTAACCTTCACACTCACAGAATACTGTCGACAGCATACCAGCATGGTCCACACCCTTACAATCTGAAAGGGCAATTCCTATCTCACATACCCTTTTATAGCACTGTCCTGAAATCACAGTGAGACATGCAATCAGTACACAACTGGCTGCATGCAATTAGCAAATGCTGCTTTACAATTGGTGCAGAGGCCATCACATGGACCTATGCAGATACCTACAAAAGCATCCAGTACTAACACTCCACACATGCAATACATTCATTGCACCAAACCGACGGAGAAAGAGAGAGAGAGAGAGAGAGAAAGAAAGAAAGAAAGAAAGAAAGAAAGAAAGAAAGAAAGAAAGAAAGAAAGAAAGAAAGCAATAAAGGCAGTGATAAAAAAAACTGCATCATCACAGCAACAAAACCAGCAGCAGCAATTAGCAGCAGTGACACAGCAACAGCTGACACAAACACAGGTAATGCAAAGTAGCAGGTTAATACTGTGTTTACTGTGAAACCTCCAACTGTATCATAGTTCACTATCTATAGGTATGTCCATGAGATAGGTTGTGTGTACATTGTCCTGATATATATATACATATGTAATATTGCTGTACATGTCTTCCATACTAAAACTTCCATATCTTAGAACACAAGGCCAGTTATGCATATGATGCAGTAGTTCCCAGGGTCAGTAGAGGTTCCTCCTCATTGGTGTGGGACCACTGTGTATGTATGGCACTGTTCAGGTACATATCCTGTAGTATGGCCAGGGTTTAATATCAGTCTGTAATGTGGTGCTATGTCCTCTAGGGGTGAACGTATCACACATCCAGGGATATCATTTTGTAACAGTGATGCTGTGTGTTCTGCAATGTTGAGGGTGGCCCTCACCTGGACATGTGAGATGATAGGGAGGTTACATTCATCTGTGATAACTAATTCCACATGTGTAGGAGAATGGGGGGGATACCTGCACCTAAACTGTCTGCAACAATGTTGCCAATATCTGTACATTTGGTGAATGTGAAGCATCTTACCACTGCTGACTACAGATGCCTTGCCTTCATGTGAATCTGCTCTGTGCTGCAGTAGCCTCCTGCTATTGTTATACAATGTGCCTGTATCTGTAGTCCACTGGACAGGATAAATAAGTGGTGTGCATATGGTCTGGGTTAGATATGTGTGTGCACATTACATGCACTATGTGTGATGTCTGTGGTAAGCTTTTGCAAAGGGGCCAGCAGTGTGTGTTGTGGCTTCACCTGTCCCAGTGGGCTGCATGGATAGCATCACAGTCCTAACTAGTGAATAACTGTTTAATTACATACATACATAGCAAGGTAGTGTACTGTGCTTGTGGTGTTGTTGGGATATGTATATCCAGGCTGAGTAATGTGTGTTCACATCACAGTGTTGGATGGCAACACACATACATTATGTTGGGATGAACACCCAGAGTGTTTCAGAAGTGTTGACTGTGCAGAAATATCTGCCCATTACCTGTGCATCCCCCACAACACACACACACATGCAACATATGGCAGAAGTAGTATAGCAGTACACATAGGTTCATAGGTTCATACTAGGCTATCTGCCCTAGGGCATTGATAAGCCTAGCCAGAATGTGTTTGTCTTTTGCCACCCAATTAAAATTTATTTTGCTATGCCCTTTTCCGAGGTTAGTATACTGTGCCTCTGTCTAACAGTGACATAGAAGTGATACCCGGGGTACAACTATGATCTCCCATCCACTCATCCAGATTCCTATGGAAGAGAGTCAATGAGGGACTCTGCCTAACCTGTACTGTGAGTTCATTACAGAGTGAAGGGAGCCTCTGGGTTATGAATCTGTCCCTCCAGTATGTCCTTTTTATTTCAGTGCTAAGGTTCAGGTCTCTTGAGCATGTGGCTGTATGGGATTTTGATTTCCTGAGGTGCAGCATGTCCATTACGTCTGGGTTGGACATGGCTGTATATGTCAGGCACAGATTGCCTCTGAACAGGCAGTATGCCACTGAGTCCAGCTGGATTTTCTTTAACCGGGCAGCATATGGCATCTGTTTGAGCCCTTTGATCCTCTTGATGAGGTACTGTTGGGGTTTTTCTAGTTGCTGTAGGTGTCTGGTTAGGTACATCCCAAAAGGGGCATTGTACTCAATTATAGGCCTGATGATGGATGAGTAAAGAGGCACCATGACCTCCCCTGATGTACATGTGAATCCCTTCATGATTAGCTGGGCTATATAACATGTTTTTCAATCCACTTTGGCCCAAAA
>NC_056734.1:854390586-854503086 GCF_019279795.1 Protopterus annectens
AAGGGTGGTCTGCAGCAAGCTATATAGTAGTAGGCAGTTTTAGCCATTGGTATTTGACCATGGCTAATCCATGCTGCTTCTTGTTGTGGTACCAACATGGGGGTGTGGTTATCCATGACATTTATTGCTAGTCACCCTCGTTTTGTAGCTTGTTCCATGTTTTGCAGCTGTACATCACTGTATGAGGTTTGACCTGGTAGTGTTAGGGTGCTGATGTGGGCTTTGACCCAGTTTTCTATTACAGCACTGATATCTACATTCTCTATACTGTGTGCGTTTACACTGCATGCATCTTGCTGTTTATACTTCTGGCATTGGGTAGCATTACATCTAGGTTCTTATCCCTTGTGATACCTATGAAGGTGGGTTTGTGTTTTTGTGGTTCATGATTGGTGAGGGTGGGTGTTAGTCAGGGTCCTCAGGTGTGTATATGGTACATGGTGTTACATTACTTAACACATGGCATTCATGCCTCAGGTGGTGCTGCAGGGCAGCCTCTGTCGGATGCACATACTACACTCCCTGTACATGTTTGGAAGCAGGTTGTGTCATGTTAGGCGTCCCTGTTACTATATGAGTGAGTCGGAGGGGGTATCAGTCCCAGTGTTCCTACTGAGCCAGTGTATGTGCTATGCGTTGCCTCTTTGCCAAGGCCAGGGCATACTGGGCATGCCTCCTTCTGCCTACTGGAGCAAGGTCAGGTTGTTCCTCCTCCGAGTCACCCTCTGCCTGTGGTGGCCTTGGCAATGGTGGGGGTACGTTTGGCCCAGCCCTATGCTGGTACTGCTGCAGCTGTTTCCACAGGATCATATTATGTAGCATAGCACATATCATGATCATTTGGGTACATGTAGTTGGTATGTACTGCAAGGCTCCACCAGATGTGTCCAGACACCGGAACCGTGACTTGAGCAGCCCAAACACACGCTTTATGACATTACGTGTTTGTGCGTGTGCCTCATTATGGCATTCCTGTTCAGGTGTGTGTGCATTTCTGATGGGTGTCATCAGCCATGGCTCAAGTGCATAACCTGCATCCCCCACTAGGTGTCCATGTGGGAAGTCCCCACTGGCAAATGATTGGTACAGCTGCGTCAGATGCCAGATGTGGGAATCATGGTAGCTCCCAGGGCAGCCAGCACACACATTCGTTATTATGCCCTGGGCATCACACATGACCTGGCAGTTGATGGAGGGGAATCCCTTGCGGTTAATATAGGCTCTACCCCGCTCACCGGCTGGTGCTTTGATGCATATGTGCGTGCAGTCTATTGCACCCAGTACCTCAGGGTATCCCGCTATTTGCTGGAAGAGATGCATATTGCTGGCCACAACCTCTCAGGCATTAGGGAAATATACATGATCACTGACATGTGCTGACATGGCATCCAGGAACTGGTGCAGTACCCTGGAGGCTGATGCCTGTGATATCCCCATCATATCACCAGTCGGTCTCTGGAAGGTACCTGTTGCTAGTATTCTTAGGCCAACACCTACCTTGGTTTCCACTGGGATGGGTTCCCCTCTGTTGGTTCTGTGTGTGAGTCGTGGCCTGCACAGCTCAACAATTTGCTGCAGAAGGTCTCTGTCCACTCTGTAGCGCTCTACTATCTCCAGCTCATGTAACCCATGGTAGGTGACCCTGGGCCTGTATACTCTTCTCCTTCTCCTCACTCTGGGTTGTCTGTCAGCATCTGCATTGTCACCACCCTCAGCAATTCACCTATGCCTGATTATAACAGCTATGGCAGCCCCTAGCATTTCTGCTCTGAGTTCAGCTTTTTCAGTTTTCAATTCTGATAGCTTACTCCTTTCTTGCAGTATCTCTTGAGAGAAACACCCTGCACTGCTGTTTGCAGTGTTTTAAGTGCTGGGTTGGGCTTCTAGTCTGCCTGTGTAATTGCCTGCTTCTAATTGTTATCACCAATTAACTCCAGCAGTATCCTCTGGCAGCTTCCTTGTCATCTGGTTGTTTCCTTTTTCCTCTCTGTTTCCTCAAGGGGAGCACTGTGCACACCAGCATAAGCACGCTCATAGTGACTTAAACGCACGCACACATCCTTACACGGTTTGAACTGGGCTGATTCATGGTAAAACGTGCCCACATTGCCTTACACACGTGCATGCCCACGCAAACCGTTGTAAACAGTTTGCAACACGCTCCCACATGTTGAACCTGCCTTACACGCGTGCACACGCGTGCATGCACGTATATCAAGAAAGTTTGAGTGTAGGGATAGTGTGCTCCCTCTATTTCTTGACTTTCCTAGTGTTCTGTTGGGACACACCTCTCTCCCTGATGTCTGTCTGTCATCTGTCACATTACACTGCCCACCAATGTGATACATTTATTTCTATCATTCCCCCCCAAGATGTCACCTACCTCTTACTCTATTCCTCCCCCTTCTGTAACTTTTACACTACTCGGAAAGTGCTCATTACCTATGTGGCAGTGTGATTCAATATTGAAACCCTCATTTACATAGGATTGCCTAGTAATGTTTAGTTACATCTCTTACACTGAGCTTCCCCCCCTTGGCAACCACTACACGGTGGCCATATTGTTTTTGGTCTGCTAGTCCCTGCATTGTCATTCCATGTAATACATAAAACCCAGAATTGTGAGCTTATAAGCTTCGGTTTTTACTTTTGAGCAGCGCACCCCGTTTGTGCGGGTGTGCACTGCAGTTAAACATAAAAATCCCCCGAAAAAAAAAAAAGTTATTTTAAATAATTTTGCATCACTTTTTAATGCCAATGGCCACATATTTGGCCATTGGCATGCTAGATGATACATATGCACCCTTTATTTGGAGCTGACATAGCTCCGTTGTCAGTTTTGCAGAAATGTACTCAGTTGTCAGCTGAGTACATTTCTGCAGCTAAAACGTCCGTTACACGGACTGGTTTGGGCTTCCTGGATCGCTCAAATACCTCATTTGCATATCTTTGAGCTGCAAATGAGGTATTGAGCATTTCCACGCCCAATCCGTGTAAGAGACGTTTTAGCTGTCTCTTACACGGAGGTTTGGGCTGTTCCTGGATCGGGAGGCTTACACGGAGGCTTACACTACTCTTAAACTCCGTGTAAGCCTTCATGAATCCGGCCCCATGTTATAACTTTAGCATGATATGTGTTAACCTTGTTGCAGTTTTAAATATTAAAGTAGTTATCAAGCTGTTAGTTAAGTGTTCTGCATGGCGTTCATTTGTTTAAAATTATGGGAAG
Organism: Protopterus annectens; assembly: GCF_019279795.1. Taxonomy (NCBI): domain Eukaryota; kingdom Metazoa; phylum Chordata; order Ceratodontiformes; family Protopteridae; genus Protopterus; species Protopterus annectens. Next base: position 854,393,816 of record NC_056734.1, read on the forward strand.
TAATGATGTACCACAGTGGAAGGTTGAGACCAGTAATCATGCTATCTTTAACCATCTGATCATGGAGTTGATTTTGAACATTTATTCTCAGTTGCAAACACAGGGATGGAGGACTGCCATATTTCACAATTTAAAGTGCCACTGGAACCGTAATAGTAGACAGTATTCAAATTTCATCATTTTGCAATACATTGTGCAGATGTAGTGTTTGTCTGTGCCCATCATTGCTCAAAGGCAGAATAATTTGAGAAGGCATTTGGACATCAGTTCATTGCCATTTTCCTGAAATCTTTGAAGGACAAATCATTCAGACTGAAGTCAGAAAATAATGGCACACATTTGAGTTTCAGACTTCATATCCTTCAGAAAATTCATGCTAATTCAAAACCTGATTTTCTAGCAACTTTCTAAGTTTGTAAGAGGAATATTTAAAAAGTGCCCCTATTTTTGGGCCTTTGCCCCCACATTATTTTTGCCTTTGTCCAGATTACTTGCTTTCTAAGAGGTTGAGATGTATGTACACTGGTACCCACCACTAACAGTACAGGTGGAAGTGGCAATTATGTTACCAATCAGGAAATGGCATAGCTTGTGGACAGATACTAGGAAGAAGGTTCAGTGCCCACACAGGCCATATAGAGAACATGGTCTAGAAAATCATTGAGTCATGTTCCCTGCCTAGTGCTGCCACTAAGTCCTGATGCAGGACCCAGTGGTGATGGCTGCCAGGAAGAAGAGTAATCTTCCACTGTGTCAAAGCTGGCAGAGACTGCATCATTGAAGATACACTTCTCTCCTGAAATATAGTGCTCTCTTCCCTTTTGTGTCTATGTCCACCCCTGTCTGATATACAGTCCTCCCCTTACCATTATCGTCCCTCTCTTTGTCTAATATCTTACTCACCATTCTGTTTCCCCTCCTACATTGTGTTAACACCTTGTCATTCATGTCTGTTTTCCCTTGTGACCTACCCTCACCTAATACCCACATCTGACTTCCCCAACATCCTTCCCCAACCTTCCCATCTTGGGAAAAAAAAAACAAATAAAAATGTTGTCCATGCTTCTCAACTTCACAGACCTTTATTTGTTGTACACAATTGTTGGACTCTGTACTTCATCATCAATAATATATTTGTCTGACAAATTGTTGAGGATTTCAGTCAGTAAATAATTAAGAATATAACTATAATTTACCAGGATGATCGAGCTAAGAATTTGAGAGCTATGTCTCTATCAAACCTCCATCCTCCTCTTTCCTTGTTTACTCACTTTGTGTTCTCCCCTCTGCTTACTTTCTCTTTTAATCTCATTCCTATAGTTACATTTTCAACTTTTATTGTGGTCAAAAAATAGATAACACCACACACGCCCAAAAAAGGGCTTGTATATGTTAATCATCTTTCTGTGGTTATAAGTTGCATGACAGTTAGCAGAGAACAATGTTGATGCTCATGTATCAGCATAGAGAAGTCCTAGTTCCTGTCCTACGGCAAAAACTGAAAATGTCCTTTGAATGCACTATGACCTTGCCATCAATCAGGCAAATTATTTTAACATGCATGCAAGCCATATAACGAATATTGAAATATGGCAAAGGTATTAGTGCCCCTGTGAAGGCCTCTATGGCTCACCATATTCATGATGTGATGAGACCATTTTCAGTGCACTGGATGCAGCGTTCTAATCTCTTGTGTGTGGGACATTTTATGCAGTATTATGTTTTCAGCATACATCTGTATGCCATTCTTCTGCAATGCTTTGTGGGGGGGGTTTGCTTTAAAATGTTATTGTAAAAACTTTTTTGTTTTATATAAATTCATATGGAGCTTTTCTCTCCAGTCCTCTGCTGAAAAGGGGCTCTACCAAGTGTGATTATCTCAGTAAACAAATTTAAATAAATAGTAAATAAAGACAATTCTCTTCCTGTAAGTGCTCAATTGCATATCTGGCTAGTGCCCTGTTTCAGGAGATACAAGTGACACAAACATGGCTTTAAATATGGTCAGGTCTTCTTCATTGCTATTCTATGTTATGTAACCTTGATACACATTTTAACAACCGCTTTGCTATGTCCCATGCTGCAGTACACCCTGCTAATGCTCTGTTTTGGAGAATGTGAGTGACACAGTGTTGGTTTCAAAGCCATGCAGATGTAATCAGCTTGTCTTGCTAATCATATATTACTTTCACCTGAAATGAAACATGCTAATCATCTGTAAAATCCTGCCATTAAGTTTGGCACTGTTGAACTAAACTACAAATATGAGGTCCTCCAACCTCTTTCAAAAACAAACACAGCACACATAACCAAAATGCAGTTAAGTGAATGGTTGTTTTACATTGTTTGCTATCAACTCTGCACATGTACTACATATCACATACATGCATCCTCTTAATGTACCCTTACAGTCAAACAGCTTCAGTCACTGTCCTTAGTAATGCAATGCTATGATGTGAAAATCATGGGTTCATAGTCATTAATGTCTTTCTGTCCTGTTTCCTCATCTCCATCCTGCTCAGTCCTTATAGCCTCATTTTTTTGTAATTCTGTGAGCTTGTCACTCTTTTCATCTCTTCCTATACTCTTTACTAATATTACTATTATCAGAAACATATTATCATGTACATACTGTCCAAAAAGGGCTTAAAAATAAGAAAAAAATCTTTCTGTGGTATACCCAGCACAACTGCTGGCAGAGACCACCTTCAACGTCCATACACAAGCACAGCAAAATGACATTTCACATCCTAAGGCAAAAACTGAGAAAGATCCTTCAAAAGTAGCAAGACCTTGGTATGTGCCATTCATATAAGCTTACAATTGATGTATGCCCCGAGCAATACTGAAATAAGGTAAAATTAATAGTTGCATTTTAACACCTTCCATGTCTCTTTGTACAAATTGTACGTGATGTGTGCATTGTCAATACAATAGGACTGGGTTTTGCTCTCCCTGATTTCTGTATGCTGTTCAGCAATGTTTATTTTATAGTCTTATACAATGTTGTAAATTCAAAGTAAATATGCAACAGTCAAGGCAAAAAGGATAAATGGTTCTCTCAAAGTAAATCTAAAAACACATAAGAGTGAACCAAAACAAAGTGGCAGTCAAAAAACAAGCTTCAAGTGGAGTTAAAATCTGGAAATTTAATAATACATAAGCACTTTCACAGCTTCTTCAGATATTAAAACCAAACCAACCATTGCTCAACTTTAAATAGAGAAACCAATAATATTGCAGCCAATCACATAAAAGAACATATCAATATCCTAGCAACAAGATAAACCTTAAAAGAGCTATAAGAAAAATAGCCTACTTATTTAAAGGCACAGCATAAAAAAATAGCATAGAAAATGCAGCATAGTAAAATAGCATGAGAAAAAACAGTAAGAGAAAACATGCATAATATGCTAAATAAATTCAAACAAATGCTTACTATAAAGCATGAAAATTTATATATGGAAAACATATATAAAAAAACATACATTAGTCATGTTCAAAAATGTTAATTATGTAACGATCTAGCTTTGAGTAGGGGTTTCAGCAGAATCTTATTCAGACACCTGCCCACATCTGCCCTTAGTCTTATGATCCACCTTGTTTCCGATAGTTCAGTTAAGTTCCTGTCATTCCCCTCCACATTCATTCACTACAATCTTTTCCATAACCAAAAACTTAAAACAATGTGTTAGATCATTACCAGCTACATGCTTAGCCATGGGGTTGGTAGCGTTCTCAGTCCTAATGTCATATATATCTTCCCTTATCCTATCTCTGACCCACCTGTTGGTCTTTAGAATGATGAACAATGGGTGCAAGATGCTAAGTAAACCACATTAGACAAATCACAGTCGGCTTTAACCCTAAAGGTGAATACTCTCCCAGTATCAGGGTTCATAGGTTCATAGTTGTATACTAGGCTAATGGCCCTGGAGCCTTTATAAGCCTAGCCCATAAAAGTGCCCTGGCATCGTGCTGCCTGACGTTAGCTCCCAGTGCCTCTATCAAGTAGATCCACTGGAGTGATCCTTGGGGTGAACTTTCTATTAACCATACACTCATCAAGATTTCTCTTGAAGAGGGATAATGAGGTGCTCTGCTTGACATGTATGGGAAGTCTATTCCAGAGCATGGGCAGTCTCTGGGTGAGGAACCTGTCCCTCCAGCATGTTCTGTTGATTGTGGTAATGAGGTTGAGGTCTCTGGAGTGTGTGGTGTGGAGGGATTGGGATTTCTTTAGATGTACCATTTCAAACAGAGCTGGGTAAGACATGGCTTTGTAAGTCAAGCAGAGATCACCTCTAAGTAGGCGATATGAGACAGAGAGTAGCTGGAGTCTGTTGAGTCTGTCCATGTAGGACATGTGTTTAATGCCTAGGATCCCCTTCGTGAGGTATTCTGTGGCCTCTCCAGCTGTTGCAGGTGCCTAGTGAGATGCATGCCAAATGGGTCATTATACTAGATGACTGGTCTAATGAGGGAAGAGTAGAGAGACGTGATGACCTCTTTCTTCCTGGAAGCAAAACCCTTGGTAATGAGATGTGCCACACAGAAGGACTTTCTGACCACAGTGGCAATGTGGTGGTCGAATGAGAGGTTGCTGTCAACCTGTATTCCCAGATCTTTTATAACACCTTCAGTGTTCAGTGGGCTCCCATTAATGTGGTAGTTAGTGGGAACTGAGTTTTTACCAAAGGGGATGACGATGCATTTTTTGGTGTTAAGCTTAAGGCCATGGTTTCGACACCAGCCATTGGTCTCATTGAGGCCTTTCTGTAGGATGTCTGCATCTCTTGGGCAGTTAATAATGGCTCACAGCAAGCAGTCATCTGCAAACTTGGTCAGCCGGAGTCCCTTTGTGTTGGCCTGGAATTCTGAAAAGTAGATGTCAAACAGGAAAGGACCCAGGACCAATCCCTTTGGGACTCCAATCATGACTGGTTGGCAGTCTGACTTAGAGTCCGCTCCTTTCACACTGTGTGTTCTATCTGTAAGCCAATTTACAACCCACCTAGTGATATAGGGGTTAATGCCTAGTTTATCAATAATTCCTGAGTGAGGTATGGTATCAAAGGCCTTGGCCAGATCAAGGTAGGCTGTATGAACTGCTTGCCTTCATCCACAGCCCTGGTGACTGACTCAAAGAAGTTAACCAGATTGAGCAGCATGATCTCCCTTTCACAAAGCCAAATTGTGTGGGGTCTAGAGAGTGGAGATTTCCTATATCTTTGTTAATCAGGTCCATTATGTTGCACTCCATAGCTTTACATATCAGACTCGTCAGGCTAATGGGTCTGTAGTCGCTCCCCCTTTATGGAGAGGGTTGACTGCAGCAGTGCACTATTCGTTAGAGACAAAGCCTGAGGTGAGGCTGTGACTGAACAGGGCACACAGATGTGGTGTCAGTTCACTTTGTAGTTCACTTAGAACACAGCCAGGGATATTATTGGGTCCCATGGAAGCTGTATTCTTGGCCTTAGACAATGCAGCTTTAAGCTGTGCTGCAGTAATGCTGGGTGCCTGGCATTCTTCCGGAATTGTGATTGGTCCTTTAGGGTGGGAGAGATGGGTAAAGTTGGCACTGAATCTGTCAGCCAGTATGTTGGCAATATCTGCTGGCTCAGTATAGGAGATGTCATTGTGCAGTAACTCAGAGAAAATCTGGGTATTGCCGTGGCAGTTCTTGATATAGCTATAGAAGGCTTCTTGATTGTTTTTAGTGTCTACCACAATTCTGCCTTCATAGCCGGCTTTAGAGGATTTGATAAGGGATCTCAAGTTTTTGTTGAGGCTAATAAGGGAGTTTTTCCAGTCTTGGGACTTCACCTTTTTCTGCAACAGTTTCTTCCTTCTGTTGTAGAGTTTATTAATGGCAGGGGACCACCAGATTTGCTTCCTTTTTTGGAGGAGAGTGTCTTGGTTGTGTTGGGTATGGCTAGTTCCATGCATTTATGTACATGTTTGTAGAGTGCAATGGTGTATGATTCGGCAGTCATGCAGCTTTTTTCCATTGGCATGGGTGCCGTGAAGTTAGCCACTTTTGTTTTTAGGAGTCCAAAGTTAGCTTTGGAGAAATTTTTCAAGGTGGTTACCTTTACGGTGGTGGGGGGGTGGGTGGGATGTGGATTTCCATGGTGATTAGTTTATGGTCGGATCTGACAAGAGAGGATTGACTATTGGTGTAGAGCATGGTCGCCCATGTTAGTAATAACCAGGTCAAGGATGTTGCTTCCTCTAGTGGGTGTCAGAATGAGCTGGTCCAGGGCATTGTAACTGATGAATTCCAGGAAGCGATGGGCCAGTGTATTGGTTCTTGAGTAGTTTTCCCAGTTGATGGAGGGGTAGTTGAAGTCTCATCATTAGACATTGTTGGGCTGGACCTTAATAGATTCCAGGGTGCTTAGGAACATGGTGTGAGAGTCTAGGTACATGGTTGGGGACCTATAGCAGGCTATGACCTGGATCGCCATCTTTCCCAGTGTTAGTTGTACCTGAAGTATCTCAGATGCATTATGCTGGGGTACTGGTCTGGAGGTGTGCATATCCTTTATGACTATGGAGACACCACCACATTTGGAGCTTTGGTCCATGTTTCAGGGTCGAAAGGTGTGGAATGCGTTATAGCCTGTTAGCGCAGTGGTGCTTTCTGCCACTTTAAAGATCCTAAAGAATCAATGTGCGTACAAAAATTACATTTAAGACATGGGACTGTCAAAAAAGTGCTTTTTAGAGGTAAACTATGTGTTCTGGTCCTTGGAGAGCATGATAGTCATTTAAGAGATTTCTTGTTTTTAAAAGAAAAATATGGCCTTTCCCCTACTATATCCTTTATATCTGGATTACTAACTACAACCGTCCAGTATTTTTTTATCACTTCTGTAACTGAGTTAACATTACTGGTGAAGTACATCTGAATATGAACTACATCCATTTTACAATCTATAGTAACTACAGGGTAATCACTAGGTTCAGAAAAATAGGACTTAGCCTTAGAGGTCTGAGAACAATTGCTTCACTAAGTGGTGTCAGCTTCATGACCACTATACCCTCTCTTCTCAAATCTTGTCCTTAGTTCATCAAGCTCACGTTTTTGAACATGACTTAGGTATGTTTTTTATATATGTTTTCTATATAAACATTTTCATGCTTTACAGTAAGTATTTGTTTGAATTTATTTAGCATTATTATGCATGTTTTTTCTCATGCTATTTTACTACGCTGCATTATGCTATTTTACTATGCTGCACTTTTTATGCTATTTTTTATGCTGTGTTTTAAATCAGTAGGCTAGTTTTCTTATAGCTCTTTTAAGGTTTACATTGTTGCTAGGCTATTGATATGTCCTTTTATGTGACTGGCTACAACATTATTGGTTTCTCTGTTTAAAACTGAGCAATGTTTGCTTTGGTTTTAATGTGTGAAGAAGTTGTGAAAGTGCTTACGTATTATTAAATTTCCAGATTTTAACTCCACTTGAAGGTTGTTTTTTGAATGCCACTTTGTTTTGGTTCAGTCTTATGTTCTGACTATACCTCTCAACTGTCTAGATTTTCACAGAATGCCCAGATTTTTTGCTCCTATTTTTGGTTTGATGTCCTTCATGGTTCACTGTTGCAGTCATCACTGTAGGGTTCTTCCTGCCAGCAGCAGCCTCCGATTGGCCAGAATCCCAAAGTCTGGATCGGGTGCCAGCTGAGGTCACATTTATCCTGACGTCAGTGCGCCGAAAGGTATAAAGACCTCAGCTGACACCATTTCCCCAGTCTTTCTTGCCACGCGGTGCCCTTTGCAGTTCACTGATGCTGGCTGGCCTGTTCCTGTTTGCTTTTGGATCTAATCCCAGGTTTTTCATTTTTTACAGATAAGTACCCTGTTGGGGAGGTCTTTTTCTTGCTCCAGTCAGATGTCAGAAAAAGTTAATAATTGTATTTCTTGTGGGAAGCAAATACATCATAGGGATTTTCACTCTTACTGTATTCCCTGCCTGGGTCCTGACCACGACATTGCTAATTGTGTGTTTTGTGCTAGATTTAATCAGCGTACTATTAGACGTAGATATAACTTTGCCTTTTACTATTTTGGAAAAAGGTTTAATTATAACATGTCTTCAGATTCTTTTCTGGCTTCTGGGGTGTGTAAGAGATGCAGGGATGCAGACAGGCTTCCGAGGTCCACAGCAAAGGATGTTACTCAGTTATTTCCAGATTCTCATAAATTTATTTTTAAAAATCTTTCGCCTGATCCGGAAACAATTTCTCAGGGTTCTAAGGGTGTTAAAGCGGCCTCTGCTAAAAATCCTATTCCCTTTGACCGAGAGTCCAGGGGTTTGAAAAGATGGGGTAAAAAGGTTTATACTTCTGCTACATTGTCTATTAGGGCTTTGAACTGTCAATTTCATATGCTGAAGTATCAGCAATACCTTTTGTCTGCATTTCAACAAAAGATGTCAGCTGTGTCTATTGGTGCGGATAATCAGGATTTGCAGGATTTATTGCATGCTATTGAACAAGTGGGTAAACATACCCTGCATTGTGGTTTTGATTCTTTGGAAGCTTCTTGTAGGGCTGCAACAACTGGTGCTGTTATTAGAAGACATGCTTGGTTGAGAGATCAAAGCTTGCCGGATCAGATTAAAGCCAAACTTTTGGATGCCCCTTTGCAGCACAATGTTCTGTTTGGGTCCAAAGCTGAAGAGGTATTGAAGAAAATGGAAGACAAAGCCAAATCTATGCAGACAGTTAAGGATTTTCTACAAGTGCAACCTCCTAGATTTAGCAGACACTGGCCAACTAAACCTTGGTCCTTTCCGGGTTCGGGCAGGTCTCAGAGAGGCAGATTTAGGCATTCCAGAGGTAGGGGACAGTCACTGTCCCATTTTAGGAATAGGCAGTGGAGTGCCCCCTCTCCCAAGGGAGGTGAAGATAAGTCTCAACCCTACCGAAAACAGTCTTTATGACTCTCCCTTTCTGGTTCCCGGGGCGCCTCTCCTGGAAGCTCCTTTGGGGGGAAGGGTTTCTCTTTTTTATCAAAATTAGAACCACATAACCCGGGACAAATGGGTTCTGGACATAGTCTCAAGAGGTTACAGATTTCATTTCCACACTATGCCAAAACCGAACAGTTGATCAGACTTGCCATATCATCAGTGGGCAGAGGCACAACGGCAGATTCAGTCCCTCCTGGCTATGAGGGCCATAGAATTGCTACCACATTTAGAAATAGGGCAAGGTTTTTATTCCAGACTTTTCCTGGTTCCCAGGAAGGAAAATTTGTGGAGACCAATCCTGGACCACTCTGTGCTAAACACCTTCCTAGATAAACCAAAATTCAAGATGCTCATTCTGCAGCAGCTGCTGCCTATGTCGGGCAAGAACGCTTGGATGGTGACTTTGGACTTAAAAGACGCTTACCTGCATATTCCTATAAGGCAAGAGTGCAGAAGGTATCTGCGTTTCAAAGCGGGCTCGAAACATTACCAGTTCTCTGTGCTGCCCTTTGGCTTATCTACTGTGCCCAGGGTCTTTACGAAGTGCCTGGCACCAGTAATGGCATTTTGCAGACAGACGGGGATTCAAATTTACCCTTATCTGGATGACTGTCTTCTTCAAGCGGACGACAAAGACACCCTACTTCGGCATCTAGCTTTTGTGCAGCATCTTCTTCTGTGCCACGGTTTCACAGTGAATCTAAAGAAATCAAATCTGGTACCCACACAACAGATTACTTTCCTGGGTGCTCTTCTGAGTACTTCAACCCAGATGGCTTCCTTGACACCAGACAAAAAAGTGCAACTGGCTTCTTTTTTCCTATGCCTGGCTTCAATGAAACAGCTGACTGCAAGAAAAATTCTGCAGGCTCTGGGTTACATGGCCTCCTGCATTCTGCTAATACCATATGCAAGGCTGCATATGAGGAAACTGCAGTGGTACCTCAAGAGTGTCTGGTCTCAGCATTACCACAGTTTGGAAACAGTGGTCACGATTTTGCCTTGTCTCCAGCGAGAGTTTCTTTGGTGGGCCAAAGCCTATCTACAGAACAAGGGGAAGCCTTTTTGTCCTCCGCCGACCGACCAAGTTCTGACAACGGATGCTTCAGATTATGCCTGGGGAGTCCACATGCATGGGAGATGTCTTCAGGGTGTTTGGATGAAGGAACAAACATACCTGCACATACATTTGAAGGAGATGCTAGCTGTACATAATGCCCTGATAGCCTTCAGGGACCTTCTTCTACCAGGACAATTGTTGATATGGACAGACAACACTACAGTGATGTGGTACATCAACAAGCAGGGGGGCTCTCTCTCTTACCCACTGTGCAGATTAGCCATGAACCTCTGGTACACTGCTCTGACCTGCAGTGTCGACTTAGAGGCACAATTCATGCCAGGGAAAGACAACACTCTGGCAGACGCCTTGAGCAGATGCATTTCAGATCCACACGAATAGATGTTGGATGTTCGGATATTCAGGATGATTATAAAGGCTCGAGGATGTCCGGACATAGATCTCTTTGCATCCCCTCAGAATCATCAACTTCCAACATTCTGCACAAGGGCCTACCACAAACTAGCATGGAAAGTGGATGCCCTCTCATTCAGTTGGAAACACATCTCAGTATATGCTTTTCCTCCCTTTCCTCTTCTACCTCGGGTACTTCTAAAGATAAAACAGGACAGACCGCGCATGATTCTACTGGCTCCCAATTGGCCTCGGCAATTCTGGTATTCCACTCTGATGACCTTGGTTCAGGAGCCTCCCTGGATTCAGCCTCAAATCCCTCATCTACTATCTCAACGGGACGGCCGGATACTGCACAGTCATGTCAAGACTGCATCTAGCTGCCTGGCAGATCCAGGGTCTGTAAACACCTCTGTCCTTTCCAAGCAGGTATTGTATGTAATCCTTGAAGCTAGATGGCCCAGCACTAGAAAATCTTATGCGGAAAAATGGAAAAGATTTTGCTCCTGGATCAAGTCCAGGGTGGTGATTCTTCTGTTCCGAACATTCCTCTGATTTTACAGTATCTGACAGAGTTATTACATACGGGCCTATCTTTTTCGTCTATTAAGCTTCATGCTTCTGCTATGTCTTCACATTACGATACGGATCCTCTGATTTTTTTCTCATCCATTACTTAAACAATTTCTTAGAGGGGCTAAGAATATTTGGCCCCCTATAAGGGCTCCTGTCCCAACTTGGGATCTTAATGTCTCCTTTTGAACCTGCAGCTTCCATGGATTTAAAATTTTTGTCTTGGAAAACTGCTTTTCTTTTAGCTACTACCTCTGCTAGAAGAATTTCGGAATTGCAAGCACTCATGGCTGTGGAACCCTTCATTATTTTTCATCAGGACAGGGTATCTCTATGGACTAATCCCACTTTTATGCCCAAGGTGGTTTCAGCAGTGGCCTTGAATCAGTCTATTCATTTGCCTACCTTTTATCCTAATCCTCAAAGTGAGGAAGAAAATCTTTTGCACTCTCTAGACGTCCACAGACAGCTTCGTCTATACCTGGACAGGACCAAGATATTCCAGAAATCTGATCAGTTGTTTGTCGCTTATGCTCCTACTGTTCAGGGGAAAGCAATCACTAAGCAAACTATTTCCAAGTGGATTGCCCATTGCATCAAGTTCTGTTAATCTTATCATGGCAATCCGGTTCCTGTTAATGTTAGGACTCATTCTACCCAGGCTACTGCTACTTCAGCAGCTTTTCTTTGTGGTGTTCCTACCAAGGACATTTTGGAAGCTGCTACTTGGAGTTCTGTACATACTTTTTCTAAGCATTACAACCTCCCTCTCTATTCTAAATCCAGGGCAGGTTTTGCTTTGGCAGTTTTGCAAGGTTTTGTGACCGCTCCCTTTCTTTCTCCTCCAGCCACCCTTTCTTAGTTTTGGGACTCAACCCTACAGTGATGACTGCAACAGTGAACCACGAAGGACATAGTACAGTTGTGTACTCTTACCATAAATGTAGATGTTCAAGTGTGTTCACTGTTGCAGTCCGGGTTACCCTCCCTCCTATCCCCTCTTTTGTTTTTTCCTTGAGTATTGTCTGTTATGAGGTATTTTGGCTGCTGAGGTTTTGGGCACGGTTTCCTTTTTAGCCTTTTCTTTCTGGGCACCTGACTTCTGGGGCAAGAAAAACTGGGGAAATGGCATCAGCTGAGGTCTTTATACCTTCCGGTGCATTGACGTCAGGATAAATGCAACTTCAGCTGGTGCCCGATACAGACTTTGGGATTCTGGCCGATCGGGGGCTGCTGCTGGCAGGAAGAACCCTACAGTGATGACTGCAACAGTGAACACATTTGAACATCTACATTTATGGTAAGAGTACACAACTGTACCTTCTTCTTAAAATTTGTGTTTTCTGGCAAAGCACTGAGGATTAAAGTCACTTAATAATAAGTCATTTAAGTTTTAGACTATATATCCTGTAGAAAAACACATTCTAGTGCATAACCTTTTCTTCCAACAACTTTATAAGTTTATAAGAGCAATATTTAATGTTTGTCCCTATTCTTGGGCCTTTGTCCCCCCATTATTTTTGGCTTTGTCCAGATAGTTTGTGCTAATGAAGTTGAGAGCTATACCTGACATTTATTTTCTTACAACCTTATCATAATTTCTGTTGTTGTGTCACTTTCTAATCCCTTTGTCTATATAATGTCAGATAGGTAGACAGAGGCTCAAATGGATAGATGTCTAAATTGTAGCAGTCTGAAAAATAATAAATACATTGCACTAAGTGCTTACAATGCATATATGGAATAAGGGAAAACAGTGTGTGTATGTAAAATAACAAAAGTGTAGCAATACAAAACAACTAATTCACAACAAGGTATCTCTTGCATTCAAACACTCTGACTTAACTTCCTAGACACTTTATTAATAAATACACTGAAATACACTTAAAATTTAAAACAAAAGCATTCTCATCCTGTTAAACAATAGGACTTCATCAGCATCTAAACAGTTAGGAAATGCATACCTTTTATATTGTATGTAATTGTTTAATAACTATCTCAAATTAATGGTATAAAAAGTTCTTAAAGGGAAAGTGTTCATAAAACAGAAATTCTGCCACTCAACTACAATAGACAAACTATAAAAAATTAAAAAATCTCCTTTAATAGTGCAATGAAATTCCAAAATGTTAAATATAAAACCAAAATATTCATAAAAATTCTGGCCTTTCATTCAACAGAGGTTGCAATGACATAGTCTCATTAATAGCAGGAGTATGAAAAGCATGTAGTCTCAATTGTCATTTAATTTCCATAACTTTTAACTTGGACTTGACATCACCACCTGGTGTTTGGCAGATTACCCAGACCTGTTGGCCAAGGGTAGACACACATTGATCCGTTCAGTGTAGCATGCGTGCAGCTCCAGACGTCTAAGGGCATCATAGACCTGTTATTGCTCATTCTCATGTGGCTGAAAGCCACTTGTCCCTAAGAAGTTGGAGACAACCTTAATTTACTGTAATATCCCAAACTTAAAGTTTGTAAAATTGTGGAAAGCTTTAAAATGTTTATAAACTGCATTATTCAAGTTGTGCTTACTTATCTGATACAAGTCTTCATATATTGTTTTCTTCAGGGATCTTTCTGTTTTGCCCACATAAAATGCTGGGCGTCCCTGACATGTAGCAAGATAAACTACCCTGCTAGATATACAATTTTCACTCACAAAATTAATAGTGGAGAAAATATCATTTTCCAAAGTAACTCCGTCACCATCCAAGATGTATGGGCATTGACCACATGCTCCACAGTTGGTTGTGCCACTTTTTTGAGAAATATTAAAACCTGAAAATTGTATGACACTTTGAAATCTTTGGTTTAGGTTTGCACCTGTTTTAAAAACAAATACAGGATTTATCCCTAAAGTATTATAAATTTCAGGGTTCCATTTTAAAATATTCCAATTATTCATAATTTGTTTTTAATTTCATGTGCCTAAGATCCATACTCTAAAACTAAAGTTCTTCCAAAACCATTTTCTTCTTGCTCTTTGTCTTGATGAGCTAATTCAACCCCTAAAAGCATTTTATACTTCTTATCCCACTGGGACTCCACATAACCTTTTATATCTTCTACTAAGTTTGGTGAGTAACCACAAGCTAGAAACATATTAGCCACTTCATAACGTGATGTCACCCTGGCAGGTCTAATACATTGCCCTTTCACAATACTTTTTTTTTTTTTGACTAAATGGATGACTACTCAATAATTTACGTATGAATTGCTGAAAGTAGGTTTCCTATAAATATCAGACATAAAACCTTAATTCCTTTGGTATTAAAATTATGTGTGAACTTAAGGAATGAAGAAGTACTATTGCTGGCAACATTATTGGCATCAAGTGCTGTGCTATTCCATAAAATAAAAATATTGTCAAGGTACCTAACATACAATTTAATAAACTTCTAGAATTTCCTGCCAAAAATAAAATAAAATTCTCAATCCAGGAGCACCAAATTGGCATATATGGGGGCACAAGAGGCCCCCATAGCGAATCCCTTAATTTGTTTAAAATACTCACCTTCAAAATAGATAAAGTTGTAATCTAAAACCAGAGCCATTAAATCATTATTTAAGTTTATCTTGTCACTATAGAATGATGTGTATCTGACAAGGCTTTTGTAAAAAGATTCTGTACCTTCTTCTTTCAGTATTGAAGTAAACAAGTCTATCACATCAGCAGTCAAAAAAGTAGTTTCTTTACACCAGAGATCATCTTTACGTCTCCCCAAAAAATCATACGAATCTATTAAGAGATGGTCAACCTTGTTATAAAAGGGTTTGAGCTATCTATCTAAGACTAAACCAACAGGATAAGATTTAGATCCCTGTCAAGCAACTATTGGCCTAAAGGGTGGCTTCTCCAGGTTCATGTGGATTTTTGGGATGCCATATATTGTAGCTACAGCAGGGTTTTTAACCTTCAAGACATTGTGTGTGTCCAAGGAAATTCTTTGATCTAACAAAAGCTCTTCTAATAAAGAATCTATTCTTTGGTAACCAATGACAGCTTCATTAATGGATGCTGGTACATAAGTCACACTATCTCTTAATAAATCATAAATGTCTCTGGAATAGTCATGAGGATTGAATAAAATGATATCCCCACCCTTGTCAGATTTCATGATGCCTATAGTTCAATCCTTCCTAATTTTGTGAAATAGTTCTGTCTCACCTTTATTTAAATTCCCATAATTCAGACTTTTGGTATTGTATCTGACTTGTAACTTATACATATCGGGCAGGATTCACAAAGGCTTGCACGGAGTGTAAGAGACGTGTAACACTCCATGCAAGCCTCGCGATCCAGTAACAGCCCTAAACTCCGTGTAAGAGACCAGCTAAAACGTCTCTTACACGGACTGGGCGTGGACATGCTAAATACCTCACTTGCAGCCAAAAGGTATGCAAATGAGATATATTAACGATCCACGAAACAGAAACCAGCCCGTGTAAGAGACATTTAAGCTGCAGAAATGTACTCAGTTGACAACTGAGTACGTTTCTGCAAAATTCACAACGGAGCCATGTCAGCTCCAAATAAAGGGTGCATATGTGTCAGGCAGCATGCCAATGGCCAAATATGTGGCCATTGGCAAGGTAACCCGATGCAAAAATAATAAAAATATAATTTTTTTCTGCACTGTATAAAACATAAAAATGAAGGCTATAAACCCACAAATGTGGGTTTTATGCAATACATGGAATGACAATGGAGGGACCAGCAGACCAAAAACAACATGGCCACCGTGTAGTGGTTGCTAAGGGGGTAAGCTGAGTGTAAGACATGTAACTAAGCATTAGTAGGCAATCTCATGTAAATGAGGCTTAGGATACTGAATCTCACAGTCACATAGCAAATGAGCACAGTCTGAGTAGTGTAAGAGATACATAAGGGGGAGGAATAGAGTAGGAGATAGGTGACATCACAGGGGGGAATGGTAGAAAGAAATGCAGTTCATTGGAGGTCAGTGTAACATGACAGATGACAGACACAGATCAGGGAAAGAGGAGTGCCACAAGATAAGTCTGGGAAAGTCAAGAAATGGAAGGTGTACACTGTTACTTACACTAAAGTTTCTTGCTGGGTGTGCATGTGCACATGTGCGCGCCATGAAGCGTGAGTAGGGCAGTGTGTGCGCATGTAAGGCAGACTGAGCATGTGGGAGCGTGTTGGTAGATGTTTAACACTGTTTGCGCTGGTGTGCACGTGTGTAGTGCCGACTGAGCATGTAGGAGCCTGTTGGCAGACCTGTAACACTGTTTGCACTGGTGTGCGTGCGTGTTAAAGTGAATAAGACGATTGTAAACCGTGTAAGCATGTGTGTGCACGTGTAAGCCACTGTGAGCACGTTTCTGCTGGTATGCATGCTGCTCCCACCTGAGGAAACAGAAATGAAAAAGGAAGCAACAGAATTAGTAGGAAGCTAGCAGGGAATACTGCTGGAGCTAGCAGGTGAAAACAATTAGAAGCAGGCAATTACACAGGTAGAATAGTAGCCCAGCCCAGCACTTAAAACACTGCAAACAGCAGTGCAGGATGTTTCTCTCAAGAGACACTGCAAGACAGGAGTAAGCTAATAGAAGTGAAAACTGAAAAAGCTTCACTCAGAGCAGAAATGTTAGGGGCTGCCATAGCTGTCATAATGAGACATAGGCGGCTTGCTGAGGGTGGTGACAATGCAGATGGTGCCAGACAACCCACAGTGAGGAGACGGAGAAGAGTGTACAGGCCCAGGGTCACCTACCACGGGTTACATGAGCTGGAGATAGCAGAGCGCTATAGAGTGGACAGAGAGCTCCTGCAGCAAATAGTTGAGCTGTGCAGGCCACGCCTCACACACAGAACCAACAGAGGGAACCCATCCCAGTGGAAACCAAGGTATGTGTTGGCCTAAGAATACTAGCAACAGGTACCTTCCAGAGACCAACTGGTGATATGATGGGGATATCACAGGCATCAGCCTCCAGGGTACTGCACCAGTTCCTGGATGCCATGTCAGCACATGTCGGTGATCATGTATATTTCCCCAATGCCCGTGAGGTATTGGCCAGCAATATGCATCTCTTCCAGCAAATAGCAGAATACCCTGAGGTAGTGGGTGCAATAGACTGCACGCACATATGCATCAAAGCACCAGCTGGTGAGCGGGGTAAGGCCTACATTAACTGCAAGGGCTTCCACTCCATCAACTGCCAGGTCGTGTGTGATGCCCAGGGCATAATAATGAATGTGTGTGCTGGCTGCCCTGGGAGTTACCATGATTTCCACATCTGGCATTTGACGCAGCTGTACCAGACATTTACCAATGGGGACATCCCACACGGACACCTAGTGGGGGATGCAGGTTATGCACTGGAGCCCTGGCTGATGACACCCATCAGAAATGCACACACACCTGAACAGGAACGCCATAATGAGGCACATGCACAAACGCATAATGTAATAGAGCGTGTGTTTGGGCTGCTCAAGTCACGGTTCCGGTGTCTGGACACATCTGGTGGAGCCTTGCAGTACACACCAACTACATGTACCCAAATTGTCATGGTATGTGCTATGCTACATAATATGATCTTGCGAAAACAGCTGCAGCAGGACCAGCATAGGGCTGGGCCAAACAGCCCCCCACCATTGTCAAGGCCATCACAGGCAGAGCGTGACTCGGAGGAGGAACAACCTGAGCCTGCCCCAGTAGGCAGAAGGAGGCATGCCCAGTATGCCCTGGCCTTGGCAAAGAGGCAACGCATAGCACATACACTGGCTCAGTAGGAACCCTGGGAATGATACCCCTTCTGACTCACTAAAATAATAACAGGGATGCCTAAAATGACATGACCTGCTCACAAACATGTACAGGGAGTGTAATATGCGCATCCGACAGAGGCAGCCCTGCAGCACCACCTGAGGCATGAATGCCATGTGTTAAGTAATGTAACACCATGTACTATATGCACACCTGAGGACCCTGATTAACATCCACCCTCACCAAGCATGAAGCCACAAAATGACGATGGGATGATAAATAGCTATAACTGGCTGAAGTAATGCAGGTAGTCAAAGGGGAGACAATGTGTTCCAGCCTGGGAAGACATGTGGAGCATGACATGATGCACCACCTGCTAGGGGTGGCAGGCACCTATCAGTCCAGGCCCCATGGATACTGGCAAAGACTGGCAGTACCCACAGCATGCCCTGAATAGGTAAGTCTCAAAACACAAACCCACCTTCATAGGTACCACAAGGGATAGGAACCTAGATGTAATGCTACCCAATGCCAGAAGTCTAAACAGCAAGATGCGTGCAGTGTAAATGCACACAGTATGGATAATGTAGATATCAGTCCTGTAATAGAAAACTGGGTGAAGGCTCACATCAGCACCCTAACACTACCAGGTCACACCTCATACTGTGCTGTACAGCCGCAAAACATGGAACAAGCTACAAAAGGAGGGTGACTAGCAATAAATGTCAAGGATAACCACACCCCCATGTTGGTACCACAACAAGAAGCATCATTGAATAGAAATGGTCAAATACCAGTGGCTAAAACTGCCTCCCAGTATATAGCCTGCTGCAGACTACTGTCCTAATACCAGGAACTGCACCTGGCCTATGTTGGAATACATGAATATATCAAGCCCCCCAAACCACATTATAATGCTTGACTGAAAATACCCAGACATACACCGGGAGCATTATACTAGCACCAACACAGTCGGAGAAAAGTTCCCAGAATCCATAAACCAAAATGCCCAGGAACAACGTACCACTCCCACAAGAGGGGTAAGCATACTGGATGTGATAATCAGCAACATGTGTACTGGATGGCAAGATGAGAAGTGTATCCCTCACTGGTAAGACCAGACCATAGAGTAATCACACTGGATATACACATCTCGACCCCAGTCCCTGGCCAGAATACTACAGTGAAAAACATGTGTAAAGCATAGGTTGCACCCCTCCAAACCGATGTGGAATCCACGAAAGGCCCTGTGCAAGTGCAGAATATGGGACACACCGCAGAACATGTTATACAGGCATTCCATGAACACAGCCAGGAATGCTTGGAGTATGCAATCACAAATAACAACAAGACACAATGCCATACACGCAGGCATCTGGCATGCTGGACTCCAGCCATTACCAAACCATGCAAGAGAATAAGGAAGCTACCACATGATAGAGCAAACATAAAATCACTGATCAGTAGTATGGCAATAACATATGTCCACACATACAATCCACTAAGGCCAGCCACAACAAGTAGAATCTGTGAATCCAGAGGCAATGTGACACCTGTCCCAAGTACACAGACAACCACAACTCCCCCCAATAAATACAAATATATGTGATAGATGCAACCATGTATCCAAACCGGATGCTGAGCTCCCCCAACTCAGTACTGTCAAAACTAGTCAGGAGGAGAAGGTAACCACATACACCACAAACCCAGTCCCACATAGACCTACCACAACTGTAAACCAAACACATAAACACAGAAAAACATTCCCTGATGCCCTAATTACAAATACACCACACCAACAGAAGCCTCCAAAGCAGATCCCAAGCAACCACAACCTCCAAACATAGCACATGCAACACATAGTACACAAAGCTGGTGTGCCAAACAGTCACAGGCCAGAAGGAGAAACAACATGCCTGATACAGTTGTAATAGGTGTCTGTATAGGCAGACACACTGCTGTCCCACTCACCAGACTGAACAAGGGAAAGGGTACAGTAAGCTGCCTGTAGGCTGCCACAATATGCCACATAACACAAGTACGCAGGTCACCCCAAAGCAAGCAGAAATATGATGCACTCAATGTCCATGCTGGTGTGAATGACCTGAGATGTACCTCCCTGGACTACATGAAAAGAGACATGGATGAGCTCTCTGAGTATGTACCCCAGGCCGGTATGACACTGGCCATGTGCAGCATCCAACCCTCACCAAGAATGATGCCACAGTACAAACACAGAATGATCATCTTTAACAGGTGGCACAGTTACAGCTGTCAGTCCAAGAGGGTCTAATGTCTGTCTGCTTGAGATGTCATGCATGACAAGCCATGCTGCTGTTTCAGGGATGGCTTGCACCTGTTACCACTGTGCGTCTGGATACTGGATAAGGCCTTTGCCACCTCCATAGAGCCGTATGTAGGCAAGGCCAAAAAGACTACCCACCACCCTAGAAAACATAAGTGGTAAGAAACATAAGGGTAATGCTGACCAATGCCAGATGTGTAAACTGCAATATGCATGCCCCTGAGGCACTTCCCAGTATGGAGAACATCGATGACTGTGCAGTGACAGAAGCCTGCTGCAAGCCTAGTGATAGCACACCAGCACTACCAGGTTATACCACATATCATGCGTTATGGCCCCAACACCTGGACCAAAACATCAAAGGAGGGGGAGTATCCATATGCAGCACAGACACTCATACGGTCAGGTAACTGACAATGCACAAAGCAGCAGAGACCACCCATGTGCACCTAAGTGTAGTCAAAACTGCTGTACAGTCTGTAGCATGAGACAGACCACACTCTCACACACAAGAACTCCACCCAGACATCCTGAAGACACTGGACAGTATGAATGTCCCACCAAATACCAGACAAGGTACTCACAAATTACCACATAGGTGGTAAACCATTATGTATGCAAGGAGTAATCAGGGATCTAGGGACACAAGTCGACAGTAATCTGTCATGTGACACACACAATGCCAATGTGGCTAGGAAGATTGTCGATACTGGACACCGTATCATGAAAGGAGTCACATCTACATCAACAGAGGTCACTGTGCCTCTGTACTGTTCCCTTATCACACCCATAATCTAGTACAATGACTCATATGGGATGTACCGTACGTGACACCTGCAGCGGTTCGGAAGACCTCAAAGGTACCCCACCAAGAGGATAAAGGGTGTCAAATATATGTCATATGCTGCCTGGCTGTAGACACCCCAGCTGAATGCAGTCACAGACTGCCTACACACAGGCATTGTATGTCTGTTGTACAAGGCCATGTCCAACACAGGAGTAATGGACATGCTCCACCACAGGAAATCAAAGCCATTAGAGCTGTGACAGTGACAGATGTCAGCCTCAACACATAATGAAATAGCATGTGCTGGAGGGACAGATACATAACCCAGAGGCTCCCCACACCCAGAAACAGGATCCCAATCCATGTTAGGCAGAGCCCCTCACTGACACCCCTCAACAGGAATATTGCCAAGTGGATGGATGATCATACAAGTATACTGGGGGTCTTCACTGTGTCACGACCAGACAGAGGCACAGTAAAGAAAATCATAAATGGCCATAATAGTCACATAGCAAGGGGCAGCAAAAGACACACACACTCTGGCTTGGCTTACTAATGCCCTAGGGTGGATAGCCTAGTATGAACCCATGAACCTATGAAGATACAAATTATACAGGACACTAAGGAGAATCACAAGGCTTAATTAACTGATGGTAGGAACCATGTTGAGAATCCCCAGATATGCTCCAAATCACAATGATATTACAAACAACATACCAAACACACACACATATTGCCAATATACAACCTGACAGGTGCAGTGCAACCCCCCCCCACAGAACGCAAAATATCTATCCCAGCAGACTGCTGGTCCCCTGACATTGCAGATGCTGAGGTAACAGCCATCATCTGCAAAGCAAAACACACAGCAGCAAAGGTATGTGATGGTGTCCTGGGCTGAGGCCAACATGGACTCCAAGAATAATGGAATGCCAAATCACACTACTGCCCAATGTCAGCCTTACCACAGGATATGTACCCAAAGAGCAGTGTAAAACAACAGTGGTCCTTCACAACAAAGGTGTTGCCTGAATGGATACTGCAAACTACCACCCCAGGATCCTGACAAGCTTGGTCTGCACAGCTATGGAAAGGATCGGTATGTACCGCAGACATAAAGCTATCGTGGACCTACTGATACTGGACCCTCACAGTGTGGCTGTCGTAACTGCAGATCCTGCTCCTAAACATGTATGACCCATTTGAAGCAGTCATTAAGGTCATTGATGAGGGCAATGTGGTCCACACAGCGTAGCTGGACCGTGCATATGCTTCTAGACAATACCATACGAGTTCAGTATGGATATGTTCACCAGCTTAAATATATACCCCTATGCCAGTAGAGGGGTTGCAAACCAGACCGAGGACAGAACTGACATGGTCAGACATGTTGCATCCATGTCAGACTACAAAGCAGATATGAGTGGCATCCCACAAGGCTTGGTCCTGGGCCCTCCCCCCCGTTCTGTATATATGTCCCATAGATATAGGCCAACATGGAAGGACTGTGACTGAACATGTAATGCAGAGGAGTACAAACAGCCCACCATATCCGACCCCCAGCTGACACAAGCAACCCACAAAAGGGCCACCTACAAACAGACAACTGGAGCCATAGCCATGTCAGCAAGCTAATTGCAGAACTGTGGATAGACAACCACCATGGATATACAGTAAGTGCCCGCAAATTACCACACAGGTGCTAACCCATTATGTACCTAACATGTAATGAGAGACCTGGGGACACAAGGTGATAGATATCCTGCACTGGACAAACATGTGGCTGTAGTGTTCGCAGAAACATACCATATACCCACCCAGTCATGAAGGTTGTCAGATGTAGATAAGGGGAGGTCACTGTGGCTCTGCAGTCATCCTTCATCAGTGTCACAATTGACTACAATAGCCCCTGTGGGATATACCTCAGCAGACACCTCCATCAACTGTAAAGTCCACAATAGTACCCCACCAGGAGTAGCAAAGAGCATGAACAGATGCCATGTGTTGCCTGAGTAAACAAACTGCAGCCCCACACACTGCCATACTGCCCAGCTACAGGCAAGCTGTGCCTGATGTATGAAGCCATGTCCAAGCTGGAATCAATGAACATGCTGCACCTTGTACAATCTGAATGGCAGTGAGCTATGCACATGAGAGACCTGAACCCCAGCACTGATATACATAGGACAAGCTGTACAGAATGATCCATAACACAGAAGGCACCCCCACTCTTGAGTAGACTCCCGGTACAGGATAGCCAGAGAGTCACCTATCGACACCCCTCAAGAGGTAATCCCGATGAGTGGATGGGAGATGATAGGTAAACCCTGGGTATCACTGTTATGTCAGAGGTAGACGGAGGCACAGTATATCAACCATAACATATGTCATGGCAAACTCCAGTTACAATGTGTGTCGAAGGACAAACACATCCTGTGACTAGCATCAAAAATGGCCTAGGGAACATCGCTAGTGTTTGCCAATGTCCACCTATGTTGTGGAATACACTACCAATGTTGGACGAGCCTGGTGTAGGTAGTCCATATCTGAACATAATGCAACATGGTCATATGTGCACAACTGGCCCCTACACAGTCTGTTGTGCACACTATGAAGATGTCAAGCAGTGATAGGACTAAAGCCCAGGATACTGTCCACCACAGTGAAAGTACTGAACCAGTACACTATACGGTACTACAGTGTTAGGTCATTATGAGAGTATGTTGACAACTGTCTGCAAAGTATCCCATGCAATCCCTGCAGGCACAGTATAATCCCTGTTGTGGCAGACATGAAGCAGTTGGCCAGTTAGTACACAACATGACACCCAACACACAACCATAAACGTGAGATATTGTTGAAGTTCACACACACCCCCAAATATGTGGTGGACTTCAGAGTGCAACATATGGAAAGCTCACACTGGGCATGCTCGCACACTTTGATAAATGAGGCATATGTCAGACAACATGCCATGGAAAGGCTGAACTGGGCATGCTCACACACTTAGGCCATATCTCCGTTTAGCAGTTGGCCACACATATCTGGTATTTGTATGTGTCATTCCAGGAACCAACCACAACACAGCAATCTGCCCAGTGCACACAGTAAATGACTACAGAGACATAAGTGATATAGTGGATCACCGTCATATGCAAACATCTTCCACAGATACACAAGTTGGTCATAGGAACAGGGAATGCTATGGCAATAAAGACCTGCAAACAGTAGAACAGCACAACAAATATTGTGCATATGACAATTGAACATATGGGTGTAGAGGTCAATACTAGGCTTGTTGCCCTAGGGAATGACAGCTCAGCCAGAGTGTGCTTGGCATCTGCATCCCCAGTACAGTAGGCTACTGTGCCACTGTAAAGTAGGTCACATAAAGCAACGTGTGTGGCTAGTGAGCTGTGCCTCTGTCAAGCAGGGGCACAGTGGAGATCCTAGTGTTTGAATGTGCTAAGCCACAGCCATGTTGTTGGTGTGTGCTGGAAGAGGGTTGCAGAGGATCCCTAACAGTAAGTGGCCATCAATAACAGACTGAGGGGAGCCCTATCTGCATTGTCTGGACAATTCCACTGTCAACAGTGTGTTGTGATGATTATGTCTGAATGAAGTGTCGTGCCGGAACTGTTCACAGATGTCCTCCCTCTGTGGGCTACAGCTCTGCAATGTATTAGCTCACTCTGTCTGTTGGATGGCTCATATATGGCTGGAGTACACCTGACAGGTGTCTTGTTGTGGAGCAGTCATGCGTATATGTGGGATAGCACGATCAATGCAAACTGTACACATGCTCATAGAATGCAATTGTCAAGGATTATGCTGAGTGGCCAGTATAGTCCCCCAGCATGGGTCCTTTGAAGTTGGCCACCCCAGTCTTCACAAGTGTAGAGTCTGCTTGTGCTAAATACAGTTTGTGTGCAGTGACAACCTTGCCTGGGGGTGGGGATGGGATATGGATGTCCAGGGAAAGGTGGGTATGGTCAGATATCAACAATGGTGGTCTACCTCTGGTGTGGAACAGTGAGTACCCATGTTGCAGATGGACAGGTGCAATATGTATTCCCCCATGTGGCTGTGGTGTGTGGTTCTGCCATAGCACATGGACCCACAAATTGTAGTGGCTGTAGGGTAAAGTGGTAGAGGCCTGAGTAGTTCTCACACACAATATGCCTGTACCTGATGTTAACAACTGGAATGGTGTATGTGAACACCTGCATATCCCGGCACTGTTCCCAGGGAAGCTAAGTGTGTGTCCTGGATGTGGGTGTGGTGTTCTGGACTGGTTGTGTTGTGTGTTACCGGTCCTGTGGTCATGAAGCATGGTATAGAACATAACCTGCCAGTGCGATGTGCATATCTGACCCTGACGTAGGTGGATGCAAATGCATATATATGCTATCCCCCACCTGACAGGTAGTACTAGATGTACATAACTCTGTAGAAATAAAGATGTCAGCAGCCTATAAATACTGCAGGTGCAGAGCAGATGCCCTGTAATTCGGTAGCGCGCTCTGCTAATGCATCTCCCTCAAGTGTCATAATATAGGTAGGTAGGAGTTCAAACCATGCAATTGCTCAGTGTGTGTGTGTGTGTGTGTGTGTGGGTGAGCGGGGTTGATATGTGTGCAAGTCTGTGGGAGTAAGATGCCCCTTTTGGCAACTTTGAAAGCACTCTACAGGATGCACATTCCCCTATCTCAGCACGGATGATGACAGCACCCTATAAGTACAGCAGGAGAAGGGAAACCTCCCAGTAATTCGAATAGCGTGCTCTGCTAATGCATCTGTCACGAGTTTCATAACATAGTTAGGTAGGGGTTTGAATCCTGCAACTGCCCAGTGTGTGTGGAGGGGGATTAGTGTGTGTGCAAGTCTGTGTGAGGGAGATGTCCCTTTTGGCAACTGTGAAAACACTCTACAGGATGCACATTCCCCTATCTCAGCACGGATGATGTCAGCACCCTATAAGTACAGCAGGAGAAGGGAAACCTCCCAGTAATTCAAATTGCGTGCTCTGTTAATGCATCTGTCATGAGTGTCATAACATAGTTAGGAAGGGATTTGAATCCTACAACTGTCCAGTGTGTGTGGAAGGGGGGTTAGTGTGTGTGCAAGTCTTTGTGAGGAAGATGTCCTATTTGGCAACTGTGAAAGCACTCTACAGGATGCACATTCCCCTATCTCAGCCCGGATGATGTCAGCACCCTATAAGTACAGCAGGAGAAGGGAACCCTTCCAGTAATTCGAATAGCATGCTCCGCTAATGCGTCTGTCATGAGTGTCATAAAATAGTAGGGGTTTGAATCCTGTAATTGCCCAGTGTGTGTGGAGGGGGTTAGTGTGTGTGCAAGTCTGTGTGAGGGAGATGTCCCTTTTGGCAACTGTGACAGCACTCTACAGGATGCACATTCCACTATCTCAGCACGGATGATGTCAGCACCCTATAAGTACAGCAGGAGAAGGGAAACCTTCCAGTAATTCAAATAGCGCGCACTGCTAATGCGTCTGTCACGAGTGTCATAAAATAGTTAAGTAGGGGTTTAAATCCTGCAACTGCCCAGTGTGTGTGTGGAGGGGGGTTAATGTGTGTGCAAGTCTGTGTGAGGGAGATGTCACTTTTGGCAACTGTGAAAGCACTCTACAGGATGCACATTCCCCTTTCTCAGCACGGATGATGTCAGCACCCTATATGTATAGCAGGAGAAGGAAAACCTTCCAATAAATCGAATAGAGCACTACGCTAATGCGTCTGTCGCAAGTGTCATAACATAGTTAGATAGGGGTTTGAATCCTACAACTGCCCAGTGTGTGTGGAGGGGGGTTAGTGTGTGTGCAAGTCTGTGTGAGGGAGATGTCCCTTTTGGCAACTATGAAAGCACTCTACAGGATGCACATTCCCCTATCTCAGCACAGATGATGTCAGCACCCTATAAGTACAGCAGGAGAAAAAAAACCTCCCAATAATTCAAATAGCGCGCTCTGCTAATGCATCTGTCACGAGTGTCATAACATAGTTAGGTAGGGGTTTGAATCCTGCAACTGCCCAGTGTGTCTGGCGAGGGGTTAGTGTGTGTGCAAGTCTGAGTGAGGGACATGTCCCTTTGGGCAACTGTGAAAGCACTCTACAGAATGCACATTCCCCTATCTCAGCACTGGTGGTGTCAGCACCCTATATGTACAGCAGGAGAAGAGAAACCTCCCAGTAATTCAAATAGCACACTCCGCTAATGCATCTTTCTCAAGTGTCATAATATAGTTAGGTAGGAGTTTGAAACCTGCAAGTGTGTGTGTTTGGATGAGGGGAGTTTGTGTGTGTGTAATTCTGTATGAAAAACATGTGCTTTTTTGCAATCAGGAGATCACACTACATGATGCACATTACCCTTTCCAAACAGTGATGAAGTCAGCACCCTATACATACAGCTGGAGAAGAGACACCTACCAGTAATCTGAATAGTGCAGTCTGCTACAGTGTCACTCTCAAGTATCATAACATAGTTAGGTAGGGGTTTGAAACCTGCAAATGGCAAGTGTGTGTGTGTTTGGATGTGGGGAGTTTGTGTGTGTGTAATTCTGTATGAAAAACATGTGCTTTTTTGCAATCAGGAGATCACACTACCTGATGCACATTACCCTTTCAAAACACTGTTGATGTCAGCACCCTATAAGTACAGCCAGAGAAGAGGAACCTCCTAGTAATCCGAATAGTGCACTTCACTAATGCATCTCTCTCACGTGTCGTGACTTAGTTAGGTAGGGGTATGAATCCTGCAAATGGCAAATGTGTGTGTGTGTGGGGTTAGTCAGGTGTGTGTAAATGCAAGTGTGAGAAAACAGATCCTTTTGGCAAATACGACAATACACCAGATGCTGCATATTCCCCCAGTAAACACAGGGGATGTCACCACACTATCAGCACAGCCAAACAGGGCTAGTTGGCCAGTAATGCCAATAGTGCGCTCTGCTACTGGGTCTATTACCATTGTCAGAGTACAGATAGGTATGTTTTGGTAACCCACAACTGTCACGTGTGGTTGTGTCACACATTATGACCTTGTGTGGGTCTTTGTGCATAACAATGCATGCCATTGCCTAAACCAGCAATGGCAATGCAGCCATGATGTATGTGTGTGACACATACACATAAATACCTGTGACTTGCAGTAGTTATCATGTCTGACACATGCCTCGAGTGGATAAATGGTATTTGCAATGCATAACAATATGACTGTGTCTTACTGTGCAGGGGCCACATGTGGTATGTGTCTATACAGTGTAGGTGTATATGGTAAAATACCTACAGCAGGGGATACACATCTTGTCTGGGCCATATAGTCTACATGTAGTCGATGTACAGGTGCTGCATGTTCCCACCTGTTGTGGGAGTGGTAACATGTCATTCCACTGCAATTCAGTGACCACATGCTGGGAACCCTTCAACTAGTGTTAGAAATTACTTACAACATATTTACAGATGAAGAACATAGTACATCAGTAGACAACTAGAATCTTTATCTGTGAAGTACATAACAGGCATTAACAAATGTAACAATGAGAAGTTTCTGCTGTATAATAAGTACTAAGCTTCTGAGCATCTGAGCTTGCTATCATCAAGGTAGTTAGTGGAGGTGAAAGAAAGGTAGTAGTTGGATGGATCCAACCCATCATGTACACCGTCATGGCTTCACCCAACTAGTCCAGTCACCAACAAGGATAAATAAAAACTCCAGCAAGCACACTACCCTGGATTGGATACTAGTCAGTAAGAACCCCCAGTCATATATAACAGGCTGCTTATCAGATGGCCTCAGTGATCACTCCCCAACATTCCTACTCAAAAAATACCTGTACCAAGCTAAACCTGTCATCTATCATCAAATACGTAAAAAAATAAACTTTAACCCACTCACATTCATCTCATCCCTCAAAGAATGTAACTGGCATGCTTTAAAGTACCTCAGTCTAGATGACGCAGTTGAATTTTTTAACACTACCTTCCTGAACATCCTTAATTACCATGCCCCCATGAGGTTTTCCAGAACCAAAGCACAACCCTCCCCATGGCTACAGAAAACCACTAAGTCAGGAATGAAAAACAGGGATAAAGCCTGGGAGCACTGGCGCAAAACCAAAACCCCCGCAGCTAGACAAACATTCCTAGAACTACGCAATAGAGTCAAAAAGCTAATACAACTGGACAAATTCCAATACTGCCAGTCTGCCCTAGACTCCTCACAACACAGCCCCAAACAATTCTGGTCCTCCATAAACTCCATCCTCCACCCAGGTAAAGTCAGTACCCCTCCTCTTAACATCCCTCACTCCTCAGAAAATATTGCTACCTCATTCAACACACACTTTACCCAAACCATACTATAACTAGCTAAACAACACAACCCTCCTCCCCTCCAACCCACACCTTCAACTAGTAATCTCCCCACTGCCTTCTCTTTTTCTCCTGTACCTACCTCCAACATAAAAAAACTCTTAACTAAACTTAAACCCACCAAATTAGCAGCAGACAACCTCCCAAGTGAATACCTACAAATCGCAGCTGATGCTCTAGCCTACCCAGTATCCATCTTGATTAACCGATCTCTGTCAGAAAGTTACGCTCCCACATTGTGGAAAGTCTCACATATAATTCCCCTCCACAAAGGCGGACCCTCTGCAGAACTAACCAATTAGCCCCATAGCTATTCTCTCTCCACTCTCCAAAATACTAGAGAGATGCATACACTCTCAGGTCTCAGACTACCTCCTTACTAACAACCTCCTTTCCAGTACTCAGCATGGTTTCCGACCAAACCATAGCACCACCACTGCCTTACTCTCCTTTACTAGCACTATCCTTCAGCATAAAAACAATGGCTATCTCTCCTCTGCTACTTTCCTAGACCTATCTAAAGCATTTGACATGGTCCCACACAAACAACTTATCTCTGTCCTCAATAACCTATCCTTCTCACAATCAGTCACCAACTGGTTTCGGAGTTACTTATCTGACCACCAACAATCCGTTGTATGGCAGAATGACATATCTCCCCAACTACCTGTCTCCATAGGGGTTCCCCAAGGATCCATCCTTGGACCCCTACTTTTCTCTGTTTACACCAATAATCTAGCCTCTGCCACCAAACATGGCACACTCATCCAATACGCAGATGACTCAACCATCATCTGCTCAGCCCAGTCCCTACCCAAACTGCAAAAAGTCATACAGGAAGCCTTTTACTCTGTTGAAACATGGTTATCCGATGCCCAGTTAATACTCAACCCAAACAAAACTAAACTACTCATCTTCCAACCCACCAAACATACTCAAAACAACTCTCACTTTAACATCACAGCAAAAGACAACACCACTATATACCCAACTGAACACACCAAATTGCTAGGAGTGGAAATTGACAATAAACTAAAATTTGACATTCACATATCCATGACCATAAAAAAGTCCACAAAAAATAGGAGCATTATACAGAAATAAACAATTTCTCACCAAAGCAGCAAAGATTTCAATAGCAAATTCCCACCTTATCTCCACCCTACTTTATGACTCTCCAGTATATACCAACCTAAGGCAATGTGATCTAAACAAGCTAGAGACCTGCTACAACAAAATCGCCAAATTCACCACAGGGGCATCCTACCATAGTCACCACTGTCTCTCACTTGCTGAACTGGGCTGGCTTGAACTCCCTCACCTCCTTCAGTGGTATCAACTCTCACTCACCCACAAACTAGTAAACCATACACTAAATGTTCCATCCCTCCAGAATCTACTCCAACCCTATCGCACCACCAGACCACTAAGATCCAGCAACAAAAATCACTTGCAGATCACTAAAGCCAATAACTCTGCTGGTGAAGCACTATTCTCTTGTGCCATAGCCAAATTATGGAACTCACTCCCACCCACAATTACCTCCGTACCATCATGCACCAACTTCAAAACTTTATTACAAGCGCACCTAAAAACATGCTGGCAATGCCCTTGCAACTCCCACTCTAATATCATCTATCCCATCCAACTACTACCTTTCTTTCACCTCCACTAACTACCTTGATAATAGCAAGCTCAGATGCTCATACGCCTAGTACTTATTATACAGCAGGAACTTCTCATTGTTACATTTGTTAATGCCTGTTATGTACTTCACAGATAAAGATTCTAGTTGTCTACTGATGTACTATGTTCTTCATCTGTAAATATGTTGTAAGTAATTTCTATGTTAAATTGTTAATCGCTATGTAATCCAATGTAACTACTGTCTGTTTATTTTACTGTGGAGCTTTTCTCCCCAGGCCTCCGCTGAAAATGGACCCACGTCCAGTCGGACACTCCCAGTCAACAAATTTAAATAAATAAATAAAAATAAATAAATAGTGTGTTGTAGCTACAGTAATGCTCATGCACAATGTTTGGCTGGATGCAGTCCAGCCATATAAAGACAGTTCTTGAGACTTGCATATTGCCAGTGTTGTTATGGAGGATAGGTGGGTTTCCTGTGTATGGGAGGGTTATGTGCCAGGCTATGAACCAGACAGCCATCCGACACACTGTTAGCTGCACATGAATAGGCCCTGATGCTCTGTGCTGTGCCAACAACCTGGAGGTGTGTGTATCTGTGATGCCTTGGGATACCACCCCCTGTCCAGTGTTACATGTGTAGGGGATGACAGGCATGGTATGAGGTATAACCTGGCAGTGATGGGTTGCACCTGTGAGCTGTGAATCAGAACTCTGGTACTGCACAGACATTGCAGTTCACCATGCTGAGGACAGTGTCCAGTGCATTCATCTTGCGGTGTACACTGCTGGTTTTGTGTAGCATCACTGTTAGTGTCCTATCCTGTGTGATACCCGCGGAGGTAGCTTTGTAATCCGTGTCCTGCAGCATAAGGCAGTATGTGTGTATCAAGTGGCTTCGCCAATATACATTGGGCCATGGGTGTCACGTGCAAGCTGCCCCTCGCACATCATTGTGGCTTCCCTAGCATGTAAGCACACGTTGACAGCCAGTGGATACCCTATGAATGACATTGGAGACTGAGCAGAATGTAGACATACAACACCCTTCCTACATATAGTGGTAGCATACCTGGTGAGGGTATGATGGCAACCAAGATCAGGCTCATACTGGCCCATGCCACATGCTGAGAGATCCCTTCTATGTTCCCTATCATGTAGTCCAGGGAGGTATGTCTCAGGTCATCCATAGTGGCATGGTCAATGACTGAGTCATATATGTCCATGCCTCTGACTGACCTGTATGCATGTGTTTTATGGTGGACCATAGTGCCCCAGAGGCATATCACTGTGACCTTCACCATGTACAACCTGTTGAGCGGGACCCCACTGCTGCGGCCAAGAGAGGTACCTGACACATCTGTAGCAGGTGTGTTGTGTAGCCCTACAGGCTGTGAGTGTGTGGCACACGGGATGTGTGTGCCATGTGTGGCATGTGCTGTGTTCCGACGTAACATATGCCTGTGTGCCAGCTACGGAGGTGTGTGATGCTCAGGCAGGATGCTATTCTGAGTCCCCACGTATGCCCCAGTGTGCTCAGCTTGCTGTCAGTGTGTGTCTATGTCTGACTGGTATTGTAGTCACTGTAGTATGACATGCTACCTGACAGGGTATGGCATTACTGGGTTCAGAGTGCTCAGTCCCCAGATTGGCTATGTGGTGGCATCCCACACATGTGTTGTACATTCCTGGCCAAGGGTGATGGTTGACTGCATACATGTGGCAGCTGTGACATTGCCACATGACTCACATAAACCACAACTGGACCATAGAGGTGATTCACAGGTTACCTTTGCACATGCTACCCTAGTAGTGTTATTGCCATGGTGAGTACCAACACATAGGGCCAATGGGGAACAACATACTGAAGGTGTGTATGTGTGGGTGTACTGCTACTGTTTCATAGCACTGGCATATATGACTGCACACGTGGGTAAATGCCAGGTAAGACATGTGCAATGTGTCACAGGCAACGTACATGCGAACAGGACAGACAGTGATGTTCTGTCATGTGTAAACTTGACATACGTATCGTACGCTATGCAGATGTCACTAGGAGTCCACAGAAGCACTGTAACTCTGCATTTCAGGTGGAAGCAGTGTTCCAGGGAACCCCAAGTGAACATGCATGCAAACAAAGCTACAGTAAGCAGGGCTGGAAGTAGTCCATTGTACAACAAAGAAGGGGTAACACTAACAGTAGGTAACAGTGCAAATATGTAGGCACTATCAACATGTACCCAGGAATGCACAGCGCAGATGCCCATGGTAGAACTGATATTATGTCATAGTTAATTGTGATTTGGATTACATTGGTACTGCACACATCTCAACATGCACAAACATCCACATTGCATACTCATTGTGGGCAACTTGCCACCATTACTGTACATGTCCATCATTGCATATCACTACTTGCATTAGCTTCCCCCCTGTGCTACCCATGTATGTGACTATCTGTTGACATCCTTACCACCGGTATGCAATTATGTGCAGCTGTTACACTTTGGTAGGTACTATTGGTGCAGATAACAATTCAGGACAGTCATACGGTTACTGCATCAGGCATACTGGGATATACACACAGTCATATTAGCACACTGTACTGTTACCAACATGATACTACTAATACACTTCTATGTAGTCACATTGTGCATCAGCAACGTGTTTACCTGTTCCTGCACTGATGTTGGAGATTGCAGGAGGTGGCACAGTTTCATCATATGCACAGGGTGTGAATTAGGTATGCCTGAGTCTGCCACTGATACCACCAATTGACATGTGTGTGTGTCTGTGTGTTGATGAGGGTCAACAGTACAGGGTGGGGCACTGTTGGTGCAGTGTGTGCGTGTATGTGGTAGCCCTAGGTGTTAACATTTTGCATGTGTGTATGCACGCACACAGTTCCACCTCATGGCTGCCATAAACAGGGGTTTGTGGACAGCCACAGACTGCACCTGGCAGGTCATACAGATCAGTGTCTGTGGGCACGGACATGGTACCTGTGCCTGGCAGGGGTGCTACGGACCGTATCCGGTACTAAGCCAGACTGGGTACTGTCATCAGAAGCGGGAGTGTGTTGACTGGACACAGGTCCCTTTTGGGACTGTCCAGAGCCACGTGCACGTGGTCTCCTGGGGTGTTCCGATGACAGCACAGACCCAGCATTGCTGGGGCTGCTGCTGGCACTATGGGGGTGTGCGCCGGCCTGTTGTCGTCCACGCCGACTGCCAGCTGCTGCTGTTGCTGGCATACGGCCACGTCGACGCCGCAACCGCCCACCATTGCCCTGGCTCATGGACATTTGGTTGTGGAACTGCTGTAATATGTCCCCACAACGTCTGTCTATGACATCGGTGAAATTACGAATAGCATCGGCGACGTCACGCATACTGTCAGTCATGGCTGTGCGACATGCTCTCAGCTCCCTCAGACCCTGTCTGGTGTACCTTTCCATATGCGACTGTGCCTGCATGACAGCCCGAAACATAGCTGAGGTTGACAGACCTCTTTGGGCACGTCTGCCAGAGGCAGTACGCCCACGGATGCTCCCACGAGAACCCATGGGCAACTGTCTTTGTGGTACCATCGCAGGACCCTGCCCATGGCTTTTGTGTGGGGAAGCATGTGCCACAGATACCACATTACCCTGGTCAATGCCCACTGTATCCTGTCCATCACCTAGGGACAATGGTGACAAAGGATGTACTGGCAGGATGACTGTGTGCAATAATGGGGTTGACAGCTGTGTACTGTCAACTGGCTGACCAATGGCGGACCCTGACACACCTTCCTGTACCATTACACAGATATCATCATTACCAGTACCTGTGGCACCAGATTCAGGTTCCCTGCTGCAGGACACCAGAGCAGCACCAGAACCTGTGGGAGGAAGACAGGAAACACAGTTTACAGTGTCCACACAATGTTACCAGTGATGCACTTATGCACACATGCACACATGCACACATGCACACATGCACACATGGACACAGGCACACATGCACACATGCACACATGGACACATGCACACATGCACACATGCACACAGGCACACATGCACACATGCACACGTGGACACGTGGACACATGCACACATGCACACGTGGACACATGCACACATGCACACGTGGACACAGGCACACATGCACACATGCACACGTGGACACAGGCACACCTGCACACATGCACACCCCGGAGTATACACACAGAGCACTACTGAGTTACACTAGTATTACTAGCACTATCAGGACTATTATAGGTATTGTTAAACACACTAACCAGTATGGATGGCCTGCCTTGCTGTAACCCAGAGGGACCTGCAGAAATGAGGAGATTAATGTCAGTGGGCACAACTGTGCCATTGATACTGCATATGATACAGTGCAGTAGTACACCAGTTGCCTTTCACACGTCAGCTGCTGATATTGCCAATATCACACATGCACAATTACATACTATGTTGACAGCTACGTACCACGGACACACCTTACACATGCATAAACTAACAGTGTACAGAACAGTCAAGTGTACATATGGCATATTACCTGCACGCTCCATGTTGTGCTGCTGTGTGGATCCAGCCTCCATCATGATGCAGGTGTATTGCTGTTGCTGTTCCGGGGCTGGAGCCACAACACTTAGGAGTAGCCCCTCCAGTCTGGTGAGGGGGGGATGTGTGGCCACCCCACCTCCTGTGGCAACCTGTTGCCTGTGGATATCCGACGCACGCTGACGGACATTTCTGATTAAATCACTGCAGTGATGTCGTACCTGCTCATATGTCCTATTATGCGTGCCAATGTCATTTACCCTACGGACAAGGTCTTGCCAAGGTGCAGCCATCTCCTGCTGATTCTGGCTGGTGCGGGAAAATAGTATGTCATACTCCCGCACCAGGCTCTGGTGTATCTCCTCATCTTCCGCTGAAGAGTAGGCGGGATTACGCTGATGCGCCATCTCCCTGGAAGAGAACACAAACTCAGTAGACTATGTCAGCAAAATATGGCACACATACTATACATGATACTCAAGTGTAGTGATATACTACTACTCCCATATGTTGCATGTGTGTGTCTCGTGGTGGATACACAAGTACATGGCCAGATATCAGTGCTCAGCCAACACCTGTGCAACAATACCTGCCACATTCCATGCAACATAGTAGCATGCCCCATCGGTCAGCACACTGTGACAGGTCCAATGCACAACCTCACTCTGGGGGTTCATACCAAGGTACTGTATGTGGAACGCCATCCACTAGTGTGATGTGGACACAAGTTACTCGGCCTGGATATACATATCCCACCACCACCACCAGCACAGTAGACTATTTTGATATGTATGTGATTAGACAGTTATTCACTTGTTAGGACAGAGATGGTATCCATGCAGCCCACTGGGCCAGTGGAAGCCACAACCCACACTGCTGACCCCTTTGGGAATGCTTACCATGGACATCCCACAGATTGCATGGAACTTGCACACACATTTCTAACCCAGTCTCTATACACAAAGGTTAGGCATCCTGTCCGGTGGACCCCAGCCAGAGGTAGATTGTATAACAATAGCAGGAGGCTACTGCAGGACAGAGCAGATTCACATTAAGGGAAGGCATCTTTGGTCAGCACTTTTAATACGCTACGGTCTGTCATAACAACGGCCACGGCCTACTCTGGGAGGGAAATGGCCACAAACACTATAGATAACCACAAGGCCTTCTTCAGTTATGTTACACATATGGACCAAATGCTTCAGATATGCTCTGAGTTAATACACACCTACTTAACATTCACCGAACACACAGATATTGGCAACATTCTTGCAGACAGGTTCGGTGCACGTATCCCCCTTCCTTCTCCCCCACAAGTAGAAATACTTATCACAGCTGAATGTAACCTCCCTATCATCTCACATGTCCAGGTGAGGGCCGCCCTCAGCAAAGCAGAACACACAGCATCACTGTGACCTGATGGTAACCCTGGATGTGTGCTACATGCACTCCAAGAGGACATACAACCACATATAAGACTGATATTTAACCTTAGCCATACTACAGGATATGTACCTGAACACTGGCATACAGCAACAGTGGTCCCACACCACTAAGGAGGCACCTCTACTGACCCTGGGAACTACCGCATCATAAGCATAACTGGCCTGGTCTGCTAAGCTATGGTATTATTCAGTATGGGACACATATACAGCGATATTGACAGACACTTGTTCCCTGCCAGTTTGCCTTTGTGATGGGCTGATCCTGCCTTTTGAACCTGGCTGACATTTCAAAACAGTCACTACAGCCATTGATGAGGACAACGCACAGACAACTGCTGCCAGGATCATGGCCTAACACTGACTGACATGTAATGTATAGTCATCCCCTTTTGGTTGAACTATGTACACACAACATATCACATGGACATACCTATAGATAAAGACCTATGACACATTTGGAGGGTTCACAGTATGCAGACTATTAACCGGCTACTTTACATTACCTGTGTTTGTCACAGCTGGTTGTGTTACCACTACTTTTGGTTCCTGCTGCTGCTGGCACGGCCTGCTACTGTCACTGCTGACAGCTTAGACTCAGTGTGTAGCGTGTGTATTTTTTTTTCTCTCTCACTCTCTGTCTCTGTCTCTGTATGTCTCTCTCCCTCTGTCTGCTTCCAGAC
Source organism: Protopterus annectens (assembly GCF_019279795.1). NCBI lineage: Eukaryota > Metazoa > Chordata > Ceratodontiformes > Protopteridae > Protopterus > Protopterus annectens. The sequence continues at coordinate 854,431,412 of NC_056734.1, forward strand.
AGTGCAATGAATGTATTGCATGTGTGGAGTGTTAGTACAGGATGCTTTTGTAGGTATCTGCATAGGTCCATGTGATGGCCTCTGCACCAATTGTAAGCCAGCATTTGCTAATTGCATGCAGCCAGTTGTGTACTGATTGCAGTTCTCACTGTGATTTCAGGACAGTGCTATAAAAGGGTATGTGAGATAGGCGTTGCCCTTTCAGATTGTAAGGGCGGGGACCATGCTGGTATGCTGTGGACACTGTTCTGTGAGTGTAAAGGTTAGTATCTCTGTCATGATTCAGGCTGTGTTGTAGATTCACATTTCTCCATTCCTCTCTCCTGTTCCCTGTAGTAAGTGTGTATGCACAATGACACCTACAACTATATATATATATATATATATATATATATATATATATATATATGTAAATATACATACATTTATATATGTACATTAACTGACATTATTACCTATTAGCTACCAAATAGCATAGCTGTTTCTGTTCACACACTACTATTATGGAAATCCACTAGTTTTGACAGTAATTCTAAATGACATGCTTTGTGTACTCCACATCCTATATTCCCTTTACATTCATTCCTTCTATTACATGATATATTTATTTTAGCACAATGTTCTTGTATAAGAGTCATGGCTTAGTGGTAGGTAATGCAGACTTCTGTTTCCTGGGTTCGGGACTGACAGTGGGATTTTATTTTGCTTTTGAACTGACTACAGGACCTGTCAATCAGAGTGACTAAGGCACTTTTAAGCAGTTGTAACCGGGTTAGCACTGGTTTGCGCGGAGCTCACGCATGCGCACTGGTGTTTAGCTACGCGCACACATGCGCACACCCACTTACAACTGCTTAACAGTGCCTACTCTGGCGCACACCCGCTCTATTTTCTTTAACAGAAATGAAAATGGGGAGACAGGAAAGTGGTGAAAAAGGGGTCACAAAGAGGGTAAGACAGTAGGGAAACAAGCTTGGGATTTGCAGGAGAGATGTAGGTAAGGCCCATAGCTGCCCATTTCTTCATCAGCAACAGCTGTGCATATGTATGTAATTTGGTGTGACATTTGAAACCTTCCACCCCTGAGAGAGGTGTCAGGACAACAATAATACTTGTTGTACAGCCAATTGTAATTGATAGCTTCCATGTCCAGCAGACATGTGTGCGGAATGGGCAGCTATGTATGGGGCATATTTTTTTTGTGGGTACAGAGTGCCCTTTTTTTTTTTTTTTTTCAGGTGAGAGTGGTATGTCAGGTGAAGGAAGTCGGTATAGCTGGGGAGGTAGGTTGGGTAGGTCAACAGACAAGACAAACAAGATGCACACAGGGGCGGTGTATGACACGTGTGGGGGGGGTTACACAATTGATGGGGATGGAGGTTTGGATATCCAGAGCCCATGAGCCCACAGATGGCAACAGTGGAACTGATATCTCCACCCATGGGCAGTTGCCACTGTTCCTTCACTGCCCAGGACGGGGCTGTGCTGGGGGCTGTGTAGGCCGGGCAACAGGCATGCTCGTAAGTTGTGCAACCTGTGCCTCAAGCTGGTGTAGAGGCCCAAGAACAGAGTCCTGGATCTCCCTACTCACCACAGTCCGGATGCTACAGAGGGTGAGTGGTGGTTCTCCTCCGGCCACACTTGCAGAGGGGGGACGAGCCCCATCCCCTGCAGTGCTTCCACCCACAGGTGGCACAGGGCCACCGGAGGAGGGTCCAGGCTGGGCACTAGTGCCAGGTGCACTCGCCAGCTGAGGTGGGAGAGGTGGGTCCGCTGGAACCCGCCTTCCCTGTCGTCCTATGTTTTGCATTATGTCATGACAGTTTGGGTTAGTAACATATAATACCATTCACAATTAGTTGTAACAGCATGCATTAGTATTCCCATTAACCAAACACCCAGATATTCACATCATTGAACAGCGAGCATAACACATGCATAATTTGAACAGCAATACACAGTCCAACAACATGCAGGGTTGATTAATGGCAACAGGTCATCAGGTTTGGATGTATGAACAGGGCAGATGCATCAACGGACATGCAAATATTTATGACCCAACAGGACAAATGTCCAGGGGTGTTAATTGTGATTGCACATACCATTTTCACGTGGAATGGGTTATATGTGGTTATAGGGTGGGGTGAAGAAAATAATATTAACACCTTCGAATACCAATACATATGCTGTACATTTCTAATAGCTACACATATATACACACTACTGTTCTAACTACAGTTTCCTATATGATAACTACTTCAATTGGGTGATAGGACTGTTACTGCTACATCAATATACATTTTATTGTTCTTCATACACATTCATATTTGGCATTGTTCTGCTACATCATCCTGCTACATTTGCTTTATATATCTATAGACAACTGTGGATGTTTGGTATATCAGACAATCATACTATCTGCATATTGCAGACTGAGAGCAACATATCCAGATTTTGGGATACACATTCCAGCTGCAGCAACACTTTGAACAGATTTCACTGTTTGGTTTTGCTTCTCACATGCATTTCATTCTGTACTGACTGCAGTATACTTTATTCAGGGGTTATTTCTACTTTATTGGTGGATTCATAACACTTTCTCACACTTTCTCACTTGTTTTCATTTTACTATTCAGGATGGTACTTACTTCTAGGCTTTATTGACATGTTTTACCTGTAGTTATTACAATCCTTTCCAGCAGTCTCACTTCTGTCATGTTTCAGTATTTCAACAGGGGTATATTTCACACATGTGATTTGCTCATCTTCTGCAGCTGTACTTTTCAGCCTGCTGCTGGTTGTGTACTATTATATTACAGGTGGGGCATCTTTATTTCAGACTTTATTTCAGACATTTTAATTTTTCTGTTTGGATTACAGACTGCAACACACTTTTGTAATCAAGCAATACTTGCAAACACTCTTACACTTGTTACTTGCACATTCTATTACTTAGTGACTACATGCACTCTTTTGCTAACTGTCATACTTTTATATTTCTTTACAGTTACTGGGAGAGGATTACTGACCTGCCTGGTGGCGCACCCACACCAGCCTATCGCCATAGGCTCTGCGGTTCGCAGAATGGACACCTGCAGCTGTAATATAAATGAAGTAATATTGGAATACACATCTCCATAATATCAGCTAGTTTAATTTCTTACATATATAATTACATGTAACTTACTCAGTAGTGGGGCGTTGGGCATTTGCCGGGCCTCCTGGATCCAAAGGTTCAATTGGTCCTGCTTGCATCTCTTCAGGTCCGCATGGTGGTGACGAACCTGCTCACCAGTCCTTGGAATCCTTGTGGCACTGGTGAGATCATGAGCCAACCGGTCCCACGCCTCAGCCCTATATGCTCCCCACAGGACCTGGCCCTGCATGAGTTGGGCCTCATGATTGTGGACTAGGAGCCAGACCTTGTATCTGGACTCCTCAATACCCCACTTCTGTGCTCGAAAGCAACTACCCTCACCTACTCCTGTCATTCTGGCTGCAAGTCAGTTCTACAATCGTCTATGCTGTGTATTCCCTGCCTATGGGGCTTATATATGCCGTTTTTCCCGCACATATCTGTGATTGGCCATTTTGGAACTGTATCAACTTCACAAAACCTGCTTTGTCATGCTCCACTTTGTATTCATTCCTATATATTTGCTATTACTGCTTTTATAGGTACTGCTGTCATGGCTTAGTGGTTCAGTACCTTGACTATGGTGCATAGTATTCTGGGTTCAAACCTGGCCACTGCTTTTTATGACTGTCTAGACAGGCTGAGGGGTGTGTCTGTGTAAAGGCAGTTTTGATACGGCTTGCTCAACGTTGCCCGTCGGTTAGCTTGTTGGCGCGGTGCGCAGCTCCGCGCAAATGGGGTGCGCTGGTTTACCCCTCATTTGGCTATCAGCATGTATATTACGCTCAGCTCAGCTAGGGGCACACAGTTCCAGTGTGTTAAACCACTGCTCACCTACAGGCACTCATTTTGCACATGTTGAACCACTGCTCACCTTTGGGCACTCATTTTGCACCTGTTAAACCACTGCGCACCTATGGGCAGATGCACTCACCTTGTTAAACTGTAGCTCAGCTATAGGCATATCTGGCATTTTTTTATTATTTTATCTCATATTTCTTCAAAATAAATGCACTATTTCATTACATTTTACATGAACTATGATTTTATATGTGTACATGTTGGTCAGGGACTTGTTTCATGCTTATTTTACTAATAATAAATGTTGGTGTTGTGGGGACTTGAACCATGAATGCCTGCTCTTCAGCCGACATCTCTACCACTACGCTATTGCTTCGTGGCTTACTTTGCATATTTAGTTCTTATATCCTTTTCCACTGACTGCTAACTGTGGCTAAGCTACGGGCACGCCCGCGCAAACGAGAGCACTCATGGGCAAACATCTTTACGTTTAAAAAAAAAATATATAAGATGTTCATTTATATATTTTATGTTCATAGTCTGTGGGGGCATGTGTTGTGTTGTGTTTATTCACATTTCCATGGCCTCTGTCGTGGGTGTTTACTTTGGGCAATTTTACTCTTCTGGGGGTGTGTCCGCTTGCAGGGCTTGGCCTACGGACACGCCCCCCTACTGTCTTCCATGGACCGTGTTAGCCTTCGGTGTGATTCAGCATGCCCTCATGCATATGCATGACATGCTGACGTCACACCGTTTAACTGCAGCCTCCGTGTAAGCCATGTATCTCTTACACAGAGGCTTCGTGAATCCTGCACATCATCTATTATAGCCTTCTCTAACACATTACAGGTGGGATGTAAAGGGGGATTAAATACACTCTTCTTTTTTATGTCACCTACCTTACTAATTATTTCTCCATTGGCTCCAGGGTCTTTATTCTTAAAATAAATTGCCAAGTTAAGTTTCCAGTAAAAAGTTTTGTTTCAATTAAGGTGTCTACTAAATCAAAATTTTTAGAAGGCACAAATTTAAAGACTTTTGAAAATAAGGAAATATGTTCTTTAGTTATTATGTTATTTGAATAGTTGTAAATGTGAAAACCGTTGAGGGTGTGGACTATGTTATTGGTCATAACTATTGAGGAATCCAAGCTTTTTTAAATGCCCACTGATATTTCCCCTGTCCTGAGCCTAGATACCTTGTTTTTTCTCTCACAAATCTCTGTGAGGGTTGATTGTGAAAAAAACTTTCTGTTTATCTACCATCCTGTCTATAAAAACTGTTGTAATTCTCATGGGAATCTTTATAAAGATTTTTTTCTGTGTATAAATTCTATTAGGTTTTTTTTAATTGGATAAGCCTGCTGTTCCACATATTGTTTAGTATCCCTCTCTAATTTTCTAACTTTCTATTATTATACTCTAACATATTTTCTTTCAACATCAGAAACTTGTTTGTTACAGAAAACTTCCCATTGATTAAAAATCAGATCATTCTTAATGACAAAATTTAGCTTTTCAACATCTTTAAGTAAACTTTAAAGTTCAACATTGTTATACTTAATGATCTTTATTCACTAATTCAAAACCATGCCTGTCAAACATTTCCATAAATTCAGTATACATTTCATCAGAAAAACCAAGACCAAAAGGGAATTTAAATGCTCTAAGTCCTTGAGGTACAATTTTTTAGTTCCAAACACCTCAAAGATAAGTGTTATCCAACTGCAGTGGTTTAACCTTAAAGACTTTTTTCTCCAATAATTAAATTATGTAATTTTGAGCAAGCCACATTTATTGCCATCTTGGCTGATGTTAGGACCTGTAAAATAAAAGTCTTTAGTATAAAAATTAAAAATTTTGCATATTAATTGTTCAGACTTAATACAACCACTCAGAAAGCTTGTCTTGTTGAGTTCAGGATTAACATTCTGATCATGTATATCACTGTCCCTATTATCACCAAACTTCCCCCGATTTAAACCATGTTGGTTATTAGTTGGAGCAGATACAACAGCTACATAAGTTTTCTTTGGTACAGTACCTTTTGGTCTGGCTCTGTATTTCTCATAGTCTCCATGAATTGTACTGGAAATGCTTGTTGCATTCAGTTTGGGATCATCCAAATGTGAAAATCATCATCTGAAGTTTTTGAAGTTGGAACTCATGCATTATTGTTTGTTTGTGTGTGTTCTGCACTGAGAGCTAACACTGGGGAATCGGATTGCTTCCTCCTCAACAAAAAAATATTTTCAAATTGGCTGATAAGGTCTATCAGTTTAGTCAGTTTTCCTTTCACAATTTAGTGTGTGTATGTAACAGGCTGTCATTGATGTGTACATTTATATTAAAATATGTGACAAGTTTTGATCGCCTGATTGTTATATGTTGGTAACAGAATCATATGATCATAGGAGATTACTAGGCTATTGACCCAGAGGTCATTTTAAGCCTAGCCATTTCAACCCAATGCAATGCTGTAGAAGTACGGAAAGTACTAGTCATACACAAGATGGCATTTAGTGATGACCGCTCATGTCCAGGATGGTTGTGAGCACTATCCTTGGTAAGAATTTTTGATGCCCCATCCACTTGTCCAGGTTCCTCTTGAACAGTGTCATAGAGGTGCTCTGTTTCACATGAATCGGTAGCCTGTTCCAAAGACTTGGTAGTTGCTGGGAGATAAATCTGTCCCTCCATCATGTCCTATTAAAGTCTCAGGCCATATTCAAGTCCCTGGAATGGGTAGCACTTGACTCATTTGATTTATAGATATGCAGTAAGTTCATTAGGTTTGGATCTTGGATTGCACTGCAGGCCAGGCGTAAGTCCCCCCTAAGAAGTCTGTACAATATGGAGTATAGTGACAGGGACTTTAGTCAGTCCATGTAAGGCACGTGCTGGAGGTCCTTGATCTTCTTTGTTGGAAATCTTTGGGGTCTCTCTAATTGCTGCATGTGCTTAGTACAGTACATACTAAATGGGGAATTATACTCAATTACGGGCCTGATAACTGTCGAGTATAGGGGGGAGTTATAATTTTTTTTGTTCTTCAGATGATGCCTTTACTAATCAAGTGAGCTACATAGAAAGCTTTCCTTACAATGGCAAACACATGGTAGTCGAAGTTAAAGTTACAGTCGACAGTTGACCTGTGATCCCAGGTCCCTTACCACTTCATGAGAACTTAGGGTATTGTTGTTGATTTGATAGTATGAAAGGACATTGCTTGTGCCGAAGGGAATGATGATGTATTTCTTTGCATTCATTTTGAGACCACGACTAATACACCAGTCGATGATCTGTGTGAGACCGTCCTGGAGTATACTGCCATCATCTGAGGACACACTGATTGTACCTAGATTGCAGTTGTCTGCAAACTTGGTCAGTCACAACTCTTTAGTTTTGATCTGAACTTCTGAGAAGTATATACCAAACAGTATTTGCTCTCATCAATGGCCCTGCCACGCTTTCAAAGAAATCTTCCAGTTTTAACTGGTAGGATCTGCCCTTCATGAAGCCGAACTGGGTAGGATCCAAGGTTTGAAGGTCACCTAGGTCTTTACTTATGAGGTCCATAATAATATGCTCCATGGCCGTATAAATGAGGCTGATGGCTTACGAGTCTGTAATTCCCTGGATCTGTTGCTAGGCCACCTTTGTGGAGGGAAATAACTGTAGCTGTTCTCCATTCTACAGGAACAAAGCCTGGGGTTAGGCTATGATTGAAAAGGGTACTTAGTGGTGATGGTAGTTCATGTTTTAGTCAATTTAGAAGACATTCTGGGATGTCATCTGGTCCCATAGAGACCGTGTTCTTTGTCTTGGATAGGACTTTGAGGACTTGTTCTTCAGATATGTAAGGTGGGGGGAAGTTTGGGGATGATTTATTGTAAGTTAGGAGGGGAAAAGTGAGTGAAATTTTTATCAAATTTATCCTCTAGCAAGTTTGATATCTCTGTGGGGTCAGTGTGTGTGATACCGTTGACCACCAGTTTTCCACATGCTTTGGCGGTTTGCCACTGCTCTTTTTTAGTTTTTCACAGTGCTATAGCTTTTCCTTGAAATGTTTGTTTTCAGAATACTTCACTATAAATTCTTCTGCGACCTCATTTGATAAAGTCAAAGTCTTGAGACTTTTAATTAGACAGACAGGACTTCAAATCCATGGAGCTCTACCTTGTAGCATGTGCTAATAACATGCTATGCAAATATAAAATAAGGTAAACATGCTATGTGTAGGTGACAACTTCCATGGCTCACTCTACTCATGCAGTGATATTTCTTGTTCATAGTTCATAGGTCAATGCTAGGCTATCAGCCTGTAGGCTATTACAAACCTAGCCAATAACCACAGGTCAGAAATAAATCCTGTACCTCTTGTCTGTAAAAACCTCACCCACTATGCCAAACCCTCCCTCCTATACCAGTGAGTATCAGAACTTTTGTTCTTTCTTTCATAACTGCATTAGTTCTTGGATTTGCTAGGGAATCCCTGAAATTAGAAAAATGTAACAGACTATTGTCACTCCTGCAGACTGTTATAAGCCTAACCAATACCCCTACAATGGCCAAAGGTGAGAATCAAACCATGTACCTTGTGTGTGTATGATGCAAACTTCTTAACCATTAAGCCAAACCCCAACATTGCCAGTACTTTGGAAGAGAAGTTTTAATCCCTTGTTACTGGAATGTTGTCAGTTTTCAGTCTTCAATACTGTTCTAACATTTCTCTGAAATAAGTATATTCAGTCCCCTTCAGTAACCACTCCTCTCTCAAATCACTTTGCTAATACTCTGGTCTAGAGAATATCCTCATCAAAGGCAAAAATTCATATACATGTAGGTATATTTTTAATATTCTGCTATCATGTACTCCAGTCTCCTGAAATGTGTTTTCCATTCAGCTTTTCTGTGATGGCTTCCATGACATGGTTTGTTAATGCACTCTAGAAAATATATCCTCAAAAAAAAAAGGCAAAAGTTAGAACCCATGTAGGGGTACTTTTGTTGTCCTGCTATTATGTGGTCCAGTCTCCTGATATCATACTGCTCAGTGTCTTAGCATTTTACATTATAGTCTATTTCTCTGAGGTCCTGACAGATATTGATTGTGCTCACATTGTCATTAATGCCACACCTGAGCCATGTGGTGTACAGGATATCAATGACAAGAGCTTCTGCTCTACCAATTGCTAGATGGTGTACAATGCACAGAGTATCATATGCAATGTCTCTGCATTCTATCCAGCCAGTTTCCATCATTCCCACATCTGGCAAATATGCAAACTCTACCAACGCTTCATGCAGGGTGGCTTCCCACAGAGTCATCTAGTTGGTAGAGGCACATGTTGCTGTTAGAATGGAGACTAAAAAGATTTCCAATTTAAGTAGGCCACAGGACACATGTAATGGTGTCTACTACTCTTTCTTGGTGGTGTTTCTCGATATGTATTAGAACCATAGATTATGATCCCCATAAGAGACACCTGGACCATTGCTGGGATGACTTATAACGTGGCACATTCAGGGACACAAGCATTGCTGAACATTGCATTTTTGGACTAATGAAAGAATGTTTTGCAGTGCTTGGAATCATCTTTTTGTGTATGACAGTATACACCTGAGACTTGCAGCTAAATATTCATGGTGTGCAGAAGTTTTGCATAGATTCTTCAGAGGAACATCTTACAACAGTACCCTATGAAAGGCAAATACAGGTAGACTACCTGTGGCACTGGAGAAGAGGTGGTGCCTGGTCCAGAACTGCAGGTTATGCCACATATGACACAGAATGAAATGGATGCATGCATAACTTCATCCGCACTATGTAATGCTGCACATTGACTAACCATGCTGTCATTAGACATTACCTAATACACACAGGAAAAGGGGGCAGTCATCATCATTTGTATATGTAGGGTAGGGCACAGTGGCATGAGATAGCAATGTTATCATATGGTAAATGGTCATAGTAAGTGGATGTAGTAGTCACATAGGTGGGTACCAGCTTGGCCAGTCAGAGATTACATCCTCCAGAGGTGAGATAGAGCAGCCATATCATAAATACTGGTCTCATTTAATGCAGTGACCTGCAGTTTAGGAGCTTGATGTGGTTCATAGTAGGGAGTATGTAGCACTTTTGGAGATGTACAGACTTCTGATTGTTCTATATGGAGAGCTAATGAATACACTGCATCCAAAACCTAGACACTGATTATGGGTAGATGTAGTGCTGTTTTGCCTAGCTGAGCAATGAGACAATGTAGAGCTGCAGGTATGGGATAAGTTGAGCTGTTGAGGCATCCCAGAGTAGAGACTAAGGAGCACTGATGTCAATGACTACGAGAAAGGCATACCTAGGTGCAGTGGCTGCTGTAGCCAGAGGTGAAAATGATGCAGTTTTCTGAATAGTGTGTGCATTGGGTGTATCAGTCCAACAGCAGTGAGTGTCAGAACTTGCTGTCTTTCTGTCATAACTGCATTACAGCTTCACTTTGCTATGGCGCCCCTGAAGTTAGATAAACACAACAGACTATTGTCATCCCTGCAGACTGTTATAAGCATAGAGAGTATGTGCACTCACTGACTGCCACCCTTTCATCCAGACTATCCCATGGTTATGGCCACCATGGCCTCCCTGCAGAGGCAGAGAAGAAGGCAGTTACCATCTGCTCATGGATACCACATTGTCTACCAAGGATATGATAGTGATATCTACTCTATAACTATATGTCATGTCACTATTCAAACACTGCAGGTTATCCCTCAGGCCATGCAGATGTTGTATGTTGTTACACTGGCCATGTACTGTATTCATTAGCTTGATTATAGTCAGAGGACAACTATCTGGGTCTGAATCAGCAGTTGATTTATGTCATGTGTGGTACCCCAGTTGACAACAACTCACCTCTCCACTGCAAGTGAGCATGCTTGTGAGGCACTCTGGCTGACAGATCCCATCTGCAGTGATGATTTCTTGTATACTAGGTAGGCCTAAGAGTTACAGCATGTCCACTGTTAAACAGAAGAGAGGCCATAAGACTGTTAATGCATCTCAGATACAGTCAGTCTTAGCTCTGTCTCCATCTCTCTCTCTCTCTCTCTCTCTCTCTCTCTCTCTCTCTCTCTTAAAATAAGGGAAGCTCCCTTATGTTGGCATCTGTTTTGTCATCTAACTTTGGTCAACAAAACAAATATTTTACAGATGAGGGAGAGTGACAGCTCTCAGGGTTGAGGAATATGCCGCTTCTCTGGGGATTTTGTGATCTCAGAGTTAGTATATATAATTAACAGGGGGAATGAGGTTTACAGGAGATTGTGTACCTGCAAAAAACAATGTTTTACATTTACATGTTCCAAGGTTAAGCTTGGTGCATGAGCAATAACTTGTTGATATTTTTTTGTCAATTTTAAACTGCTGACATAAGCGACTCCAATGCTTGAGATTTTTGTGTATTTTTAGTACTCTCCTCATGTGTGTGTGTGTGTGTGTATGAATAAATATATATGTACATATATAAATATATATATATATATATATATATATATATATATATATATATATATATATATATATATATATATCTGTGTACATATGTGTGTGTGTGTGTGTGTGTGTGTGTGTGTGTGTGTGTGTGTGTGTATATATATATATATATATATATATATATATATATATATATATATATATATATCTTCTTTCGGCTTTTCCTGATCAGGGGTCGCCACAGCAGATCATCTGTCCACTCATGATTGGCAGCGGAATTTTATGGTGTTGAGTTGCCAGCCTGGCGCCCAACCTTCCAGAGTAGGCACACACATGCACACCTAGGGCCAGTTTAGAGTGTCCAATCCACCTACTATTGTACCGGAGTATGTAGTGAATTTATCTGATTATGTTTTTGATTCAACAGAACTAGCGGCTTTAAATAACGGCCTTAAATTTATACCGACAGTTCTGCCTAGGATATATGAAATTAAAAGTGAAATTTATTGTTTGGTGCGTAAGATGCATTTGAAGGAATACTTTTACAGTATAAAGCAAAAGGAAAATACTACTGATTCTGTGGTATCAGATTCTGAGAGCAGTGAATGGTATTTTTCCTGTGAATCTGAATCAGAGACAAATGCATATAGTTTGCTAGATACTAGCAAACTAAAAGCCAATAGTGTTTTCATACCTCCTAATAAAAAATTCATGCATACAATGTTTTAACAATGCTTTAAAATTGATAATAGATAAAGAATTTAGTGAGTTTGAAAGTAGGTAAAAAAATTATAATTTGACAAAGTTAGAATGGATTAAATTGCGAAATATGAGTAAAAATGATGATATAGTTTTTAAACCATCAGATAAAGGGGGTAAATTGGTGGTTATGAATTCTGGAGATTATTTGAACGTGTGTATGCAGCATCTGAATAATAGTGAAGTATATACTATAATAGATTAAGCCTGTTTGGTATAGGCACAAAGAGAGTTACAATTGTTATTAAGGAAAGGCATTAGGTTACACTATTTTACAACTTATGATGTAACACATAAGTTGAATATTAAAAAAAGTATGGTATTAAAATTTTTTGTGTACCTAAAATTCATAAAAACTTGTTACATCCCCCTGGACGTCCTATAGTTTCGGCTAGTGGATTTTTTACTTATAATTTAAGTTGCCTGTTGCATGAAATTCTATTGAAGGAAGTATTAAAATTACCATCATATATAAAGGATTTCTTTGATTTTTTTGAATAGGATAAAAGAAATCACCTGGGCAGAAAATATGTATTTTATAACGGTGGATGTGGTGAGTTTGTAACCAATATATCGCATGTCCTAGGTCTACAAGCTATAGAATATTTTTTAGGGGACAGTCTCAAAACTCAATATATAAAGGAATTAGTGGAGTTTTGCCTTGTGAATAACATATTTGAATTTGATGGGAATTTGTATAGGCAAAACACAGGAACAGCAATGGGAGCGGCCTTTGCCCCAGTTTATGCCAACTTATTTATGGGGTTGGTGGAAAATACTCATATTTACAGGCATGAGTTTTTTAGGAAACATGTCATAAAGTATTTTTGATTTATAGAGGACCTAATTTTTATTTGTGAAGGGGGAGAATACTTGACATCCGGCTTTATAGAATATTTGAATGGTAATCAATTTGGAATAAAATTTGATGATGTTCAAAGAGGGTCAGAAGTTAATTATTTAGATTTGAAGTTAAGAGGATTTAAAAATGAGAAAATCCATACGAATATATACAGGTAATTTGATCAGGTTAACTGGAAATTACATGGTAGTAGTTGTCATCTGAGTCATACAATGGAATCTATCCCCTTTGGTGAGATGCTTAGAATTAAAAGGTTAAGTAGTGATATCAACGAAGCACGAGAAGAAGCTCATGAAGTAGCTTCTATTTTTATCACAAGGGGTTATAAGTCTGAAGATGTACTTGGAAGTTTCCACAAGGTATATGATGGAAAATTAAATAAAGCAAAAAGTATCAAATTAGGTAGTAAAAAAAATAATAGAAGAAGTGAGTGAAGTAAATAAAGAAATAATGTTTTTTGTTACCAAATATACTATATTTTCACAAAAAATGAATAGATTAATAAAGGATTATTGGAAGCAGATTATTAGAAAAGTGCCCTCGTTGTCACAAGTAGAATTAAAAATTTCTTACAAGAGGGGTAGAAGTTTGAAAGATTTTTTAGTGCATGGGAAATTTAAAAGGCCGAAGGAAAAGTTGTTGAGAAATATGGAGATGACAGGGACCTTTCCTTGTGGAAAGTGTTCCATCTGTCAGCATATAGTAAACAAAGTAGATAACATTGGTGTAAACAAAATTTGATACTTTGGGAACATACTCATGTTTAAGTAAGGGAGTAATTTATGTTATAACTTGTCCCTGCGATAAGTATTATATAGGGGAAACTAAAAGGTCACTGGCTGAAAGAATAAAGGAGCATGTGAGAGATATTAGAAATAATAAGTTTGTCAGTCCCATAGCGGAACATTTCAACAAAAAGCATAATGGGGAAATAAATAGTATGAAAGTAACAGTGTTAGAACAAATTTTATTACAATATGGAAATGTGGAATTATTAAAAGAAATGTTGAGGCATAAGGAATCAATTTTGATTATGAAATATAACACTTTGTTACCATATGGGTTAAACAAGGAATGTAATTGGCAAAGTTTTATATAACTGTGTTTTACCTTTAAGAGGAGATAGTATGTGTTTTATTAATTGATATGTGATTAATTGACTGCAATGTGTTTAAATGATGTATATAAAGTGCAGTTCTTTTAGTGACCGGTTTTTACTCTGTAAAGGCTACAGCCGAGGTGCTAGAGAAAGGAACAAGTGTTTTACAATAAATCAATTCTGGAAAGTAGAGCTGTTATTCACTGGTCCTAATTTTTCTTGGTTTGGTCATTGTTCTAATTTTGGCAGAAATTTTGTTGTGGTTCCTATAAGTGACTCCAATGTTTGAGATTTCTGTCTATTTTTAGTACTCTCCTCATGTGTGTGTGTGTGTGTGTGTGTGTGTGTGTGTGTGTGTGTGTGTGTGTGTGTGTGTGAATAAATATATACATATATAAATATATATATATATATATATCTGTGTACATCTGTGTGTGTGTGTGTGTGTGTGTGTGTGTGTGTGTGTGTGTGTGTGTGTGTGTGTGTGCATATATATATATATATATATATATATATATATATATATATATATATATAACTTCTTTCGGCTTTTCCCAATCAGGGGTCGCCACAGCAAATCATCTGTTCGCTCATGATTGGCAGTGGAGTTTTATGGTGTCGAGTTGCCAGCCCGACACCCAACCTTCCACAGTTGGCACACACATGCACACATACACACCTAGGGCCATTTTAGAGTGTCCAATCCACCTGCTGCATGTCTTTGGGATGTGGGAGGAAACTGGAGCACCCGGAGGAAACCCACACAACTACAGGGAGGATATGTAGACTCCACACAGAAGGCACCCCAGCCGAGAATCGAACCAGAGTGCCTCTTGCTGTGAGGCAGCAACACTAACCACTGCACCTATATATATATGTATATATATATATATATATATATATATATATATATATATATATATATATATCTATATATATCTATATATATATATATGTATATATATATATATATATATATATATATATATATATATGTGTGTGTGTGTGTATGTGTGTGTGTGTTTGTCTGAAAAGTCATTGAAAGAACAAGTTATTGAACGGTAACTGATCAATCAACAGTCAATCAAAAAGCAAAGCAAAAAAAAAGAACATTGTCTTTTGCAGGGAGGTAATCTCTGCACCACCATACCCCCCTACTGATTTTATTGGGAAAAAGGAAAATCTCCCGATCCCCACTGTACAGTAATTTCAGAGACTAACACAGCCAGCACATTCAGTCAGCTGATATTCTTTCGGCTGTGCTGTCATTTTTCCAGGTATGACAAAGACAGATGGGGAGATATGGACACATAATGCATGGAAAACAATAGAGAGAGAAATAAGCAGGGTGGATAAAGGGTGACGGGGAGGATTCAATACAAACAAAGTATAAAATATGACACAAAGAATATGATACAAAGATATAAAGAACTGATGCTTCTAGGATTGCTATTTCTAGAACCCATCTCCTGTCAATCTTGCTATATGCCTCCCCTATTCTTGTTAATCTAAAAAAGGCAGATCTAAAGAAACTTGATGTGTGTTATAATAATATAGCTAAATTTGCTACTGGCTGTCCACATCATGAGCACCACTGTTGCTCCTTAAAAAAACTGTCTTGGCTAGAAATGCCACAGGTATTATCATACAATCAACTAATCATGTCACAAAAACTATTATATCAGGCTAAAAAAAATTCAGTTCTGCTAAACATATTAAAACCTTGTTACCAACTATAATCTTAGATCTGAAAATAAATGACTACTACAAGTGAACAAATCAACCAATACTGCTGGTGATTCTTTATATTCTCACAATGTAGCAAACGTTTGGAATTCTCTTCCTCCTACTATTAGAACTACTATCAATGCTCATCAGTTTACAAATTCCCTAAAATGTTTCCTTAATAACTCATGGCTTTGTACATGTACTAGCCCAGGTTATGTGGCTGTAGAATTGCTTGCTCTTACTATTCTAGCTCTTTCCAATTAACTGCTATATTCAGACTTTCTTAAGTTTGTTATATTTAACTGAATTGTTACTTTATGTGACCTCCTATAGCTAACATCATGTTTTTGCAGGGGGGCAAGCACCCCTGCACCCCTCTGCTAACTATATATTCCAACTGTGAGATCACTCTACAGTGAGGAAAGGGATGAATTTCCCTACCGCACTGTACCACGATCTCTGTACAATTCTTCGAATGTTTATATTAGCGAAAGCACACTGCATTTACTAATATAAACTTTTGAACATTGAGATGTTCACCCAGATGAAACTTTGAACATCTGTAGTTTGAAGTTTTCATAGGGGTACATCTCAACGTCTACATTTTAATAGTAAACCTATATACAGTTCGAAGGGAAGATTACCTTGTTAGCTTGTAGCTTCTTAAGCTCAGTATTTCTCAAATTAAGGAAGGACCACATCATCTCAGGCAGTTACAGACACTTTTCACTCATTAAAGTGGGTGCAAAACTATTGGCCTCAATTTTCAGCCAGGGGGTACATTCTTTCATAGGCAAGTTGTCAACTGCTTTTCAAGTGTGATCAAGGAGAAAGAATAGACCACTTGTAAAAAAAAACTAGTGCATGAATTGCACTGAATCAAGAGTCACAGGCTGATCTGTCCCATAAGTTGTGATTTTTAGTAAATTTTAAAAAAGCTTTTAACTCTGTAGCATGACATTGCATGTGGACAGTTATGCATTTCATATTTCAACATGAGATTAACTGTGAACACTGCCATACATGAATAATTTGATTTTGTATATTTCACTCTACAAATATCCCCTTCCTTTCAGAGAAATGGGGGGGTTGAGGCAATGATACCCCATCTCCTCAACAATATTCTTACTTGTTAAGGAATTCCTTGGTGTATGGTTGTCGGAATGTATAATGTACTTCACTGTAACTACATAATGCATGAAGTGCAAGTACTTATGTTTGAAGCTGATAGCCTCTTATTTTATTTATTTATTTATTTCTTTATTTACTATTTGGTAGCTGGGTAGGAGGACTGGTCCAAAACCATTTCCAGACATGGCCCAGGCTCACAGACAATAAACAGTGCAAGTAAACTTAAGAATTTATGACTCTAATTAACCAGAACTTCAGAAAAGGACTGCAAATGGTGCTTAAAGGTATATAACTTCATTTCACTATTACATGGGGTTATTCCTTGACAATAAAGCAGTTATAGAAGCCCGGAAGCAGTAGATGCCCCTGTACTTACCATGGTTTGCAAAATGCAAAAATCTCCAAAATAGCTACAAAGTGTACTACATCGTTCAGCCAAAAAATATTAGAAGCGAATTACAAACCCTTACTAGAAACTCTGTATAGTAGGTCAAGTTAATGCATTCAACATGATTATGTTGTTCCAAGGATTTATAAGAATATACCATCTGCCAAATGCATGACTGTATGAATGAACTTTGCAAATTTAAAGAATGAGAACTGGCAATGTGTGAAACAGAAAATAAAGAAACATGGAGAGGGGCATTTTGTTTACTCCTTTGAAAAAGGTGATTGGGGAAAGTTTAATTTAAATCATATGTCCAGGTGTTTCTACTGCACCTTGTGATCAAATCCCAGCTAGGATTCCATACTCTGGTAATATAGCTTTATTCTGAACTGTTTTTCTCAGAACACCTGACTGTGGAATGCCAAAAGACTTTTCTTATCTTTTGGGAGTTGGCATTATTTATGAGCTTGGCATTTTTTGTTCATTTGCTGGTAGCCCGGATCCAAAAAAGATAGCTTTTTAGAAGTATTTAAAATATCAAAAGGTATTCTCGCATACAGTGTTATATCTTGGCCTCTGTTAGAGATAGAGAATAACCCATCTTGAATATTTTTCATGTGCATTCCTTATGGTGAACTCTCTGCAGGAAATCAGGACTTCCCATATTACAGGGTTATGAGAAAATGTGACATCATGTTTCTAGAGGTAGTACCGATAACTACATAAAGAGATATGAAAACACAGTATACACAAGTCTGAGTGAGACAGAGCCAAGAGGGAGTTAAGACAGAGTCTGAGGTTATGGGAAAATATGCTTCACCTATACGATGATGGCTAGTCAACTCTGGTTTACAGATTTATGCTATTTCAATTCAAAGGAGTGCACACACTGTGGAACACAAAGGCTGAAAACTACAATTTCTAGGACTGCTAATGGGCAGATGTTTTATAGTATTCCTGACCCTGTTGGTTTTTGAGCTAGTACATATACCAGTTCCACAAAGAGAAACTATTTAGTTTCTTTGCCTAACCACTTTTTGTAGAGTTATGCCCAAAAGAACGAAAGTAACTTATACAAATACTGCCATAGGATGTAAAATAAAAAACATGCAACACAGCTACTAGAATAAAACATATGAGGCTTTTCCACTATGCAAACCAGATGAGAACTCAGAATATACCTCCAAAAGCTATTTGCAACTACCTTTCAAAATGATGCTGGTTGTGATCTTGGGTTGGGAAAATATATCTAAAGGTATATGCTGAAATATAAGCATACAATATTTTAAGGACTGAGATATGCATTAGCCTAGTTTTTCTTAAACTGTTGTTATGTCTTAGCAGAGTGCACAAGATAAAGCCAAGATTGTTTTTCTAATTTTACATAATAACATGCTTACTGACATAGTAGAGAATGCATAACTATAATTCATTACAGCACATCAGTTATGCCTCTATCCTCTCCCTTCTTTTAAATCTGAAATGTTACTGTGAATGTTAAACAAAATAAGTATATTAAGTGCTAACAAAATGCTACTATGTGTACCAATTCTATCAGAAGGCACGTGGTACACAATGCTAACTTACTTGGTTAAATGCTTATTCTGGTATATATAATTCCTTTTTGTCTCATTTTGACAAGAATAAATTAAAAGATAAATGTCAGCTGCTCTTTAAGCAAATAAAATCAGGAAGGTAAGAGGAGACCATACTGTACATATCAGTCAAATTGCAGTACAAGAAAAAAATATGTAAAATGATATAATGCCTGATCATAAACAAAAGTTCATTCAAACTAGAATTTAAGAAAGCATTGCAGATGCAAAAAAAAAATCAGTTTATTTTTAATAATATTCACCTGTTTAAAGTAAAATTATTCAAAGAAAAGTTTGCATTTATTCCTGGATAAGATAAAATCAATATGAAAACTACAGCAAAATAAACAAATAAATAAAAATAAACAAGTAACAAATGCGGCCAGGGAATAAATGCTCCTATCACAAAAACAGATAAATAAAACCAAAACCAAAGAGTATAGGAGCAGACCAGCACTGTCCAACTGTTTCCACATATACAAAATGCACCAAAAACAGTTATAAACAGCTAGAAAAGTCCAAGATATTCACACAAAGGACTGATAAATATCCAGTAGGTTTATTTGTAAAACAAACAAATATTAGGCAAGCGCTTTCACCCGATTGGGCTTCTTCAGACCAAATGCATTCACAAACAAACAGCAGTTAATATACATCCCTACAAATCATCAATTATGACATCATGCCCTTCTAATTACATTCAAGCATGTGCCCATAATAAAATACAGATTAAACATGTCAAAATAATATAAAATATTAAATCTAAAAGCTGAATTTACACATCATACCTGAGCTTTCATATACAAAAATATCTATTAAAATTACACTTGTATAATGAATACATTATGTCTTACACTAGTAAAAAATCATAAAAGATCATAGACAATATATACAAAGCAAAGTAATAAGTGTCATCCAAAAAACAAGAAAGCCTTATAAAAACTTCTGTTTAAAAATTATTAATTATACTGAAGCTCAGTTGTATTAAAATAATAATATAGGAATATATGATTTCATTTTATCTAATATTTAACTTCCTATTTTTTTAAAAAGGCTTAATAGGAATTTTATCATTTAAGCCAGGTTTCTGGTCAGCCCTTAACCTAATGATCCACTTGAGCTCAGCTCTCTCAGTGTAATTCCTTATATCTCCACCTCTAACACTTGGTGTGTTAACTTGTATTACTTGAAACCTAAATGTATGTTGGTCGTTGATATCTAGAACATGCTTCGATAAGGCATTTTTAGTGGATTTAATGCATATACTACATAGATGCTCCCTAATCCTTTCTCGTAATTGCCTATCTGTTTTACCAACATAAAACGTGGTGCATGCTGTACACCTAGCTAAATATATGACATGTTCTGATTGGCAAGTAGCTTTTATATTAAACTTAAACTCTTACACGTGACAGGGTGTATAAAATTGGTGTTATCATTCAAAAACTCACAGAAATTACAACTATTACATGGTAGCGTACCCGCCATTAAGAGGTCCCCAGAATTCCCAATATTGTTCCTTAGATAGCATAGCAGTCTTTGTTAATTCATTCTGTTTCTATACACAAAATTTGGTCTATCTCCTACTATCTCCCTTAAGTGTGGATCTACCATAAGGACATCCCAGCTTTTATAAAAAATTTCTCTAGCTCTGTTTATATCTTGTGTATAACATAATTACAACTTAACTACTGAATCACATGGACTCGAAGGCCCATTCCTGTGTTCCAATATACTCTCAAGCCTGTTCCTATCAGCAAAGTAAGGATATACAATATTTTCCCTCAAAGAATTCACCCCCTCAAAACGTACGGCTACTTCAGTTAAGTTGTAAGATCTATTGACTAATCAATCCTTTAAATTAGAGTGTTCACATTCAAATCCCTCATCAGTGGGGTTCAGTCATGATGCACGTATGGCTTGCCCTCTGATAATATTCTTGAAAACAAATCTGGGATGCATGCTGTCTCTATGTAGGAGGGAATTCTTATAACAGGATTTCCTGAAAACACCTGTATTAAGCAACCCATTTGCTAACCGCTCAAAATAAACATCCAGATAGGCAATCCAAACACATATGGGTGCTCACTCTGTCAAATGAACCATATATCTGTCTGTCTATATACACACATATATATATTTTTTCTGAGTTGGGGAATGTGCCTTTTCCCTGGTATTGTGTGATCTTGGAGTTGGAATATACAAAATAGCAGGGAGTTTGGGGTGCATTTGCAGGGAGTCCTGCTACTACTGCACAAAATACTGTTTATAACTTGTATGGTTAGAGGTTATCTTTCAAAGCTTTTTTTTTTTTGGTTGACATTGGATACGTTGACATTTGACTGTTTTGATTATTTTTAGTGCAGCTATATACACACACACACACACACACACACACACACACACACACACACACACACACATATACATATATATATATATATATATATATATATATATATATATATATATATATATGGGTCTAATTGAGTTGACCGAGATGCCACTTCGCCGACACGCAGAAGACTGAGACCAAACAACCGAAACCGAAGGTGATCGACAAGGTGAAATCCCGAAAGCTGAAAGACTGACATGGGGAACGTGTGAGCGCGACTCGGTAAGTGTGCGATAGTGAGGGATTTAGGGTTAGGGAGCGGACAGGCAAGTGTGCGATAGTGAGGGATTTAGGGTTAGGGTGCAGGAAAGGTGAGTGTGTGGTAGTGTCGGACTTAAGGTTCGGGTAAGGTAAGTGTGTGATAGTGACGGAGTGTAGTTTAGGTGCGGGTTAAGTGAGTTAGGGTTAGGGTACGGGTAGGGTGAGTGTGCGATAGTGACAGGCTTTATGTTTTAGGGTGGGTTAAGTGAGTTAGGGTTAGGGTGCAGGTAGGGTCAGTGTGCGATAGCGATGGACTTTAGGTTTAGGGGTGGGTTAAGTGAGTTAGGGTTAGGGTGCAGGTAGGGTAAGTGTGCCGTAGTGTCGGACCTTAGGGTTAGGGTTTGGGTTAAGGTTAGTGGATATGTAATTGTGTATAATGTGTAGTTTACATTTTGTGTGTCGGTGTAATGGTGTTCGGTTTTGTGAGTTGTCGGTATTGTGTGTCTTCGGTTGTTTGGTCTCGGTGTTTTGCGTGTTGGCGAAGTGGCATTTCGGTCAACTCAAGTAGACCCATATATATATATATATATATATATATATATATATATATATATATATATATATGTACATATATATATATATATATATATTTATTTACTTTATAAGCTTGAAATCCTGAAATATCGAATTTCAGAATCTCGAACCTATAAAGTGGAAAGCCGAAAACTTTGAATGACCACACGCACAAAATTCAAAATCTTGCATGTCAGAGATGTTGAATTAGTGGTTCTGGTGTTGCACTGTGTGCACGGATTCAGGCAAGTGATTTTGTTTAAGGGTTTTGGGCAGGGGCTGTGATGTGTGTTAGTGTGTTTTGTTACACTGATGTGTGTGTGTGCGAGGGGAATGTTGCTTTTGTGGTGGTGTTTCATGTGTGTGTGTGTGTGTGTGTGTATGTAGTGTGACCTTGGAGTTAGAATATTTAAATAGGGGGGTGTGGGGGATGCAGCCCCCCTCATGGGAGGTGCAGGGGTGCTTGCCCCCCTGTGTATAGTAAGGGTAGGTGTGTGTGTTTGTTTAGTTGTGTGCATGTGTGTTGTGTTGCTTTTTTGAAAGTGTCAGGAGGTATGTGCGTTTGTGTTTGTATGCGTTGTATACTGTGTGCTGTGTGTTTTCGCAGTTTTGTGGTTTCATGGTTTTGGGTGTTGTGGTTGCCTAGTTTCGGTGATATGGACTTTCGACTTCATGGTCTCAAGATACTGGAATTCGATATTTCAGTATTTTGAGATTATGAAGTGAATATGTGTGTGTGTGTGTGTGTGTGTGTGTGTTTGTGTGTGTGTGTGTGTGTGTGTGTGTGTGTGTGTGTGTGTATATATATATATATATATATATATATATATAGATATATATATATATATATATATATATATATATATATATATATATATATATACATACACTGGCTAAAACTAGCATCCATGAATATAGGTTATGGAATTTCACACTGTCATAACCCTTTGGAGTAAATCTGCTTTCTCAATGACTAAATAAGGTTATTTTGCAGGCAATGGGTCATCCTATATGAGAAGCCTGAAGTGGCTTTGCTGTTTTGTATTCTGTTGCATAATACAAATAGCCAGCAGTTTCCATTATTAGTGTAAATGATACTGCTTAGCACTGATACCATTATTTTTCTATAGCACCCTCTTTAGCATTCCAAAGTGATCCTATATAATGTTATTTCACTTTGGCATAAAGTCTAAGAGAAATCGGATTTACCATTATGTGGTATTTTTGAATGCCAAGCTCTGAGTTCCAATTTTTTTTTCTAGCCATAAGAACAGTGGCTGGATTGCATGGTGACAAATAAGTATGATTAGCTGAAAAAATGTCATGATCAATAAATGCAAATATTTTACAAGGAAGCAAAAATAACTACTTTTCTGCTGCAATTTATCTTTAGAGAAGTTTCATTTGGGGCCTGCCACTTTGAGACAAATGTGAAGAGGCTTTTTGTTGACAGCTACACCCTTCGCTCTGGAGATGCAGTGAGGCAGAGAAATGAAGCACCTTTTCAATTAACAGCACTGAATGGAGCTTTAAACTTCCATTATCAGCTGTTGTTATGTACATACTCTCCTAATTTCAGAAGCAACAGTCTGGAGTTCTCGTTAGTAACGCGCTCCTTTGAAGTGTGGTGAGAACATTAAATCAATCCACAGTTAATTCAACCTTGATAGCCTATTTCACTTCATGCATGCTTTACAAAATATTAGAATCATTTTCACTCCCCGTCTCTTTTATGCAAACAGGAAATCAATCCAATTTACATCAGAAACAATGAAAGTAGCGCATCTCATCATTCTGTCTAGACACTGAAACAGTTCAAGTGCTAGTGTGACCAGTATTTGTCAAACATCTTATAAAATCAAACTATAAATGTGAAAATTCAGTTGTTAAGACAAAAATATTTAAAAGAAAATGCCTTGACTCTGAACATTTGAATTGGCTTAGTAATCATTAAACATTTTGCAACTTGTGGAAATCACTACACTGTTAGACTAAAACTATATTTGCATATGTATTTTAACAGATAATAACATTTGCCTAAAACACATTTAGAAATATTAAGAAAAGAATGACACTTTCTATGCATCCATTTTACTCCCTTTGTTAAATGATACACATTTAGAAATATTCTTCCTCCTGAGACTGACAAGGGAGCAATTTAACTTGTAGGCATGTCACCCTGAAAAGAAATCAGAATCATTGTACTGTCTGAAGTAATTCACTATGTGGTAGGTTAGATGAAAGCTTGTAATGCTGAAGAAAATGTCTGGGATTCTGAAAATCTGGAAATGTGGACCTGCATGAAAAAAAACACAGTCAAAGTAATGCAGCATGGCCTGAGCATGATTAAGTGTGCAATACGATCTATGTTGTTTTATGTAGAGTAAGTAGTAATTTCACTGGTAAAAAGAGAACAAATCATGCAAAGGTGTGGGTATTACTAAATGAAGCCATGTGACTATATGGAACCAGTGGCATACATGTATCATGCTCATTATTGACACACATTTGCACAAGCTATGGCGTACCACAATGTGCATAGATGAGAGCATAAATAAACACTACACAACAAAGTCTATACTATGTTTGTATTACAAACAGGAAGGTAACATGTTTATTACAGGCAGAAAAGTGGGGAAGAGACAGCAGAGGAAAACACAGAAGGGCAAGGGGAAAGGGAGGAAGATGAGGGATGAGGGGAGGGTAACAGCTGACTGCCAAACTCCAACAGTATATTTATATGTTATTATGACCTTCCATCAAATATCTAACCTCAAAAATGCAAACCCACTCAAAAGCACTTTCTCAGGGAAAACTGGAAGGAAAACAAGCTCCAGCAAATCAACTGGGGACTTTCTTCATTTTTAAATATCTAACCTCACATGTATGCATCTATATCTGTTCCTATATCTGGATATAGATATAGATATAGATATAAATATAGATATAGATATAGGGTTTACTATCAAAAATATTTTAAGCCCTAACCATGAATGCATACATCCCTGAACCGGAACAATGAACAAGAGCAAGCCAACTGCTCAGAATGTCAGGTCGTTCGGAAGGCAAGAATTGACATTCGACAGTGACTGGACCGCTCACCAGCAGAAAAATAAACCATCTTAAAGGCATACATATTTCTACTGTTTTGCAGGGGGGAAAGCCCCACCCTGCAGCCCCCCTAATTGGGGAACTGCTCTTCCTGCACCCCCTGCTAATTATATATTCTAACTCCAAGATTGCACTACAGTGAAGAAAAGGGTAATTTTCCCATTCCCACTGCAGTGCGATCCAATTCAAAACATTGATGCTCAAAACTGCAAATACAAGCTATGTGTTGACATTTCAGAGTCAACAGTATTTGCATTTGCAGTTTTGCCTTTTTGCACCTTTCCATTCGACTTTGCATTTCATTATTTTGCTAGTAAGCCTAGATATAGGTATAGAAATATATATATATATATATATATATATATATATATATATATATATATATATATATATATATATTTCTTTGCTATCCTGATAGAGCTAAGTAGAATCTAGACAGAATTGAAAGAAATGGCACATTTCCATGCTGGGGGTGTAAATATTGCACATATATTGACTCAGATAATGTTTTTGTGAACCCTGATAATGGAAGGAGATTTTACTTTAAAGTCTCTGCTAGTTGTGACACTAAAGATGTTATTTATTTAGTGCATTGTGTCACATGTTCCTCATTCTATGTGAGAAAGAGTAATCGGAAGTTTAAGGAGCGTATAAGGAAGCATCTCTAGTCCATTAATATTAAGTATGTGTCAAATGCTCTAGCAAAACATGCAGTGGAGAAGGAAGTTGAGCATAACTTTAAGTTTAGGGTTATTGATAGAGTTGTTGAAACTCTAAGAATGGGTGACATCAGGAATCATACAGAAACTGTGGAACTTGAGTGGATTGTTAGGATGCAAGCACATAAAGGGTCGGGGCTAAATGAGAATGTCCCTCTCAAACCCATATTGAAAGCACGCAGGCTGTTTAGGTGAACATGTTAAATGTCTCTGCTATAAATGAATGTCTTTTATAATATGTTTTTGGTTGTATGTATCATTACCTTTAAAAGAAAAAGGGTGTGTGAGTTAATTTGATTCATGATTGGTGTGGTATGTAGTATTTAAGCTGCTTCTGTTTTGAATATGGTGGATCTAATGAAGCAGAGTTTTTATTTTCTGTGAAAGCGCTTATCCTTGTTTATTTGTGGAATAAACTGCAACAGATTTTACCTTCCTGTGTCGTTCCTAGTGCAACACTTTGTGGACTGTGTATATACTTATACATATTGCATTACTACAATATGATGTAAAAAATGGTAATAAATGTGAACAAACAGAAAAATAGGGAAGATTTACACCGTGACGTCAATAGTACTCATAACAATCTAAACAAAGTATCATCTAAAAGTCATTAAAGCTTAGCTGCCCTGAGTTTTATCACTGGGTCTAATGATACTTGATCATTTAGCCCAGTTGGTATACAGGCATTTAGCCTTAGCTGCCAAAGCAGCTCAAGGTATGCTAATAGTGCTTCCCATTGCCCCCCCCCCCACCTTGGATTGCAATTGACTTGTTCTATCACCTAAAATAAAAATACACTTGTTTTACATTCCAGAGTGTTTATAAAAGGCACTGAATGTCAGGCCTTTTTTGATCTCATAGTAGCCTTCATTAATCCTGGTCTTTAATGCCCTTTTTATCTTTCCTATATAGTAGGGGAAATAAACAGTAAAACAGGCAAATAAACCACCTCAATGGAAGAGCAATTGCAATGTTTATACCCTTTAAGTATCCTATTCAAACTAGGAATGTTCAATTGTTCACCTTCTCCAATATGTGGGCATTTTTTGCACATGCCACACTTGAAGGTTCCTTTTGATCTTAAATTATTGTCCCCAAGATTCCCCTGCAACTTAATTCTTTTTTCAAGAATATCCTTAACATTCTAGCCTCTTTTTGTAGGTAATTACTAGTGATTTAGAAAAGAGATACAGGCTATCAAGCATTTTAGCAAAAATATTCAAGTATGTATAAGCTCTTTGATTAAATGATTTTAAAATGACTTCCTTGGACCTACATGCCATACATTTGTTTATAAGTTGAGCAACATAGAATAATTTCCTCACTATTGCAGATACGTGATGGTCAAAGCCTAGATTACTGACTATGTGTGTCCCTAAGTCCCTGACTACTGTGTCAACTCTCAGGGTTGTGTTGTTAGTATGATAGCTACCAGGGGTGGATGACTTCTCAATGGATACTATTATGCATTTCTTGGCATTTAGTTTTACTCTATGGCTCTCAGACCAGTTGTTTGTCTGTGTCAACCCTTCCTGAAGAACATTTGTGTAAGTGCGGGATTCAGTGACAGCTCCTAATTTGCAATCATCTGCAAATTTAGTCAGCAAGAGACCATTGACATTGGCCTTGACTTCAGAGAAGTAAATGCCAAACAGGAGCAGTCCAAAGACTGACCCATGCGGGACTCCACTTGTGCCTGGCCTCTTTGTAGAGGTGGACTCCCCCAATTCTAGCTCCCTGGGTCCTGTCTGTGAGACAGTTGGTTATCCACCCGGCGACATACAGGTTTGTACCTAACCTCTTGAGTTTGCCAATAATGCCTGACTGGGATGTTGTGTGAAATGCCTTGGCTAGGTCAAGGTAGACAGTGTGAACCATTTTGCCCTGATTCATTGCTTTGGTGACCTTCTCAAAGAAGTCTACTGGGTTGTGAAGACGTGACCTTCTGTTGATGAAACTAAACTGAGTTGGGTGCAGTGTCTGGAGGTTTACTATATCATTATTGATCATTTCCAGGATAATTCTTTCCATTGCTTTGCATATAGGACTAGTGAGGCTTATGGTTCTGTATTTTCCAGGGTCTGTAGATGGCCCACTTTTGTGCAGAGGGATGATTGTTGCTGTTTTCCATTCATAAGGCACAAAACCTGTTTGGAGGCTACAGTTATATAACAATTCCAGAGGTAAGCCTAGCCATGCATCCCAAATCTCTGACAAGTTCTGGTACCTTTGTTAAGTGCAAGCAGTGGCTTGGGAGATTAAATATTTACAAGCAGGAGCCTGGGAGATGAACCATTTGCAGGCTGCATGTTTCTATTAGAGACATAGGTGCCAATCCAGGGATGAATTTTCTGTTCCCTATCCAATTGTCCATGCTATTTAGAAGGCATCCTGAAATATTGTCTGGGCTTATTGATGCAGTGTGCTTGGCCTTTGAGAGAACACTAAGGACCTGTTTCCTAGTGGTAGCAGGGATAGTTATATTTGATGGTATTTCCTGAGGAAAGGTTGAGGGGGAGAGAGGGGTAAAGTTGGAGTTGGATTTATCGGCCAGTAGATTTGCTATATCTTCTGTCTCAGTATAGGCGGCTCCATTTAGAATGAACTCTGCACACAACTGTGTATTTCCTTTGAGGCTGTGGACATAGCTAAAGAATGCCTTGTGGTTGTCCTTGGCCTGGAAGGCTAAATTTACTCAAATTTGGCATTGCTAGACTTTATTTGTCCTCTGAGTTGTTTGTTTAGTTTGATGAGAGTGATTTCATCCTGCTGGGTACTGTACCACCTAATTTTTGACACAATTTTCTTCCTTCTGTTATACAGCCTATTGATTCTGTGATTCCACCAATGTGGCTTGTTTTTTGAGTTAGTTCTGTATTTCTTCCTGGTGGTTACAGGTACCTCTATGCAACTATTAACATGCTTGTGTAGGGTTTCTGTGAACAGTTCTGCATAGGCAGCAGTGTCCTCAGGGTTTATGGAGGCTTGAAATTTTTCCAGGTTATCACTTAATAACAATCATATTTTGAAAATGGGGTCTAACAGCTGTACATGTTTTATTTTTCTCTTTGCATTCTTCTATAGTTCTCTTTCTAATCGATGTCCGGTAGTTTTTTTGATAACTGGGTCTCATCTAAAGCTTAACAATAAAAGCAGTAATGTTTTGTTACAGTCTGTATCCCATCTGGAAGTAATATACCAGCTTCAAAGGAAATCCTCTCTTTGCCAACTAACACTATACCTTATAAAAAAACATACCATGCAATACAGATATTGACTGGCAAATCCTTAATTCATACTTTCCCTCAGCTAATATAAACCTTTATGGTTACACACAGTTTATCAAAACTCACGTTAGATTTAACAATACCAACAGTAAAGGTGCAATTCTTGTAATATACAACCCCTGTAACCTATTCAAACTCACTTAGCAATCACTTTCAAGCTATACCCGTAGAAATACCACCCAACAACCTAACATTCACTAACTTACATTCAAAAACTTTTCCAAATTCAATAAAAATTCCTTCATCAGTACATTGAAAGCCTTTAATTGGTCTGCCTGAAACACTTTTCCACTCGATGTGGCAGTCAATACTTTTAATGCCTTATTCTTAAAGCTCTAAACACTTTGCAAAAAAAGGACTGTAAATTAACCACACATCATGGCAAACTAGCTAGACAAAAACTACAATGTCTAATAGAAATAAAGCTTAGAAAGAATGGATTAAACATAAAAACTCACTATAACCTGCAACTTTATAGAGACTTGTGAAATCTCAGTAAAAGTCAATTTAACCTACCTAAAAACTGATATTATAGCCATCTACAACTTCAACAGAAAAATGACCCCCTCCAAAAAAAATAATTCTGGATATCAGTATATAACCTGTTATATCCCAGACTTTCTCATAACAGCTCTCTGCTAAAAATTCCTACCTTATTCGATATGTACTTCATAGAAAGCATTGCCTCCCTAACTAAAAAGTCATCAACCTAATCCAGTGTTTCTACCACCCCCACAATAACATCCAATCCAAGTGTTTCAGCAATAAACAGGTTAAGGAGAGCCCTCATTTTCTAGACATCATGCACATTATTACAGTGTCCTCACACGAGCCTAATTCACCCTCTATATCCATTGCTGGCACCTTCCACTTACGGCCTGTCTCCCCATCAATGATAACAAAAAAATATATATATATATTCTACTTAAACTCAGACCTTGCTCCCCTGCAACTGACAAGCTCTGACCTAAATACAAGATAGCTGATGATGCTATAGCTTACCCAATCTCTAACCTTATCATTAGATCAACAAATGAATACCATGTACCCTCACTATGGTAAAAATCCTATATTATCCTTTTTCATAATGGTGGCATCTCTGCTGATGTCTCTAATTTTCGGCCTATTGTTATATTATTACCTCTCCGAAAATTTCTTGAAAGATGTATTCATAAGCAACTCCTCCACTGCTTCTACAATAATGGCTCTTAACAGCCACTCAACATTGCTTCTGCCCAATCATTCACTGACACTATGAGCAAATAGAAGTACTCAGGCAAACTTGTTTCCTCCTTGTTTTTTGACCTGTCAAGAGACTTTGACACAGTTTCTCACCATAAATTCATGTATAAACTGTTTCAACTTGGACTATCCCCTTCTTCATTACTGTGGTTCAGTAGCTATTTACCCAACAGGCTCCAGTCTGTCAAATGGCAGAATGCTCTCTCTTTCTCTCTTTCCATACCCACAAGTCTCCACTGGTGTAGCCCAAGGCTCAGTTCTTAGTCCCCTCCAATTTAATATATTTATCAATGACCTCTGTAACTCCATAGGTCCAGCCTCTCTTATAAATTATGCTGATGATTCTACACTTTTATGTACATCTAATAATTTGGCTGAATTACTCCATATCATGTAAGGGGTCTATATTAGTTCACAGAATGTGTATTTCAGGAAACACCTAATCATCAAGCCCTAATCAGCGAAAAATGGCTTCCATAATTTGCTGAATTTACCAAAGACAAGGAAATACTTGCCCCACAGCACAATGGACCAACATCTCACTAAATTGAACCCACCCAAGTAGGGGGTTTCACCCCCACACCCCCCAGCTATATATACCAACTTCGAGATCACACTACAGTGGAGAAAAGGGCGAAGTTGTGTAGTTGGACAGCTACTTCTTTGCCCTTGGTAAATTCAGTGAATCTTAGAAGCGATTTTTGCTGATTTGGGGTCAGGGATTAGATGTTCACTGAAGTACACTTTCAGCAAACTAATACAGACTGATACAGACCCGTAAGACACTTTTATCCTCAGTTGAGGAAGGGTGCAGTAATGCCGAGCTACTACTCAACCCTAAAAACAAAGTTAGTGTTATTTTCCCCAAATCACACATGCCTGTTAAACCAAATTTCACCAAATAAAAGTAAAATTCAAGCAATCTCACATTCAAAACTTCTTAGAGTGATTATAGATGATAACCTTAAGTTTAACTTGCATGTTTAAAATAACACAAAAAAGACTCACAGAAGATTAGGAATGCTCTACAGGCATAACAACTTCCTTAGAAACACTGGCCACTGCCTTCCTCCTCTCAGCCATCCTAGCCAACCTTCAAGCTATAGCTCAAAATAAACTGAAGGCATGCTATAATAAGGTTGCAAAATGTGCTGCCAACAAACAATGCTGCAGCCACTACTGTATTGCCTTTAAGGCTTTGAATTGGCTTAAGCTGCCTCAATACTTAGATTACATAAGCTTATCTCCACACACAGTATTATTCAAAAGCTAATGACTGCTCTGCTTTTACTCCTATTCTCCATTCCTATTACCCTAACAGACTACTTTGATCAAATGAACAACATTTTCTTAGTATACATAAACCCCAAAGTCCTTACTCATAATCTGTCACTAAGAAATTGAAGTCTATCTTTCTGCAAATTGGATCTACCTGTTACCTCTCCAACTTTAAGCAACTACTAAAAGACTAACTAAGACTTGGTTCTTCTCCTGCACTACCCCAGGATGAACTAGTCCCTCCCTCCTTACCCCCAGCATATGTTTTACTAATTCTTTCTCTCTGAACACAGTCAATCTATTTCTTAGCTAAAGGACTAATATAATTTTGCCTAGGCTATATTACCTTGTCATCTCTGTTTCAAAGAGTGTATGTACTCATTGTGTTTGAAGTCATCCCTATGAACTGAAACATGTGAGTACGTTTACTATTTACAATGATCTTTTTCAGCTTGTTATATATATCCAAATATTTGCACTATCTATGTACTGGTACATACTGTATGAGCTACTTAATATGTTGCAAAGACAAGTAAACACTCACAACAAGCTCCGTGCACACACAAAATAATACTAAGTCCAATTGTTCAAGTCAAAGCTATTGCACGGAGATGCAGAAATCTGGATACACAAAGTCCGTTAATATTCAACGTGGCTGCCTGCTAGGCACAACATCATACGCTGATTGAGTTAAAAAAAAACAGCTACAAAAGTCACTGATTGCTATTCAGCACTGTTTGGAACTTCCAACAACACCAGTCAACTCCACCGAACAATAACTTGAGAATCTCACAAAATCAATAATCCAAGCGTTCAGCGAGGTGAAAGTAAAAGAATTGGTTTATTAAAACATCCGGCAAGCGCTTTCGACAAGGTCTTCTTCAGGCCGTTATACAAATTTTTTTAAAAAACATTCACAAACATTTATAAAGGATGTGACATAGACATAATGATGTCACATCATGTTCAAACTACTATATATTAAAGATACAAAACATTTTCTTAAAACTTTTGGGCACTACAAAAAATGAATCACCTAACATTCTTACTGGGTATGGCAAATTACAGATGCTATTTGCACATACATCAACTAGTGCAGCTCTAAAACTGTTAACATCAAAGTACATTAAAATAAGTTAAAATGCAAGACATTGTCTGCACCATTCCGGCGCTGTAAAATTGAAGTACCTAATATTTAAGTTAGGTATGACAAAATGTAAACGCTATTTCTACATGCATCAACTAATGCAGCTCTTTACCTATTATCAAACAAAATATACATAAGATCTACATTTGTAGTTTAAGTCTTGTTCTCAGTAGCTGCATTAAAAAGTCCTGGTTCACTAGTTGTCAAAGATGCAAAGCACTAAATCCAACGTTGTATACACAACTAAATACATAAAACAGATGTCCTTATTCACCTTAAAGCATCCAGTAACTATTGAAAATACATGACTGTTATAAATATGAAGGGGGGGGGGGGGGGAGTATTGCATCAACTAGTACAGCTCTTTACCTATTATCAAACAAAATATACATAAGATCTACATTTGTAGTTTAAATCTTGCTCTCAGCAGCTGCATTAAAAAGTCCTGGTTCACTAGTTGTCAAAAATGCAAAACACTAAATCCAACGTTGTATACACAACTAAGTACATAAAACAGATGTCCTTATTCACCTTACAGCATCCAGAAACTATTGCAAATACATGACTGTTATAAATATGGAGGGGGGGGGGTAAGGGACAGGGAGTGAATTGAGTGTAAATTGGGCTGGGAACGTAATATAGGAGGTCAGGAGGTGGGACTAAATGAGTGAACAGATGATCATATGAAGGAGGTATAGGGTAAGTGGAAAGACAATGTAGACAAAGCTACTAGGAATGTAAAGGGTGCTGCTGGAACCATGTAGTCAAAGGGTCTGAATATAAACATAATATTATGAGGAGCCAAGTGATGAGAGCCTCTAGATTGAATTCTGATTATCCAGGATTTCTGAGTGAGTTAGATGACTTACGGACTAAATTTTTAGACCGCTCATACACAGAAGAAGAAATTGAAGAAAATTTTAGTGGGATAGATACCCTAAGGGAAGGTAGAGCACATCCGTACTTTGCTATGCCACACGTTGACACATTGAGTTCAGGATATTTACCTGATAACAGTAATGAATACTTTTGAATCCCTATACATTTCACCCAAGACGTAAATAGTATTAAGTACATTTATAAGAAACATTGGGATATCTTATTGACAGATGCAGCCATTTCTAAGGTGATAGGTGATACCCCCAAATTTACATATAAAAATAAAATGAACCTTCATAAGATGTTATGTGGTCCAAATAGGATAGATAGAGGAGCACCTGTTAGTGACAATATCAACATAACTAAGAAATGTCATAAATGCAATCAATGCAAATATATAAAAGAGTCTAATGTTTTTACGCATCCAAGTACCAAACAAGAATATACATTTACGTCACCAGCCACATGTGATTCTGTACGTTATATATTTGGCTACATGCGTACACTGTCCTGCGTTCTACGTAGGAAAGACAGATAGAAAACTAAAAGAGAGAATCAGGGAGCATGTATACAAAATTAAGGTGCAATGTTCATCCAATGCACTGGCCAAACATATCTCGAACACCTCGAATGAACACAGTTTTGTTTTTCAAGTAATAGATCTGAATAGACCTAGTAATAGAAGAGGGGATGTATGTAATAAAACAGAACAGACAGAGGTGAAATGGATTGTTAGACTGAGGGCTGATAGGAGCCCCGGCCTGAATGATAGGGTATTAATCAAGCCCATACTCAAAGGCAAACCTATTCGTTGAATCCAGATCTTCAGTTTATATTCAGACCCTTTGACTACATGGTTCCAGCAGCACCCTTTACATTCCTAGTAGCTTTGTCTACATTGTCTTTCCACTTACCCTATACCTCCTTCATATGATCATCTGTTCACTCATTTAGTCCCACCTCCTGACCTCCTATATTACGTTCCCAGCCCAATTTACACTCAACTCACTCCCTGTCCCTTACCCCCCCCCCCCTCCATATTTATAACAGTCATGTATTTGCAATAGTTTCTGGATGCTGTAAGGTGAATAAGGACATCTGTTTTATGTACTTAGTTGTGTATACAACGTTGGATTTAGTGTTTTGCATTTTTGACAACTAGTGAACCAGGACCTTTTAATGCAGTTGCTGAGAGCAAGATTTAAACTACAAATGTAGATCTTATGTATATTTTGTTTGATAATAGGTAAAGAGCTGTACTAGTTGATGCAATACTCCCCCCCTTTCCCCCCTCCCCCCCTTCATATTTATAACAGTCATGTATTTTCAATAGTTAATGGATGCTTTAAGGTGAATAAGGACATCTGTTTTATGTATTTAGTTGTGTATACAACGTTGGATTTAGTGCTTTGCATCTTTGACAACTAGTGAACCAGGACTTTTTAATGCAGCTACTGAGAACAAGACTTAAACTACAAATGTAGATCTTATGTGTATTTTGTTTGATAATAGGTAAAGAGCTGCATTAGTTGATGCATGTAGAAATAGCATTTACATTTTGTCATACCTAACTTAAATATTAGGTACTTCAATTTTACAGCGCTGGAATGGTGCAGACAATGTCTTGCATTTTAACTTATTTTAATGTACTTTGATGTTAACAGTTTTAGAGCTGCACTAGTTGATGTATGTGCAAATAGCATCTGTAATTTGCCATACCCAGTAAGAATGTTAGGTGATTCATTTTTTGTAGTGCTCAAAAGTTTTAAGAAAATGTTTTGTATCTTTAATATATTGTAGTTTGAACAGGATGTGACATCATTATGTCTATGTCACATCCTTTATAAATGTTTGTGAATGTTTTTTAAAAAAATTTGTATAACGGCCTGAAGAAGACCTTGTCGAAAGCGCTTGCCGGATGTTTTAATAAACCAATTCTTTTACTTTCACCTCGCTGAACGCTTGGATTATTGATTTTGTGAGATTCTCAAGTTATTGTTCGGTGGAGTTGACTGGTGTTGTTGGAAGTTCCTAACAGTGCTGAATAGCAATCAGTGACTTTTGTAGCTGATTTTTTTGAACTCAGTCAACGTATGATGTTGTGCCTAGCAGGCAGCCACGTTGAATATTAACGGACTTTGTGTATCTAGTTAATATGTTGTTCTGCATTAGGTTTTGTAAAAACTTTATTTAACTGTAGACATATTATGTCTAAGTAGAGCTTTTCCTCCCTGGGTCTCACTGAAAATGGAATACTATCCCAGTCAAACTTTACCAGTAAACAAATGTCAACCAAATAAATAAATAAAACTAAATAAACAGCTTCTTTCCTTGAAGCAACTCCTTCCAGATGAGCTCCATTCCCTTCTACCAGCTGTGCCACCATTTCACTACCACTTAGATCTTATTCTGAGGTGACCACATAATCAGCACCCATTAGAGGTGTTAACACTGGCTGTGTCTCATCCCTCCTACATTTTCCACATAATTGACTCATGTTGTCTTGGATCTAAAACTGTAAACAGTTGCTTATTTCATTAGATACATAGAATGTACAACACCTTTTTAATAATAAGAAATTGCTTATTTTTGGCTACTCACTGCTTTCTCAAGAAGGTGCATTATATCATCATAAAGGTGAACTAACGTTTCAAATATCTCTATCTTCTGTGGTGTATAGCACATCAAAGTCACTGACGTCCATGTTCCTTTTTGTTGTCATCACTGTAGTCGTATCACTGTAGAAAAAAGTATTTAAAATGTGACATGCTTTTTCTCTTTCTTATTTTAGACAGTTTCACATTTGGAAGCTGTATTTAGACTTTATAAAATATGTAACAGAATCTGCACTAATTGCACTTATAAGATGTCTTAATCACAAGAGAGTAATATTTTATTTGTTCTGTTATTTAATGTAAAAACGATGAAAAGAAAAGAGTTTCCCCCGGATTCAGCAAGCCCCGTATGGTGTGCAGGACTAGTGCAGGAGCTCCAGCAGGCAATATGTTTGCCGTGCGATCCAGGAATAAGCTTTAGGGACCGTGCGATCCAGGAATAAGCTGTAGGGACGTGCACGAGTGCTCCTGCACTAGTCCTGCACAGACTCAGCTCCTTTATGCAAATTACCTCATTTGCAGGTGAAATCCATGCAAATGAGGTGAATCTGTGATCCAGGAAGCTGTCAGCCAGAAGTGCAGGACTAGTGTAATCTGCAGAAATGTACTTGGTTAGTAACCGAGTACATTTCTGCAAACTACAAAACAGAGCCATGGCAGCTCCAAATAAAGGGTGTGTATTATGTTGAAAGCATGCCAGTGGCCAAATATATGGCCATTGGCATGGAAAACAGTTGCAAACAAAAAAAATAACTTTTATTTTTTTTAGCTGATTTTGGCTGTTTAAGCGTAGGGCAGAGGCTCGCAAATGGGATCAGGCGAAAAAAAAAAAAAAACTAAAATAGGTATTCTAACCAAAATCACTATTTTGCCATTATACTCAATGGCAGGCAGAAGACAACATAGCCAGTGAGTAATGGTTGCTAAGGGGGGAAGCTTAGTGTGGGACCTGTAACTATGCATCAGCAGGCAATCCTATGCAAATGAGGGGAATGATAGTGAATCCCAGATTTCCCCTCAGTGCTAGTCAGCACCCAACAGTGTAAGAGCAGGAATAGCTTTGTGCAAGCCTAGGAGCTAGCTGACATAATAGGGGATGTGTCAGGCATATTGTAAATGGATTGGAGTCCTGTGGCTCGGATTTGCCCTTAGCTTAGCAGAGCTAAGCAAGGGTGTGTGTCTGAGGCTGTCTAGCACACTTTTCATTGCCTAAGCGGGTGTGCATGCCGCACACTGGGTTTTAAAGGGAAAAAAAAAGTAAACCAGGAAATAGCAGCTCTCTGCACATTTGAGCACTGTGTTTGTGCGGCATGCCCCCAGGTTTAAATAGGAAGGCAATTGGAAGGGAAAATGGCAGTAGGAAGTTAATCTAGGAGAACTAGCATATCTGGCTGGTGAAATGTATCAGAATCAGTCAATTGCAGAGGCAACAGACCAGGCCAGCCCAGAACACTACTATAAACTATGTAAACACCTTTCCCTCTGGTTTTTCCCACATATTCTACACCACGGTGTATACAAGTGAGGAAATTTTAACAAACAAAAACAACAAAATGATAGGGGCTGCAGTAGCTGTCATACACCAACATGTGGAAGAGGCTGAGGGTGGTGAGGATGAGAATGCTGTTGACCAACCCACAGTGAGGAGAAGGAGAAGAGTGTATAGACCCAGGGTAACTTACCAGGGGCTACATGAGCTGGAGAAGGTATGTGTAGGCCTAAGAATAATAGCTACAGGTACCTTCCAAAGGCCAACTGGGGATGCCATGGGGATCTCACAGGAATCAGCATCCAGGGTACTCCATCAGTTCCTGGATGCCATGTCAGCACATGTCGGTGAGCATGTATATTTCCCCAACACCCATATGGTGTTGGCCAGAAGTATACGTCTCTTCCACCAAATAGCAGAATACCCTGAGGTAGTGAGTGCTATAGACTGCAAGCACATATGCATCAAAGCACCACCCAGTGAGCGGGGTATGGTCTACATCAACCGCAAGGACTTCCCCTCCATCAGCTGCTAGGTTGTGTTCGATGCCCAGGGCATAATAATGAATATGTGTGCTGACTGCCCTGGAAGCTATCACGATTCCCACATCTGGCATCTGACGTAGCTGTACCAGAGATTTTCCAATGGGGTCATCCCTTACGGTCACCTAGTGGGGGATGCTGGTTATGCACTGGTGCTGTGTCTGATGACACCCATCAGAAATGCAGACACGCCCGAACAAGAACTCCATAATGAGACACATGCACAGACCAGAATTATAATAGAGCATGTGTTTGGGATGCTCAAGTCACAGTTCTGGTGCCTGGACACATCCGGTGGAGCCTTGCAGTACTCCCCAGCTACATGTACTCAAATTGTCATCATATATGCCATGCTACACAATATGATCCTGCAGAAACAGCTGCAGCAGGAACAGCATGGGGCAGGGCCACACAGCCCCCCACCATTGCCAAGGCCTGCACAGGCACAGAGTGACTCGGAGGAGGAACATCCTGAGCCTGCCCCAGTAGGCAGAAGAAGGCATGCCCACTATGCACTGGCCTTGGCAAAGAGGCAACACATAGCACATACACTGACACAGGAGGGACCCAGGGAATGACACCTCTCTCTGACTCACACATACAGTAAAAGGGATGCCAAACATGACACTACCTGTGCTCAACCATGTATAGGGAGTGTACTATGTGCTTCCGACATAGGCAGCACTCCAGCACCATCCTCAATATTGGCACACCCACAAGGTAAGTCACTCTCCTTACCAATTGCTGAATGGAGTAGTATGTGTTGTTACTTGTATCTTCAGTATGGATGTGAGCATGCAAGGGAATCGGGTGGCTGAATGGGATGCCAGCAGATAGTAGACACCTATAGTGGCAGTATGTGATCTGTAACAGATAATGGTGTCACCACAGTAGCCAGTAATACACATGTTGACAAAACCTACTGCAGGAAATGTGCTGGGTCACATGTGTGTCCATATGGCACACACATGCCAGTCAGAGAGGTTCACATACCCAACAACAGTCTCAGCCAGCAGGACAGGTGTAAACAAATACAAACAGAGTCCCTGCTAAGGCCTCTGAATGATGGCTATGGGTAATCCCCCCCCCTGGGCCTGCACAGACAGACTACATCAGGTCAGGCAGTGGGATGTGAGTTCTGAAGGATAAGAAGTCAGAAACTGATATGTAGGTCAATCAAACCTAAGACCTGTAATACACTGATATGCCTCTAGTCAGCATGATAGGTTACAATGCAGAATGAAATGGAGTACCTGACATACCAGTACAGATATAACAAATGTGTATAAGTGTCAGGTGTGCCCCCCAATCCTATGTAGAAATGTAGAAACAGTCAGGTGTGCCCCCCTAATCTTATGTAGAAATGAAGAAACAGTCAGGTGTTCCCCACCCCCAGTCCTAAGTAGAAATGTAGCAACAATCAGGTGTGCTCCCCCAATACTAAGTAGAAATGTAGTAATAGTCAGGTGTGCTGCCCCACAATCCTATGTAGAAATGTAGAAACAGTCAGGTGTGCCCCCCCAATCCTATTTAGAAATGTAGTAACAGTCTGGTGTGCCCCCCCCAATCTGATGTCGACATGTTGTAACAGTCAGGTATGCCCCCCCAATCCTATGTAGAAATGCAGTAACAGTCAGGTGTGCCCCTCCTCCAATCCAATGTAGACATGTAGTAACATGTATGTGTAGGTATAATACCAGTGGAGCACAGATGACCTGACGTGGACAAGGTAGCAGGATAGATTGTAGCATTTGTACAATATGCAGGTATGTGTGTGTTAGGTTGGTGTGTGTTTCATATTGTGTGAGAGTGGTCAGTATGTATGCATGTTGTGGTTTGACCTGGTGGCCATTGCACACTACTGCCAATGGCAGGGCCAAGTCCTCACAACTGCAGTGCCAAAGACAATGCTACCCAGTATAACACATGCTAGCAGTAAGCCATTGTAAATGTATGACGGTAATATGTGTCGCCATCTGAAACATGGACATGGCATGACTGTTGGGCTAGATATACAAGCAGTACACAGGGGAAAAGTACCCCAGACATACAGTATATAATGTATGACCATGAAATGGACACATCCTTGGAATTGTATATACAGGTATGCATCCCATTATCTGGGCTTGTAGTAGGGAATACCGATGTCGTCTGGCCGAACACTTGCAGATCAAAAAGGTGATAGGACTGATGTATTGGGAAATGGTTGATGTCCCTGCACAAGCCAGTATAACTGGAATGCCCCATGCATATCTGTGAGTCAGATGCAAGTAGTGTTCATAGAACACATGCACCCAGCTCAAGCAAACACCATCCACAGATACCAATCTGGTCTTATCCCTGATGTTGGGAATGGGTACAATATGACCCCCACCTGTGTATGGCAACAGCAAAAGAATGCAGCATGCAGTGCAGGTGTCCCATGCAGGTTCATCCCTAGCTGTAAGCTGCCAGCATCCATACCACCTGATCAATACTGGTAGAAAGTATTGGCATAAACACCTAGCACACCTACCCTGTCACCCCAGGGGAATATACTATATGGCAGACTGGGACTGTATGACTGACAGAATGCAATGGCCTGCTACAGCTGGTGTGCATCACCACCAAATAGCCTACAGACCTCTGCCAAAGGCCTACATCTCACATGTACTGCCAATGTATGTTATGTCATGGACTCCCAAATAACAACATAACATACTCGTATAACAAGCACAAACTGGAGAAAATCAATGCCACGGTAATCCAAGAAAACGAGGGAGACCAAAACAGTGAGAATATTCTTTTCCTTAACGCAAATTTAATCAAGACAGTAATAGAAAAAGTTACAGCGTTTTCACTACTGAGACTTCAGTAGCTTCTTCAGAGTAGTAAAAATAGCGCCAAATGCAGTTTAAATCTGTAAAGTGATGTCACAGATGCAAACGCAAATAAAAACGTAACTTCCTTTTTTAGAAAAAACATCTACTGGAATAAATTCATTGTTCCCTTTTGCTACTTTGTGTAAATAGTATGATATTGTAGAATTTGAACATTCTGACAGTTAAAATTCTTTCATTCATTAGTATTTTTTTAATCAAGTAATTCTTTTCTTAATTAAGTAATTCTTTATTTAATGTAAATTCATGTTGTGTTAGATGGTTTTTCTAAAAAAGGAAGTTACGTTTTTATTTGTGTTTGCATCTGTGACATCACTTTACAGATTTAAACTGCATTTGGCGCTATTTTTACTACTCTGAAGAAGCTACTGAAGTCTCAGTAGCAAAAACGCTGTAACTTTTTCTATTACTGTCTTGATTAAATTTGCGTTAAGGAAAAGAATATTCTCACTGTTTTGGTCTCCCTCGTTTTCTTGGATTACCGTGGCATTGATTTTCTCCAGTTTGTGCTTGTTATACTAGTTTGTTAGTCCTTCTCCATGGCTACGGGAGGTCCAGTTAGCCCAGGGAGCTAACATCTCGGGTTTTGGTAACTCTACCGGCTCTTCAGATAATTGTGACATGCCGGCTTTGTTTTTGACTATCTCACAGCGCCTTGACTCCCTTAACAAACGTTTGGACTCTTTGGATGAAAGAATTTCCAACAGTCCAGTTCAACTTCGGAATGGTAAAGCACCTTTACGGCAAGACGAACTCTTGTTATCTAACGGTTCCAGTTGCTCTTCGATACCAGCAGCGCAACCTGTATTAACTAACCCAATTGTTACAGTACCTGTTTCCGCAAACGAGAACCAGACAATTAATTTGGGCAATATTCCAGCAGCAGCTCATTTTTCAACAGACAACCCGAACTCAGTGCTCATTGGAGTTCCTATACTCAATGAGTGGATTGGTGAAATGGATGCATTTACTTTCACTCAACAACAACCGCAGGAACCACCGGCAATGAGAACGGGTATTTTTACTACGAGAAACAACAACATAGCGGACAATTTAAAGGTACTGGATTATAAACTTGTTAAACTTAAAAAACTCCAATTGGAGGTGTGCTATTTTAAGCAATGTTTACAAGACAATATTATACCTAAGGGTCTTCGAAGTAATTTTGCACCTACAGGGTTATTTGTAAATGAAGCGTTTCTAACTGAGCTAAAAATTCTCTTCGACAAACAAGGATCACAGCTACTTGAACTCATGATTAAACACTACTCACTGTGTATAACAACTCTCACAGGTGAGATTAACCAGTTGGACAACTTGATTAAACTTGATCTTGACTTCATCAGATACAAATATGACTGTACTAGAATATTCAACAGTATAGATGCTCTCTTGGTTAAACTAAAGGCTAACAAATCTAAAAAGCTTAGCAGAGACAGACTTTTGTACCAGCAAGAAAAAACCTACCCTAAGCTGACACTACCTAGACCCAGTATTGATACTACGGGTTCTCAAGGTGCGTTTACCAGTAACGAAGAAGGCTCTGGTCAACAAAGAGGTCCCAATTTAGATAACATCATGGAAGAACATGATACTGATCTGGGTCAAGGGCCTAGACGGAGTAATAGAATAAAAGCAAACAAAAATAATAACTTTAATTTTACTGTGCACAATCAACGTGAAGGAGAAGTTAATCAAAGTAACGGTAACAACAGTAATTTTTTAGGGTATCACAACAACAATCGCCAGTTCAATCGCAAGACCAGGAACTGGAGCAAGCATCAGAATTGAGCTTCAACAATGACTTTGTTCAACCTGATGATAATAATTTAAAGATTTCCTTCAACAGCAGAGGGGACTTTAAAATTTATAATTTTTCTAGTATTACACTTGACCAAGACTTAATAGATCTTCTAGCCTTTGGTAACACCTTTGTGCCTAGCCACAATTTTAATTTAACTAGAACCATAATAGATTTAAAAAGCTTTGTGCGTAAATTAAATCTAGATATTTTGTTTCCTACCCCCCTATTACAACAACCCTGTAACCTTAAACTGCCTAGTGTGTTTAATCCAGTGTTACATCCGGACCTTATTTTGTTTGAAAGAGCTTGTGAGGCAGACTTCAGACACTTAAATAAGAATTATAAGTTTTACTCAGGTTTTAAGAAAAATAATACATCTAAGGAACAAATGTATTTGTTAAATAACCTGTGCAGTCTGCCAGTTAGAGTACTGAAACCAGACAAAGGGGGTGGTCTAGTTATCTTAGATAACAATGATTATAAAGAAAAAATGGCATCTGTTCTAGACAATCCAGCATACACCCCATCGTCTAAGAGCGAAATGAACACAGCTTACTCCAGAAATAGAGGTTATTTCAGAGACTTATTTCTGGCAGGCAAAATTGACCTAGACACCTATCACTATATTGATATCATGTTCCCCAAGGTACCAGTGATTTTTGGAATCCCAAAAATCCACAAAAACCTCCTTAATCCCCCTATGAGGGCCTTGGTGGATGGTAGGTCTTCTATGACCCATCCTTGTGCACGGTTAGTGGACAAAATTCTGAGTAAATATCTGAAGCTTATTCCTCACATTTGCAAAGACTCTTGGTCATTCCTTCGAGATATTAACAACATCTCA
This sequence comes from Protopterus annectens, assembly GCF_019279795.1. NCBI lineage: Eukaryota > Metazoa > Chordata > Ceratodontiformes > Protopteridae > Protopterus > Protopterus annectens. The sequence goes on from NC_056734.1 coordinate 854,475,407, forward strand.
TTTGACCTAGCTTACAACTTCCTCACTATAGATGTGGTCGACCTTTATACTTCGATCCCACACATTGAGGCTATTGAGTGGGTAAGTAATACACTTGTCGACATGGGTGCCCCATCAACTGAGATTGATACTGTCTCTGAGTTATTAGATATTATCTTATCATCTAACTTTTTTATTTTCGACCAGCAATACTACCTTCAAACACAAGGTATTGCAATGGGGTCACCATGCGGTTCCAGTGTTGCAAATGTATTTGTTGCACACTGGGAGAAACAATTTATATTACATAATAGTGACTTTAACCATCAGGTACTGTATTACACCAGATACCTAGACGACATCTTTATCTTATTTAAAGGTAACATTGGGGAGGCTACAGCCTTGGTAGAATACCTGAACAGTACAACCAATTTTTTTAAGTTCACTTACCAGTTCTCGACCACAGGGATCGATTATTTGGATGTCAAGCTCAAAAAGGACAGCACAAGGGGTTCATTTCTATCATCTATTTACAGGAAGTCAACCTACTGTAATTCATTCCTCCACTTCTCGAGCTTGCATCCTTATAAACAAAAACGATCATTAGTGAAAGGACAGCTTATTGGGGCTGCTAAAATGTGCAGTACAACTGAAAGCTTTGAAGAAGAATGCCTCACATTGACTGGAATGTTTTCTAGCCGAGATTACCCTGATTCATTAATACTAGAACTAACACATGAGGTTAGAAATAAAAGAGAGTCAGGTTTATATGCACCTCTGTTAAACAGTAGTGTATTAGTGAGTAATGATGTTTCGGTCACTCCTGAGACCAGTTTAAGTATGGTTGAAAGCAGTAACAGTGGTAATTTAACTAACATGGGTCCCAAGTTTACTACTAGTTTTATTACTACCTTTAACACAGATTCTTTCTTAATACGATCTATTATATATAAGAATTGGTATTTCATCACCAGCAATTCCCAACTTTTTGAGAAACTAGGTAGTAACCCTCTAATAGTTTACAGAAGAGGCAATAATCTGAAAAGTCTACTGGAAAGGAACAACAATTATGACTTCTTTTTCTAAATGGAAAGACACTTTTACATGCAGTCATTGCAACTGGTGTAAGTATTTAAGGACAGGTTCTACATTCCAAATCAGGGGTAAAAAATACAACATTTATTACAAAATGAATTGTGATACTAGATCAATAGTTTACTTGGCTTTTTGTGACTGTTGCCCAGCATACTATGTTGGTAAAACAGACCAAAAATTTAAAGATAGAATTTACCAGCATTGTTATGCTATTAGAAAAAGTAAAAATGACAACGCCCTAGCTAAGCATATCATTAATCATGAGGGCCGCAGTTTTCACTTTATGGCCATAGACCATGTTCCACACAACATTAGAGGAGGCCCTTGTGCCTTGATTTTAGAAAATAAGGAACTTGAATGGCAAATAAAACTGGAGGCATTTAATAGTCCTGGCTTGAACGAACAGTGTAACATCTCTTGTATCCTGAAACTTAAAAGTTACATGAGATAATTACCCACTGTAAGGTATTAGGACTTTACCTTTACCGTAGTTTCATAATACATAAAGGTTAATTAAAATTGGAGGCACCTAATAGTCTTGGTTTATATGAATAGCGGAAAATTTTTCCTTAGCCTTTTCAATGTTTTGTTTTCTGAATGCCAAAAAATTTTAAAATTTAAAAGTCATACGAGATAATTTCTTACTGTAATGCACAGTATTTTAAATGTTAAATTTTTATTTTTGGTTTCATTTAACCTATAGACTTATATGATTAAACCCATTTAAGATATTTAAAATTTTTACACAATCGGTGAACAAATAAACATAGGTGTTTGATTTTTAAATAGACTATCTATATTATAGTAAACAGATACCTAAGAATTATACACAAACTCAGGCTCTTTATACATTCTTAAACATAATTGTATATATTGTTACATATTTTTTGTTTTTATATTTTTACTCTGAGTTTGAATTTCTCTTACTTATTGGTGTCTTAGATAGTTAATTATACTTTAACACATAGGTTTAGCATACTGGAACATATACATACTTTAACATATAGGCTTAGTAAACTGGAATAAATACATTGTTCCCTTTTGCTACTTTGTGTAAATAGTATGATATTGTAGAATTTGAACATTCTGACAGTTGAAAGTCTTTCATTCATAGTATTTTTTTAATCAAGTAATTCTTTTCTTAATTAAGTAATTCTTTATTTAATGTAAATTCATGTTGTGTTAGATGGTTTTTCTAAAAAAGGAAGTTACGTTTTTATTTGCGTTTGCATCTGTGACATCACTTTACAGATTTAAACTGCATTTGGCGCTATTTTTACTACTCTGAAGAAGCTACTGAAGTCTCAGTAGCGAAAACGCTGTAACTTTTTCTATTACTGTCTTGATTAAATTTGCGTTAAGGAAAAGAATATTCTCACTGTTTTGGTCTCCCTCGTTTTCTTGGATTACCGTAACATAACACACTCCACATAAGAAATATGCAAGGCCATGTGGACAAACCACAGTAACATATACACCATGTCCCACTGCATGAACTGTGGACCAACACCAAAACACAGCTGTGATGAGGTGATAACTATAGGGAAAGTATCAGAGAACGTATGCATAATGTATGGACGAGGATGGAATAATAGAGGGGGGAGTGGGAGCAAGGGAAGCATGGAATGTGCAAAGTCCAACACACAGCCATGTGCACATACTATCCCTGACTGCAAACACAAACATGGGTGGCTGCAAACTTGCGCGTACACCACAATAGGAGTAATGTCCTGACCTATGATCCCTGCCTCTGGGTAACCTGTGTTAATCTGTACAGCTGTGAGGTACTGCCACAGCAAGATAAGGCCATACTGTCACGGTGATGGATGTACAAGTATGAGTTCCTCTGCCATCACTGTACCAAGGTGCTGAACTGTGTTGTGGCAATTACAATTGGAAGCAAATAGACCACCAGGTCTAAATGATGTCATTTCTATAAATCCTGTGTTGAAAATGAGAGCAACAAAATTGTAGAAGTTGCTTAATATGGACCAAAATACGTTAGGTCCCAACATTTGAGTTATTTATATGTTTATCACACCAAAATTAAAATTATATGTATTTTTTAAGTATTTTTTAAGTATTTTTTAAGCATATTTATGAAACCCTAGTTAAATTAACTATATTGTATTTTTGTAATATAGTATTTGTACAGTGTATAAAGTTATTAATATATTTTGTATTAGATATATGAATATTTATTTCCTAGTGGTTGTGTAAAGTATTTTATGATATTAATGAATTGTTTTAGGGAGTCACTTCCAAGCTTGTTTATGTCAAAATGCTATTTAGATAAATCTTGCATTTTAACTAAAGATCCAGCAGAATGAAAGCCCAGGTTTTTAAATGTCACTCTTTGGCCAGTAGATGTCACTAAAACATTATGAATTCAAAACTTAGATTTTCACTTTATTAAGAATGAATTTTGAATGTTTTTTAGAAATGTTTTGTAGTTTTAACAAGATATGGAGTGCAGTGAACAGTATAACTTGTAATGCTCTGCTTCATTCACGATTTTAGTTTTTGTTCAATGAGCTATTATAAGTTTAAATAACTGTTTGTTCTTAACAAATGATGTTTTATATTAGTATAGGCTTGAATGAGTTAACTTTTGCTGATTGAATAATTGCTAATTAGTGAGGACTATATTTAAGAACAAGTGTTGGTGTTATCTTTGTTGTCTGATGAAGTGTGTTGGAAACGAAAACGTACTGTTGAGTTTCTCTAGCGTTAATTTGTTTTATGTGTTGCATTAATATTAAATTCTCGAACCTTCAACTGCAGCTTTATTTCCTCTAAGTGCTTTCATATTGGTCTTGGTTTTTTGGCACTTTAATCCATTTGTTTGGAAGGTGCTGAACTGGATACACAGACCCAGCAGCAAGTGTCTTCAGCTCCCTCTCCAGAATGGCATAACTTTCCATGAATATGTAGGCATTTGACCACAATACTGGACACAGCTACATTCACCCTGCATTCCCCAAGACATCACTGCTAGCAAAAATGTCCACCTGACAGTACCTGAGAACATAAAACATCACAGTGTATAACAGTACACATGTCTGAATATCTCTGCTAACAACAGTACCATGTAGCAAAAGCAGCACAGACACAATCACCTACAATACACACTATCCCTTGCACAGTTTGACTCCATATTGCCAACTGATCTACAGATATCCTGCAGAAACAGTTTGCTAGCTGTAGGTGTAGAACATAAAGGTCTGCACTGGAGTACAAACTACCTGGAATGGAGCCACACATTCAGTACAGAAGGGCATACTGGGCATGCTCACACACTTAAACAAATGAAACCCATGTCTGCCAACAACAGTGAACCATACATATCTGACAGTTGCAGATGTTAGTGCATTCACTCCTCAGTATTCACCAGTCATGCTTTGCACACACATTGGATAGGAATACACACATATATCCAAAGACAACACATTATAATATGCCAAAAGTACACATACGTAGTGGTGTGGAAGAGAGTGACAGTGACAAAGAGCCTTCCATCATGAGGCCTGTCCCACCCAGCACACAGCCAAATGACTACAACCACATGATGTGTAAATGTCACTCACTATAGAAATTAGCCACTGGTATCCCTCCGCATTAAAGACTCTGTGGTGCTAGTGCTAGCTGTGCAACATGACTATACAAGGCATTAGTCATCTAGCAGTTGTATACATGTACCTGTGGAATATAAACCTGTGTGTGTCTGAATATGGTGTGTCTACTTCTAGATGAATGTGTTATGGCCCATACACACATGCTAACCTCCCCATAGCCCTACTATGGCAAGCCTGCTGATGTCATTCACTTTGAAATACACATTTGGGAAAGGAATAGCCCAGTAATCTCTGTGGTGTGTTCTATAACTGCATAATGCTGTAGTGTAATAAACTAATTAGGTTGGAGTTCTAATCCCAGAAATGGCAACTGTGTGTGTGTTTGTGTGTGTGTGTGTGTGTGTGTGTGTGTGTGTGTGTGTGTGTGTGTGTGTGTGTCTCTGTCTGTGTAGGGAGCAATGCTTTGTAGGCTAGTCACACTCACTACAATTCAAATGCCCTACTTTGGCAAGCCTGCTGATGTCATTCACTTTGAAATGTACCTGTGAGAAAGGAGTAGCCCAGTAATCTCCATGGTGCTTCCAATAACTGCATAATGCTGCAGTGTGTTATAGTAGTTTGGTAAGGTTCTATTGCCAGGCATGTCAAGTGTGGATGTGTGTGTTTGTTTGTCTTTGTAGGGTGTAATGCTTTTGAGGCCATTCACAGTCACTACAACCTCCATTGACCTACTTTGGCAAACCTGTTGATGTCATTCCCAGTGAAATACACCTTTGTGGAAAGAGTACTCCATTAACCTCCATGGCATGTCCTGTAACAGCATAATGCTGTAGTGTGATATTGTAGTTTGGTAGGGGTTCTATTCCCAGACATGGAAAGGGTGTGTGTCTGTGTAGGGTGCAATGTTTTTGAGGCCATTCACAGTCACTACAACCTCCATTGACCTACTTTGGCAAGCCTGCTGATGTCATTCCCAGTGAAATACACCTTTAGGGAAGGACTACTCCAGTAATCTCTGTGGCATGTCCTATAACAGCATAATGCTGTAGTGTGATAAAGTAGTTTGGTAGGGGTTCTCTTCCCAAACATGGCAAGCGTGGATGTCTGTGTGTGTGTGTGTGTATGTTTGTCTGTGTAGGGTACAATGCTTTTGAGGCCATTCACAATCACTACAACCTCCATTGACCCACTTTGCCAAGCCTGCTTATGTCATTTTCAGTGAAATACACCTTTGGGGAAAGAATAGTACAGTAATCTCCGTGGCACATCTTATAACTGTGTAATGCTGTAATATGATAAATTAATTAGATAGAAGTTCTAATCCCAGACATGACAAGCGTCTGTGTGTGTGTGTGTGTGTGTGTGTGTGTGTGATTTGTATCCTGTGTGGGGGTGGCTGTGAATGTGTAACAACTGGACTCATTGTGGACAGAGTATTTCAAATTTCTTATATGGTGGCCTATTATATGTCACAATGTCCACCTTACAAGGATAACAGATGTCAAATAGCCAAGAGGCTGGGGTGCCAATCCATACCCCTACATGTGAAATCAAGGCCTGGCAAACAAAGTAAGGAACCCTTGCATTACCCAGAGAGCACTCTCATCCCATGTCTCATACACAAACACACTCGCCTAGGCAATAACCGCTATGTTGGTAGTACCCTGCATATTGCCCACAGACAGTAACCATGGTGTGATTGCAGTGGACTACAGAGGGAATTGCACCCTGTCCATCAGTACAATAGGCACGTACTTGCAGACAGTGCACCTTCACTATGTTTCCCACTGGACACCTGCAACACCTGTGGTGCCATCAAATGTGACCCACAAAGGACATACCATGCCTTAAACACATGCCCTGTGTGGACAGATGCCACTGACACCAGGGAATACCTGTATCATGCTATCAATGTAGGTGCAGGGTCAACCTGCTGTCTATTACGCGTTGCCACCACATGAGGCCAGGACTGGCACATCTGATGATAACAATCTGTGTACATAACATGGGCCAGACACCCCAGGTACAGTTCCACATGTCACTGTACATGCATGTGGGACATGTGAACATCCCAGACATCGTCCATGTCATGGACTAAAGAACACATACATGGCAAGCATTGCACAGCACTGGCCACACACAATAGTAACCCAGGTGACTGGATGATGAATACAATACCCACCTGTATGGGCCATTGCAGACACTACACCACTGAGCCACACTACAGACCATTGTCATTTGGCCTGATGCCAAGGTATACCCTTCACCTAGCCTTGTATAGCCTTCTGGCACAGTCAACCACTGCACACCTGTGAAGCAATGCAGACATGCATGTCAGTACTGGCAACCTGTGTCTGTGTGTGTGGTGTATGATGCTTTTGACCACATTCAGACTAACTACAACTCCCATTGGCATACTGAAGCATGCTGTCTGATGTCAGACACCATCACATACCCTTTGCCCATATAACCTCCGGATAACCCCTGTGGTGCATGTGATACCTGCACATTACTGTATTGTGGCAAACTAACTAGTTAGTAAGTGTATTCCTGACCCTACCAAGTGTTTCAATGTATGTTAGTCCCTGAGGGAGTGGCTGTGTTGACCCTGACACCTGTTCATGTGGACAGGCACGTGTACTACACCTACCATATTGCTATTATGTCACTGTTGCAGATGTCACTCACCATCACATATATGTTTGGACACCTCCTCATCATGTAAGCTATGTGGTGCATGCAGTAACTGCATAGACAGGTGATAGTAATACATAGTCAGTCAAGGGTTTGAAACCCCATACTGATAAGTGTGTGACATAAACATGCTAAGGTTTCCCTCTCCCTGACTTACTTTGTCTCTGTCTGTATCTCTCACTCCCTCTCTGGTGAATGTGGAGAAGTACATCTGCTTTGCTTAGGCAGCAGCTTGTGTTTTGTAAGTGATGCTCATGATCAGCTGATGGCCTCTGCATGAATTTCAGTCCTCCTGTAGCTGATTGCATGTGGAACAGCTGTGGTAACATTCCCATAGCCAATTGCATGGAAACACACTCCAATATCTAGGAACATCATGTTGGTGTTGGGCCTTTTCATTCACTGTGAGCAGGACCTAGATCTGGTGTTTGGCAAACAGCATCACAGATGGTTTGGGGATTTATCTCTAACAACATACACTGTGGAACCAGGCCAACAGACAAGAGGGGGATATGCCTGACATGACTACAGAATGTAAGTGTTGCTATTCTGCATTCGGAGTAATGTCGTGTTAACGGGGTGTGTGTGGATATGGCTGGTCTACATATTTTAATACCTGTCATGACAGTGCTATGTGTTTGAGGATACTCCCATCTGTAAGGTCAACTGCAGACTGGGCAGTGTGGGGAGCCTTTTGTTTCTTGTGTTACTCACAGAACACCTATCTGAGAATTGCAGAAGCATAGTGTGAGGATTGCAGTCATTACTTGCTGACAGCCACAAGAGTTACTGACTTCATATCCCTCATAGGACATATGTCACAACAAACCCTGGTATGACAGTAAATGTATATGGCAGAAACAGGGAACATGCCGATATTGGGGACATATGTCACAACAAACCCTGGTATGACAGTAAATGTATAAGGCAGAAACAAGAAACATGCCGATATTGGTGCAGTGTTCATAGCTCCAGCCAGAAGTCTGTCAACTTTTGTAAATATGTCATGCAGTAAGGGATGCATATGTTCTGTAGACCATTATTTATTGATATCATACCTGATAACAAGCCAGTCAGATATCACACTGCTAGACATGTTATGTATAGTAGGGGTTGTTTCTGAGGACATAACTTGGCCATGCTGCAGTTGTGTGTACTGTACTGGGGTCTGTGTACTTAGGGTGATTGTCGACAGTATGTGGATTGTGCATACGTACCTTGGGCTGTGCACAGACTGTGGTAGATGCCATTGTTGCTGGTCCTGTTCTATCTGATGTTACATGCTGCCCCAGTGTATGGTACTCTATTGGCTCACATGTCTGTAGGGTCAGACACACACGTGTCCCAACCACAGACAGCCATCAGACCACACAGTGCCATGACCTAGTGTATGTAGGGTTAGTGTGTGAGTGGCACATATGAGGATGGTGTTTACCAGGCAGTCCGTATAGTGTCATATTAAGCTTGTGTACCATATATGGCTGTGGCTGTGTTTACATTGGATGTGAGTATGCACTTTCTCACAGGTGTCTGTTACTCTGTGCTGTGACATGAGTGTAGAGCCTGCTATAATCTCAGGTACATGTGTATTCCCCCATACAAAATCTAGTCCAGTGTTGTAGCAGTCTGCATGTAGTTTGCACAGTGCTTTGAGACATGCCTAGCAGCCTGGTGTTATTACCCAGTGTACTATGTCCAGTTATTTGCAAGACATACTGCTGCCAGGCCACCATAACTGTTGTGTAGTTCTGACAATGCAGTGGAATTCTGTACAGATGTATGTTACTAACTACTGGGTATTATGTGGCCATGTGACCCCTGCACCACCGAGTATTATGTGTCATGACAGACTGGCATGTGTGTATGCATAAACTATGTGGGCATATGTAGTTCAGTATTTACCTGCTATACCCACGTACATGGTTATTAACATCAACATTGGGAGGTGTGGTCCACATGTCTCACATGAAGGGGATATGTGTACACCTCTGGACTGACCACAGAGTGCCAAACTGTCCGCATATATTGGTCATATCTCTGCTCTAGTCCACAGGATCATTACTGTCCTAGCAGTGGTACTGTACTATGATGTTCTTAGGATGTCTGTCATTAGCCAATGGCGCACATATCAAAAGCAGATGTGACCTCCCGCACACAACATGTCTGTTAAGACAGCCCCTATTACAGTAGCAACAGTCTGCATATATACCTGCAGTGCATACATGACATCCCCATGCACTAAGAGGTTGGGACTATAGGTGCTGAGGTAGGACTCCAATCCATGTTGTGGACATATGGTAAACATATATGAATATATATTTGTCCATATATCTAGATAGATATATACACATATACATATTGACATACATATATGGATATATATATAGATATATATATATATATATATATATATATAAATATATATATATATATATATATATATATATATATATATATATATATATATATATATATATATATATATGTATACACACACATATAAACACTCAAATATATACATATACACAACAATATATGTCTACACATATACAGATATAGATGCATATACACATATACTTATGGATATCTACAGATACATCTACAGAAATAGGTATATCTGAATAGATATGTATGCACATATAGTTATAGATATCTACATATATATCAACATCAATAGGTATATCTGTACACATAAGATGTGCATACATATATATCTACACATACATACACACACACACACACACACACACATATATATATATATATATATATATATATATATATATATATATATACAAATATACTTATATATATATATATATATATATATATATATATATATATATATATATATATATATATATATATATATATATACACACACACACACACAAAGAGATCTACACATGGCCATGCATATGATGCACTATACAGATGTGTAGAAGGACATATGTATGAATATATGTGTGTATGTACATGTAGACATATATCAACATATGTATATGTATATATCCATATTCCTGTCATGTGTAAACATCACGGTTGTATATACCTTCCCAGATGTATCTCACCGTATGTATCTGATATGTGTACATTATGATATAACAACATATGTGATGCAACATTGCTATCATTAACAAGTACTACACAATTGTGGATGTAAAAGCAATTGTTCAATACTAATCAATATCTATATTGACAGATATATTGGAAAAACAACAACTGTTGTCACAGTGGTCATGGTGTAGTTGTTAACTGTTGTGACTGTGATGTACAGGGTTGTGGGTTCAAGACCTGCAAGAGCTGTTTATTTTGTTGCTGGGCAGAACAGGGGCTGTCAGACACAGAGTGGATAAGGCAGATTTGAGCAGCTTTAAGTAGGTTTACAAGGGTTTGCACGAACCTAAATGGTGCTAAGGTACGGTTAAACATATGGGCACTTACATCAGGTAGGCTTCGCTTACCAGTGCGCAAATCTGCTTAGCTGTCATATTGCAGCAATGCTGAAACCTGCTAAGCATGGCTTAGCCCTGGTAGCCAGTTCTCGACACCCAGTCTGATAACATAACAGGGTAATGATATCTGTAATAAGTGTATGTAATGCCATGTAAAATACATACGTTTATATGCTGTCATTACAGTAGCAAGGGGTGTGAGTGTCCTGTCTGGAACGCACAAGTATATGAGACTTGTACAGCACTGTTATCCATGTAAATGTGTTACATACAAGGGTAGTAACCCAGGGTGCATGCTGTCAGACTGGCATGTAGTGTATCATGGTGGTACTACTGTTGACAGTGCTCTCCTAGGCAAGAGTAGAGGTCTAAATGTAGTACTGACAACAAGCACACCTGCAGGCATAGCTGGACTCTGAGGCCTCCCTGTTGTGTTCCTGGTATGTGAGCCATGTCATAGCATATATCCCCTACTGGATAATGATCCGACATGTGGAATGGAACTGTTGACTACCGTCTGTACAGCACATGTTAGTGAGGGCTTCCAACATATAGTAACGGCATACATATTGTTGTCACATGTCTATCTGTCGACACATTCATCCTACTGCATAGCTACTTGCCAAGCTAATGACTGTCAGTCCCTGTACAGATGTGCAGATGGCAGGTATCCAGCTGGGATACATACAGACAACCTATGCTTGACTGACACTGACATGTCTGCCCAGCTGTGTAATAACTGGCACATATAGGAGACAACACCCTGTATGCACCACATGCCATGGGTACCTCCACTACACTACCACAGTCAACAGAACATTCTTGGGTACAGGTCTCCATCACAGACACTAACCATGTGTTGTAATACATGTTACATACATGTCAACTGGATCACCTCAGTGGCCATGTGCAGGAGGCCCCCAGAGGATTGGCTGATGCATGTCACTCTCACCCTGAGGGTCACCATAGTGGTGTCTGTCAATAGATGGCCTGCTGGCACATGGCAGGTGGCATGATACCACTGTACACACATCCCCTACACAACCCATCTCTCCATGGACAATAGCCAGGTACACAGCTATGACCACCTGCAGAGATGCACCCCAGTACTGACACATGTGTGCATTACTGCAGACAGCAGAGTCTGTGTATTACTACACCTGTAGTTGGGAATTCCATGGGGCCTTCACAACCAAATCAACACCCATTGCTATAGTCAATTGTGGCTGCTGCTGTATCAGACATCACATGTACCTTGTTATGATCCTCTCCCTACCAGCTACATGAGCCTTGCATTACCAGCACAGCAGTGTTGTACACATGGGTCAGTAGGCATGGAATACCCATTGAGTTTTGGCAAGTGTGTGTATGTGTGCATGTCTGTATATCTGTAGGGTACAGCATTCCGAGGCCACATACTCCTATTACAATACTCATTGCCACACAGTAGTACAGATAGTGTTGTTGCTGCCAATAGGTGAGTAATGACAATGCAACACCCTACTATGCCTCTGGCATGTGCATTAGATGCATATCCCTGTAGTACCACTGTTGTGATATACAATGAGTTGTATCTCAATTGTGAGAAATGTGTGACGGTAAGTATGACAGTGTCATCATGAGTTCCTGGGAGTACAATATCCACCAGGGGATGTGGGTGCTGTGTGCACTGTCATTACACCATGGTGCACCCAGTATATGTCCCATGTACCACTTTATGGTGACCACTGTCACCATCAACCATACAGGTAACTGATACCACAATCCAGCCCAGTTATGCATATGCTGTGTGCAGCCTACCTGTAACACATTGGACACACAGACAAGTTAGTTAGCACCAATAGGCCCAGGTCTCTCGGATGTGTGTTTGCTTGTAATGTGTCTGTTAATGTGTATATGATGGTATGTCACACTATGTATTATCCATATACAACCATTACATTCCCCATTACTGTACATGTCTGTGGATGTTCTGCATGTAACATGTAACCTGGAGCACACCTCATCCTAAATGCTGTGTGGTGTGCGCAATAAAAGCCACACAGTTCAGTAGCACTACATACCTAGGTAGGGGTCTAGTCCTAGTGTTGCCAAGTAAGAGTGCGTGTGTATGTGGATGGGTCTACATTAGGTTGCAAATTATACACATCCCAGCGGGTCACCTGTCCATGTGGTGCAGGCAATAACTGTTATACAAACCTGTGACATGTGTTCAATTGTACCCCATATATGTCACAGCCATGGTGTCAACACAGTGCCATACCCCTTGTGGGATATGACTGCAGACTGTCCTCCTGCTGACACATGTACACCTACAACATAAATGGATAACATTATGGAGACCACAATCACCCATTGTTACTAACGGCTATGATGCACCATTGCTGGATGGCTACACTACCTGACGTATGCATTAAACATTACTCCTGACAACATGTTACACTGCAGTACATTGGTGCACCGTAGAACAGTCACAGTGTGCATCAGAACCATATTAGCCTGTCCCTGCATCAATGTTATGGATGACAGGGATGTGGCACAGATATTATCATATGCACAGGGTGTGTTGTTGGTTTGCCAGAAGCTGAGGATTAGCCATACATTTCACACCATGTGTGTGGGTGAGGGGTGTAATTACTTGAACTGGGCATGGTGATGTGGTGTGTTTAGGTATGAGGTTGCCCTAGGTGTGTTCATATAGTTCTTTCATGTGGCTGCCCTTTACAGGTGTTTATGGACAGCTGCAGACCATACCTGGCAGGGTGTGCAGGTCACCACCTCCGGCCACAGACACTTGGACTGTGCCTGCTAGGGTTTCCATGGGCATGTCCAGGTACACGCCTCAATGTGCTACTATCCCCTGATGATGACAGATGTCTGCTGGAACCAGGTCCCTCCCAGGACTGGCCAGGACCATGTGCTCATGGCCTGTTGTGGTGTGGACAGCACCCACCCCTTCAATGCTAGGGCTGGTACTGCCAGTACAGGAGCGCCTTGGTGTCCTAGCATGTCCATGTTGACCGCCACCTGTTGGTGTTGCTGGCCTACAGCCACGCAGCCATCGCCACACTCCCACTACATGTTCAAGCACAGACAAACCACAGTTGATGAGGCCCATCATCTCACCAAACCATCTATCCATGACCTCGGTATGAGCTTGGAGGGCACCAGACAGTTCATGGAAGTTGTTGCTTGCAGATGTGAGAGCAGCCTCTGCAGGTTCAAGCCTTGTCTGATGTACAGTTACATATGTGCCTGCACCCCCATTACAGCCTGAAACATGCACCTGGTGGTACCAGTTGTGGTGCTTCTGCCAGGGGCATGATGACCAGCGGCCCTACATGATCAGCCTGGGATATCTGCCTATGTGGTTCCCTGCCAGACACCTGGCTATGCCTGCTGTGACCAGACACAGTAGGCATGGATACCACACTCTACTGTGCTCTGCCACCAACCGCCAACTGTCCTTCCGCTATGGCCACTGGTGATGGGGTATGTATAGGCACTGAAACTGTGTGCGGGATTGGGGTGGCTAAGAGGGGGATGTCAAATGATGGCACTGTTTTGGCCCATGACAACCCCACCTGTACCTCAACAGTACTATCATCATCTTTGATGTCTATATGCACCCCAACATCAGATTGCATGCAGGAGGGACCCTGATCCACCTCGCCACCTGTGGGGGAAAACAAGAAACACACTTTAGGACCTGTACAGCATTGCATAACAGTACACACGTACACACACACACACACACACACACACACACACACACACACACACACACACACACACACACACACACACACTCCACCTTAATACCTACCTGTCCGTGATTTTACAGACAGTCCCACGTTTATTCCCATACTTTCCCCATCCTGCATCCCACTTGATAACATACACTCATTAATTCCACTCATTAACATATCATTCCTCTAAATGCCTAGACGAGTGATCACAACACAAGACCTGTTACTCCATTACCTCCTTGAATTGAGTGGAGTGGTTTTACATGGCCTCACTGCTGTCATTCAATGTCCACCCTGTGCATGTCCAGACATTGTGAGCATGGCCCCTATATGTGAGAGGCTACTATGTTCACTCCATAATGTCACACACTGGAGCGTCATGTGTAAGTATTGCTCAGTACATGCCAGATATGCTGCTCAATCAACCTATCGTGTGACAACTGTAATATATGGATGGGCATGGTGTTGTCTAGTAATTCCCCAATTAATCTGTAGTGCTGCAAACGTGGGTTGTCAGTCACCTCTCTGCTGAATGCGATATTAAGAGTATACCTGGTGTCTTCTTTCTCTCCCAGTGCATGTTCCATGCTACAGACCTTATTATACTATCAGCTGTCCTGTGATTACATATCAGACAGGTATTCCTGGTGTGTCATGTGTCAGTCCATGTCCATGCACTGCACATTCCCAAAGGGAAGCACTGCCGTATGAACAACACCACAATCACAAATGTGTTTACATGGACACCCACACAAATATACCAACATGCACACACACATCCTGCACGCATCAACCTCCCTCCACTTCATCAGAGTGAACCTACAGACAACATCACCACACACACACACACACACACACACACACACACACATACATACACACACACACACACACACACACACACACACACATACATACACACAGGTGAGGTTGCACAAAGATTGTACACACAGTCCTCCCATTACAAATCTGTCAACATGCATAACATATGGTACACAACAGCATGCAGTGCAGCTATAGTCAATCCATGCTAGCAACAGTATACATGTGTGTGATGCATGGGCTCTGTTAGTAGGTGATGCCCCTTCCCCCAGAAACCACTGCACCCATGTACACAGTATTGCTGTGCACCTGTTCTGCACCCTGCATTGTACTGTGCACCAAACCTCACAGGTGTACAACCCATTGCTGAATGTCTAGTACTGTGTCAGTTATGCCAGCTCTAATGCTCACAGCCCCTATGTTTTTGAGAAACACATACCTGGGATGATATGTGGACAGATGTCATTTGTGAATGCCTGATGTCTGGTTTATAGATCTCAGCAACAGTGGACCATGTATGACCAATCCAGTACTATTACACTGACAACCGTCAGACCATACCATGGCTATGGGGAGTGTACACACCCTTATTGATATGACGCACCCTTCCTTGATCTGCCACGGGACCACATCACCGCATATATTAACAGGACATGAGCCTGATATGTGACATATGTCCTGTAAATTCACATGCAGTGTCTACGAAATGTGTTAGGTGTGCGGATGCATGCACTCCGTGTGTGCATATGTGTGCATACCCTTACCATGACGGTTTGTTGCACCTATTGTTATGTGTACTACAGCAGTCACTATTCCTGGCAGGGGTATACTAGCATGGGCCATCTGCATTTGCCAGTGTATGGTCAATCTGCCCTACACATGTCCCCCAAATCTGCATAATTGCAAGGTCTACTCATATACACATCCCTTGGTGTTCACACACTGCCATCACTATTGCTGTGGGGGTAGGGTTACATCTGCCACAGTTCCTGAACCTGACTGTGTGCAGATACAGCCATTCTTAGCATCCTTAGAATCCTGCTGCAGTGCATGTTGTGTCATGCTGACAACCCCTCCCCACTTCAGCCTTTTTGCAGATGCTTGACAAGTATGGCCTACACATGTGTGTCAGTTTGCAGTGTCCCATACACTGAACACCGCGTGTTACAGCCTAGTCCCAGCTACTAATGTGGATCACAGTAATACATTATGCTATAGTGTGCATCTGTAACAGTTGCAATAGTAATACTGGTATATAAACTGTTGTTACACTGTATAAGGGTGATGTTTCACACATGTCCCTAGTGTAAGCCACGTGTCCCACTATTATGTTAATCCCTGTGAACACATTTTGCAATGACAGGATGCTAGTTATCTTGCAGGTGTCTGGCATACCCTTCCAATACCCCATTATGGTCACCACTGTGATGCATTGCATTTAACAGCAACAATACATGAACATGTACAGCATGCATTATGGGTAGGTGTGTTAGATGTGTGCATGGGATATACCATAGCCATTACATGCCCAGTGTATTGGCAAGTTTCAACATAAACCATGCTCACCAGCTACAGGCTGCTGCCTTGGTAGTATAATGGAGGGACCTACATAAGAGTGTGAGAGATGAGATATCAGTGGCCACAGCTGTGGCATTGCTACAGGGTGGGTGCAGCATTACAGTACAAGTCCACAATACTATCACTTATGCACATCTGTTTATTACTACTATGCAGCAACAAACTATATATATATATATGACATGTCAGATATGCATGATCTACCTGTACAGATGCAGATGGATATGCAACAGTGGTCTACTGATGTGCCCTGTGGCCTTACCTGCACACTTCTAAGCCGGTGTGTGGGTAGCACCCACCTCCGCAATGGTGTCTGGCAGTTGTTGGTTGTGCGAACGGACAAGTTCCACGAGGTTGGCAAGGAGCTCCTCAACATGTGTCAGGGGGATGGATGGCATGACCCCACCCCTGTTGTGAGGTGATCCCCCCAGACTGCAGCAGCACACCGACGGGCATTGCAAAGTAGGTCAGAAAAATTATGCTGAACCTGCTCATAACTGCGGTTATGCAGTCCAATATCATTGACCCTGTGGACTAGGTCTTTCCACAGGGTAGTCCGCTCCTGCTGCTCATGGGCAGCCTGGCCAAATAGGACAGGGTTGTGCTTGATGAGATAGTTCAGCACAATGATGTTTTCAGCCACTGAATATGCTGGTAGGCATCCATGTGACATCTTGCCTGAAAGACATAAAGATGGAAACAGGTATGAGCAATTCATACAGCAAGGTTACTATAGCTCTTAATACATATCTCTGCCACCCCCATATCAGTGACAACAAACTGTTCACACAACTCAATAGGTATGGCTACAGCTTACCTATCAGTGGGACATATATTGTATTGTACCACACTTTGTGCTATGTGTTTGTAGTCATGTTCCCTGTGTGGACACTATCATTGCTGACCTGTTACAGAATATTCACCTGAATGCCATTGTCAGGGCCACTATGGTTCCATATATGCATGTGGTATGCTTGCTATGTGATTGCTGCACATCTGACATTCTGTGTTATTGTTGATATCAATGCATGGTGTTGGACATGTTCCAGGATTGTATAGACTATTACTACTCACATAGGTTCTATAACAGTGACAAAATAGCATGTTTATGGAATATTTGCCAGCAGAACCACCTCTTCAACCTCATCCTGCCTTGTTATCAGGCCACATTACATGGGGGACTCTCCCTGGGGCATCCTCATGTACTGGTCCAGTGATGTTGTCCCCCCCACCAGGGGCACACACAGACATGATCCTGTCACCTGAGGTCAGGTCCAGGGTCTGTTCCATAGTGGGCTCCACAGACACAAGTGGGATCTGCTACATCACCTTGAGGCACCCAGTACACATTCACATGTTCCACATGCTCCTCCTGCTCAGCCTCCAGGCCAGGCACCTTCAGGGCCATGGACTGCTGTTGTGAGTAGCAATGGTTGGGAGGCTTGTTTCCATTGTTTCCATATGGGGGCCCATGGAGCTTCCACATCACAGACCACACACACCATCCAGGATGTTTACCCACCACATGTGTCATATACCACCCCTGTAGGCTGTCCTCTATACCTACCAACCTGGACCACCTCCACAAATATACCTTCCATATTTTCCCATATTCCCATTCCCTACTTCACAGGCAAGGCCAAAGTGATCCCAACAAGGGGCTCACATGTGACATACCCATCCATGTTACACACACTTGCAGCTGTATATATCTGTGTGTATTGCTATGTGTGCTGTTCCCTTGCCCATAGCATGCAGCACTGTGGTGGTATTATAGGGGACATGTATTTATATACTTATATGTGTGTGTGTGTGTGTGTGTGTGTGTGTGTGTGTGTGTGTGTGTGTGTGTGTGTGTGTGTGTGTGTGTGTGTGTTGTATATATATATATATATATATATATATATATATATATATATATATATATATGTGTGTGTGTGTGTGTGTGTGTGTGTGTGTGTGTGTGTGTGTGTGTGTGTGTGTGTGTGTGTGTGTGTACATATATATCATTTTGTATTCAGGCATCAGGTCCACAATCTCAAAACTCCTTCCCACACAGCTGCACTGTTCTGCCTTCCTACAACACAGACAGGTGCGACATATGGACACAGCCTAACATTAGGGGGGTATATATAGGGCCAGATTGCAGGTAACCCTATTATGCACCTATGGCATTTTAGCATGCTACAACATATGCTAACCCGAGTGTCCTGCAAGTGGTGGGCTCTGGAACCAACATGTCCATCATTATGGCATTACTTCCACCACCGGCTATTGGCTACAATAATATACATCCCTTCCATTACACACCACACAGTATACTGGCATACATCTTGTCAGTCAGTGATGCTCTACACAGTTGACAGGTATGGCCCACTACCCACAGGGACAGACTCTAATGTCCATAGCAGTTATTCAGCTGAAGATCATTAAAACAGCAACACCTGATGGCACATGTATATCATTTCACATCCTCTACCCCAGTATTATGGACCAGGTACTATAGTCAATTACATGCATATATACTTCACATACCTGTTGTGGATAGTGGCCTTGTAGGAGGTAGTTTTTTTCACTCCTTAGCCTGCTTCCTTTGTTTTCTTTTTTGGTGTTGTCATGGTTCTGGATCTGTTGTATGGTTTCTGTTTGTCTTCTCTTTCTCTTTCTCTCTCTTCATGTCTCTCTCTCACTCTCTATCTCTCACACACACTCTCTCTCTCTGTCTCTCCAGTAAATGACTTGAGCTGCTTGGAATAGATAGCAGCATGGCTTTTGTGGGCGATGCACATGCTCAGGTGATGGTCTCTGCACCAATCAGTGTCCTACACTTTCTACATGCATGTAGCATGCTGTCTAGTACTTCCAATTACCACTGTCATGGCATCCCACTACTACAAATCCCTACAGCATGTGGGTGCAGTCCCTTTACCTTTCTTGTATGGTAGACATCCTTCCGGTGTGTGGTCATCACTGTTACAGACAGCAGGTAACAATATGTCTTACAAGAGAACTTGCACACTCAGGCCAGCTACATATTTGTATGAGGTTCCAGAACTGCAAACAGAGTGTGAGTAGTGATGTTGTATGCATTGTATAGCACCAGTGTTACAGGGTTTGTGTGTACATACTAGTTTAACACGGACTGCAGTCTGTCTGCATAGCTCTCAACTGTGTGCCTATGCACTTGATTGCCAGAGGTGTGCATGTTATGCTTTGCCTGTCTACCACACAGGTTTTGTGTCAGATATATCACTGGCAGTGTGTGTGTGTTGAGTGCTAGCAGTACATGGCTACATCCATTTATGTTTCTGACTTCATATTCTTGATTATGGGTATGTTGCAGACTATCCTGTAACACCAGTGACTTGCTTAGTGTATGCCAACACCATTTCACATACAGGCTTGTGTTCCAGCCTCTGTCCTCCACCTACATACCAGGCTTTGTCCGTATGACATGCTGTCAGCAGTTGTTATGTAGTGGCCTGTGAGTATGTCATGATGCCATTCCTGCCATCATTCCACTGTTGTTGTGGCCCCCACACATATTGTGGGGTTGGGTCCATAAATGTGTGGGCTTCATTTGCACAATACATGTGTGCCCTTATGCAGTCTTGGGGGGGATGCACCATAAGTAACCGAGGCTGTGATAACATGTGAGGGGTATCAGGGGTGAGCTGCCTTAAGGTATCTGGATGTACATTACCATATAATTCACCTTGGGTAAATGCAGGCCTCCTGCTTCCTGCCATACAGACTGTTCTGTTTGTCAGTGAGATTGTGATGGTTTCAGTTATGCCTTGTTATGTAACAGATACAGCCCATTGTGTCAACTGAGGTCTTTACCCCCTAGAGATTGTGTACAGAGTGTAGATAGAGGCTGCTGGACTATACATCTGCATTACTTACTGTTGATTGATTGTTATCCTGTGTCCCAGTCTGTCTTTACTGTTGTACTACTTGAAGGCCTTGGCCTGGACAGAAACATATGTAATGCTTTCTGGAATACTGTGTTAATTTATCTGTCTGACTGTCGCATTAATCTGTTTATATGCATTTCAGAGTCTAAACAGCTATATGCCATGGCATATACAACTGTAATAGTACACAAATAAAGCTTTCTCATGTATGCAAACCTGTGTGTGGTGTTATATCCTTTGACCTCTCTGTGGGTATATGTTGCAGGCAACAATTGTCTTTATTATGGGTGACTCATGC
This sequence comes from Protopterus annectens, assembly GCF_019279795.1. Classification (NCBI taxonomy): domain Eukaryota; kingdom Metazoa; phylum Chordata; order Ceratodontiformes; family Protopteridae; genus Protopterus; species Protopterus annectens. Next base: position 854,496,569 of record NC_056734.1, read on the forward strand.
AGTGTCCAGCTGGTCAGGTGGCAACTGTAGGCACACAGGCTGTTCCATATGGTGTGCACCCTCAAAATATGTATCTTCATATACATATCTCTCTGCATGTATGTGTAGTTACATATATGTATATATATATATATATATATATATATATATATATATATATATATATATATATATATATGTGTGTGTGTGTGTGTGTGTGTGCGTATACATATATATATATATATATATATATATATATATATAGATATATGTATCTATATATATGTGTCTGTGTATAAGTATCTTAGGAATGTTTATTGCTTCCACATTGTACATTCCCTATGGTAGCCAGATTATACTGCATGATATGTTATTGATACCAGCCTGACTTCATACAGGTGGGATGGATTACTGTTAACATCTTGTGCCCATGCTGTGTCAGGTCTTGGTTATGGGACTTGCAGCAGTTGGTATTGCATTGCAGGGCAGAACTGTTTGGGTGTGAGGGGGGGATATCAATACGTATAAGATGTATGTTGCTTGGGCCCCCTCATCCCCATTAAGGGTACCTGTGGTCATATATGTATTTGTTATGTTCTCTTTTATATCTATAGATATATATTTGTATATATATATATATATATATATATATATATATATATATATATATATATATATAAATATATATATGGGTCTACTTCAAAAGACAGACACGCCAAAACACCGATGACGAGAACACCGAGACTGGAAGATCAACAACAGAGATGACCGACAGTTTAAAAGCACGAAACTTCACATGCCCAACAATCCCCACAATCTACAAAACAAATACCTTTTCCGAAAAACACACACACAACACAAGCACACCAAAAACCTTACAAACCTACACTAAACCTTACATACACAACTATCTATGCACTAACCTTAACCCAAACCATAACCCAAAGGTCCGTTACTATCGCACACTCACCTAACCCGTGCCCTAACCCTAACTCACTTAACCCACCCCTAACCCTAAAGTCTGTCATTATAGCACACTTACTTTACCCGCACCCTAACCCTAACTCACTTAACCCGCCCCTAACCCTAAAGTCTGTCACTATCGCACGCTTACCTTAACATGTCGGTGTTCTCAGGATCGGGCTTTTAAACTGTCGGTCATCTCAGTTGTCGTCCTTCCGGTCTTGGTGTTCTTGTCGTCGGTGTTTTGGCGTGTCGGTGTTTTCAAGTAGACCTATATATATATATATATATATATATATATATATATATATATAGACATATATATGTAGACATATATATCTATAGATGTAATAATAATAATACACATATATATATATATATATTTATATATATATGTATATATATATATATATATATATATATATATATATATATATATATATATATATTAGATTTGGACACTCATACCCCTGAGAGAAGGGTGAGAACAACAATAATATGTTGTTAAACCAATTAGACCAGATTACATGTGTCCAGTGACACGTATGTAAAATGTGCAGCTATGTATGGGGCGTGATTTTCCTTTGAGAACAGCTTGCCTTTTTTTTCAGGGGAGAGTGGGATGTTGGGGAGGGATAGTAGGTATATTTGGGGAGTTAGGTTGGGTAGGCTAACAGACAAGACAAAGAAGACGCATACAGGGTTGGTATATGACACATGTGGGGTGTAAACACCGTGATGGGGAGGGGTGTTGGGATATTGGAAGCTATGAGCCCCCTAGTGGAAACAGTTGGACTGAGGTCCCCACCCATGGGCAGTCACTACTGTACCTTCACAGTGCCGAAGGTGGCTGTGATGGGGCTGAGTCGGAGAGCCAGGCCGACCCTCTAGTCATGACACATGGCCCTCAAGCTGGCATAGCAGATCCCCAAACTCCCTGTGGAGCTCACTACGTACTATGCCTGAGACCTGGCGATGGGTGACAGTGTCCTGTCTGCACCTGCTCCTGGGGGGGCAAGCCCCATCTCCTGAGGTGGTTCCAACTGAAGGTGGTGCAGGACCAGTAGACGATGAGGTCCTGGGATGGGTGCCAAATGTGTTGGTGCCTGGTGCCATGGCCAAATGAGGTGGGACCGGTGGGTCCGCTGGGACCTGCATTCCCATACATGCTATGGTTTTTATGTTTTATCAACATATGTGGGTTAGTAATAGTCAACACATTCCAGGATTAGGTATAACAGCATGCATAGATATTCCCATTAACCCAAACACCAGATATGGAACAGTTGCATAGCAAACAGAACACATGCATACATGGGACCACAGTGTTAATTACAACAGCATGCAGGCACATTTATGGCAGCATGCCACCAATGTGGGAGTATTCCAACATAGCACGTGAATAGAAACAGATTTAAATAATTATCGAACAGTAGGACATATGTCCCAACATTAGAGTTAAGTCAGCACATACCAATTGAATTGGGTATTTAGTTTATTGTTGCAGATATGGTGGGGGGAGAGAAAGATTTCAATTAACAACTAATATATTCCTGTAGTTCACATTACTTTCCTAGTCAGTGCTATTATCTTTACCTTACAAGTATTAGTACACTACTCTCTTGCCTTACTTTGGACAGTGGTATGGCTGTCAACAACTATATACATGAACTGGTTTTACTTGCAGTATACACCTCTTAACTGGTTTACCTGTGGAGGAATTATCTGTTAACACTAACTAACTGTTTCTACCCATACTCCCAGATTCCAGGTTGATGTTATGCACATACCTGTCCATCTCTTTTTGCACAGACTCTGGGCATGTCTTGACCACATGCAGGTGAACCGGGACATATTTTGACTATTGCCCTCTTAAACCTTTAGTGATTTACAACACTCATATACAGGATTTCCTAGACAGTTATATTATGTAGCACAGTGTGGGTGACAGTCATGAGTAATACCTTATTATTCAGAGCAACTGTAACGCTAACAATGCCATACAATAACAGAGTACACAGTACCAGTACAGGATATCAATCTTGTATTTCTAGGCACAATGTTCATATCTGACAGACCTATGGGAGCAATGTATGTTAGCATTACCTGAATGTTGCCACACAAATTACCAGATTCCACACATGGGGGTGTAGATGGGACATACTTGGCTTATTACTCTCATAACATTTTGGGGAGTTGCTAGAGTGACAGGTTTTTTCTCATAGATGTCTGACAATCAGTTGTATTTCTTGTTTGCTGCCTAAACATCTGGGATCATCCCACTGATTTCCCAGGGGGACAGGGTGACAGGCAGCAGATATGGGCCGATTTACTGGACATTCTGGACATATCTGTACAGTTGTGGGGTATGATTCTGTATGCAGCCTGCTACAACTCACAAGATTCAAACTATGGCTGTGTGTGCTAAAACGACAACAGTTCACATGTTAGTTGAGTGTGCTATTTGGAATTTGTTGTCTGTCTTTTCACTGTTTCTGTCTATGTCTCTCTCAGTCATACTATATGACCTCTTGAGATTACACCAGTCATATACAGACATTTCTACACATTTTATTTATATAGCACAGTGTAGGTAACAGTGCTTAATACAACAGTACTATTAAGTGATTGCAAATCTTCATTACCATATGATACCAGAGTAAACACATGCAGTCCAGAAGTTATTCCTTAATTGTCAGGCTATTATGCTTTTATTTACATACAACCTATATGAGACTCTTCCTGCCATATTCTCTGGTGTATGCAGTACATGCCTTAAACAATACAGAGTTTATACAGGCAATTAATTTACTGCTACTTTTAGATTTATTCCCTATGACAGTACATGCAAGAGTATTACTAACCTGCCTTGCATCGCAACCGCTCCAAGCGACATCCATGGGCCTCCTGGTTCGTAGCCCGCTCACTTGCTGCTGTGAAGGACATAAGAGGAATATTAAGCCATACCTATCCATAATATACATGAGCTGGCAATTATTAAACTTGTAGTAGACTGATACTTACACACGGCTGAGACCTCCCCTGTCCTCCTAGCCTCTTGAATCTACTGATCCAATAGATCTCCCTTTCACTGCTTCAGGTCAGCATAGTGATGCCTGACCTGCTCACCAGTTCGGGGTATGCCAGTGGCACTGGTGAGGTCACAGGCGAGATGGTCCCAGGCTTCCCCTTTATATTGGGAACACTGGTATTGGTCCTGCAGCAGTCTCTGCTCATGGTCTTTAACAAGGAGTCCTGCCATGACTCTGGACTCCTGGATACCCTAGCATTGCACCCAAAAGCACACACCCTCTCCCATTCCAGGCATATTGCCTACAAGGGGAAGCTACAACCAGTTATGAGATGTATTTCCACCTGTTTGGTTTTAGTAGGGCTGATTTCCTGCACTTTGCCGTGATTGGATGGTTTTGAAAATGCTAAGTTATGGGCTAACCTGCTTACCTAAGGTTGACATTGTTTAAAGGGGTATACCAATGGGCGGACTGAGTTAGCTGGCCTACACATTGCTTACACCTACTAAGCTGGGCTGTGCAATGCTTAGGGTTGGTTAATTTTTAATTTGCATACTATTTGCTTTTTGGCATTGATTTATTATTCATTACATGTTATATATGTTTTTGGTTTCCATGGTTTATGTGTACGTCCACTGTATGGGGTCCTTGTGTTTATTAGGGGATTTCAACACTTTATTACAATGACACCTCACATCTGGGCTTACTGCAGTACTCCAGTTCACATATTTATGTTATGTAGTAGGTTATACAACATAAAACTGTATATAGATTCCTTTCACATGTTCAGTTTGATTTTTCTATAATGAAGATCTGTTTGGTGATACCTCAGTCTTGTGTATTGCTGTGATGGTTTAGTGGTTAACTACTGTGACTATAATGTACAGGGTCCTGGGTTCCAGACCTGCAAAGGCTATTAATTTTTTCTCTGGCCAGGACAGCGGCTGTTGCATACAGAGTGATTAAGGCACTTTTAAGCAATTGTAAGAGGGTTTGCCCTATGCTTACATAGAGTTAGCTTTAATATTGCTTAACCTGTGCACGCATTGTTTACCCCAGTGCAAATGGACTTAAATTTGCTTACTACTGCTTAAATATGCTTACTCCCGCTTACTACTGCTTAATAATGCTTACCCTTGCTTACTCGTGCTTACTCCTGCTTACCACCATGCTAATTTAGATAGTAATGTCTAATGGTACTGTATGGAGTTATCATTCATTACACATTTTACCTTCCATTTGTATCCCTGATTCCTGTGTACATATACTGCATGGGGCACTTGTGATTATCTGTGGACTTAGCAACATTATGACACTGACACCTCACATCTGCATTTAATGCAGTACTCCAGTTCACAAACATATGTTATATAGTAGGTTATGCAACTAAAAATATTGGTCATAAAGTGATTTGACATGGAAAATGGAATGTACGGCAGTGGGACTCAAACCAGGAATAACTGCTTGTAAGGTGAATGCTCTTCTTACTACACTATTGCTGTACTGCTTCATTTGTATATATCTTGCTTTTTATCCTCTTCTGCCGTTTAAGCTACATTAACCATAGCTAAGCGATGGGCAAACCCGTGCACCTATGGTTAAATTTAATCTGTTTCATAAAAAAAAAATAAATAACATCTTTATATTTGATGTTTTAACTATTGCTCTTGTAAACGTGGGGGAATGTTGCTGGGGGTATGTGAACACCTATGAGCAGTCTCGCTCATTCTTTTATTAATACTCTGCTGTTCTTCATTGCAGGGGAGTGTATATTCTGAGAGGTCTGCTCACAGACATGCCCACTGCACTCGTACACGCTCCATGTAAATTTAGGAGCTCAGGCAGCGCACCTTCATTAATATGCATGGCATGCTGCTGTCCTGCTCCTAAACGGCCGCTTCCATGGAGGACTAAGCTAGTCCTGCACAGAAGGATAGTGAATCTGGGGGTTTATCTCCTGATTCCACTTTGAGCTCTGAAACAATCATGTGAAACATGTCATCATGCCATTGCAGCCAGCTTATTAGGTAACAAAATAACAAGGTATAATTAACATAACTGAAAAAAAACAACACTGATGGAAACATTTGGTATTTCATAACATAAATAACAATAATATACCACTCTGAGACCTTATAATGTCAAACAGACCTGAGCAAGACTGACAGCCCACACTGGTCAGCCTGACAGATCACTACCCAATTGTCAAGCTCTCAGCACCTCCTCGGCATAAGTATGACCACACTTTATTTTTGACAGCTCATGTTGTCACTCATGAACCTTTTTAGAGTAACCCAGGACAGGAAAGGGAGAGAATGAAAAGGTGGGGACACTGCACAATGACTGCCCAACCTGAAGGAATTGGAATGATCTGGAAAAGAAATCTTTGACTGCTGCTCCATGCTGAAACCCCAGTATGCTGAACATACCTTAGCAAAGCAATGTGACTGCAGCCCACACCAGTTGGCCAGTGTAAGCCCTACCCAAGTGACATGCTGTCAGTGCCCCGTCACCATAACTATGACCAACTAATCAACTACAGTA
>NC_056734.1:854508086-854513086 GCF_019279795.1 Protopterus annectens
CCCAGGAGCCCTTAGGAATGAATCCAGCCTAATCAACACTCCCTAAGACAGTTGACCTATTTTTATCATTGTTACACGCAGCTACATGTCAGTATGCCACATGTTCCTCCTTAATATCTTTTTGACTATTTTCAGCATCCAGAATTTCTGATTAAATCCAAAGTCACACTGATCATCCCTGAGATGAAGAGTTTCCAGCAAAGTGAGAACATATTCTACTAATGGTGAGGATTTATGTGACTCCTTTCCCAGTGACTGCAGCCATATAATAAACAAAGCCCACCATCTACTGGTTTCAGCCCTTAGCTTTAAACATGTCCATTTGATTCTTGCCTAACACTGCTAATAATGATGCAAGATCCTTACATAAATCTCAACCTCTTATCCCAAGAAGTCTGGACAAAGCCAAACAATGGGGAAACTAAGGTCCAGATCATGGACAAATTTTAAATATTTTTCTTAGAAAGTTGTTAGAATAACAGCTTGTGTGTTAGCATGCTTTTTCTGAAGGATATGAAATCTGAAACTCACATGTCTGTCATTATTTAGTGACTTCAATCCTCAATAATTTGTTAGAAAATCACAAATTTTATTAGGAACAGTCATAAACATGAGGAAACAATTTGAACATTCAGAAAGAATCTGGACACTTGTGAAGTATGGGACCTTTGTGTCCAAGGTAAGCTAGATCCCATCAGTATCCTAAAATGAACACGCTGATGTACTCCCCATTTCAATTTCTTTTTTTGTTTTTACTGTTGTGATATCTAGCCCATAACTATTGTCCTTTGTTGCCCACAAATTCTTTTTCATGGACAAAGTAACCCCAAGCAATTATCGTCAGGGCTTATAGCCCAATAACTCCCCCAGCTGTCTGACTGCAGCCCAATGGATGTTACAGAAAATATACACAACTGGGACCCACTGCCTCTGGATTCTCCTCACTTACATCTAAACTAGCCATCTGCTAGCCATTGGGCAATCCCTTCTCAACTACTATCTCAAAGAGACTAGACCTCCTTTCATGATTCAAATCTTCTTAAAACAAGACAGTATTCACCTACTGACTAGATTTGTACATCAGCCTTATTTACCAGAATGCTTGACTGGCACAAGCTTTGAAAATACCTGGAGTAAACTTCTGTGCATTGAGCCCCTCCTTGGACCAACATTTGTCAGCTGTGTGAAAACCTTGACAGTTTAAGCAAACCTGGAAAAATCTACATGTTGGCCAAACACACCTACCTATACTGAAGGCCCAGTAGCCCTTAGGAATGAATCCAGCCTAATCAACACTCCCTAAGACAGTTGACCTATTTTTTATCATTGTTACACACAGCTACATGTCAGTATGCCACATGTGCCTCCTTAATAACTTTTTGACTATTTTCAGCATCCAGAATTTCTAATTAAAGCCAAAGTCGCCCTGATCACCCCTGAGATGATGAGTTTCCAGCAAAGTGAGAACAAAAGACACCCCACAAGGAACACATAAACCACAAAATCAGTGTGCAAAGCAGTCACAGCCCTTAAGGCCAAATACAACACCAAACATACTTGTCATAAGTGACTCCATAGTCAGACACACTGATGTCCCACTCACCAGGCTGAACAAGGAGAGGGTCACAGTAAGCTGCCTATCGGGTGCTAGAATCCGTCACATAACACAAGCACTTGGGTCACTCCACGGCAAGTACAAATATGACACAGTCATTGTCCATGCTGGTGTGAACGACCTGAGATGTACTTCCCTGGACTACATGAAAAGAGACATAGAGGAGCTCTCTGATTATGTAGCCCAGGCAGGTATGACCCTGACCCTGAGCAGTATCCTTCCTTCACCAAGAATGATGCCACAATATAGAGACGAGATGATCAGCTTTAACAATTGGCTTAATGTCTGGTGTAATTCAAAGGGGATCCAGTGTCTGTCTGCCTGGGATGACATGCTTGACAAGCCACGCTGCTTCGCAAGGGACGGCTTACACCTGTCACCCCTGGGATTCCGGATATTGGCTAAGGATCTTGCCACCCCCATAGTGCCTTTTTTAGGCAAGGCTCAAATTCTAAACCTACCACCCTAGAAAAAAAAAATGTGAAGAAACTGAGGGTAATGCTGCTCAATGCCAGAAGTCTAAATCTCAAAATGCACGCACTTGAGAACCTTCTCAGTATGGAGAACATTGATGTCTGTGCTGTAACTGAAACCTGGTTCAAGGCTCCTGAGAGCCCCCCGGCACTATTAGGTTTTACCTCATATCATGCGTTCCGGCCCCAAAACCCGGACCACACCACAAAAGGAGGGGGTGTATCCATATTCATAAAGGATACCCACACCTCCAGGTTGGTGGCAACGCACAAAGCTTCGGAAACCATCCAGGTGCAACTAACCATAGGCAAAACTGCTCTACAAATTGTAGCATGCTACAGGCCACCCTCTCAAACTCAGGAACCTCACACAGCCTTCCTGAAGACACTGGAGGGTATAAATGTATCTCCAAACACCATCATATTGGGTGACTTCAACTACCCAAATTTAGACTGGGAACATTACTCAAGCCCTAACTTTCTAGTCCAACGGTTCCTGGAGTTCATAAATTCAAATGCCATGGAACAGCTAGTCACTGTTCCCACGAGAGGAGAAAATATACTAGATCTCATTATCACAAACATGGGGACAAAATGCTCCACACCGGAAGTATATCCCTCATTGGTGAGATCTGATCGTAAACTAATCTCACTGGAAATCCACATCCCGCCCACACCCCAAACAAAAAAGACCACAGTGAAGAACTTCTCTAAAGCAAACTTCACACTACTCAAGACTGGTGTGGTATCCTTCAAGGCCCCTGAGCCAGTGGAAACCACAACCCAAGCTGCGGAAGCCCTTACAAATGCCTTCTATGAACACCTCCAGGACTGCATGGATCAGGCAATCCCAAATAAAACCAAGACTCTTCCCACAAACGGCAAACGGACAGTCTGGTGGACCCCAGCCATTAACAAACTTTACAATAAGAGGAAAAAGCTATTACATGATAGAACAAAATCCATAAAAGGAAAGTCACCCCTGATCATTATTAGTAAAAAAATACGAGCACTCATAAAATCAACTAAGGCCAATTTTGAGAGAAAAATTGCCATGGATTCAAAGGACAATCATAAGGCCTTTTTCAGCTATGTTAGGAACCTGGGTGGAAACTCCCAGATATGCTCAGAATTAGTCCAAAATGATACAAAAATCACTGAACCCACTGACATTGCCAACACACTGGCAGACAGGTTCAGTGCAAACTTCACCCGCCTCTCCCCCCCTAAAGGAGAGATAACTATCCCAGCGGAGTGTAGCCTCCCAGACATCTCAAATGCGCAGGTGAAAGCTGCTCTCTCTAAAGCTAAAAACACAGCATCAATGGGACCGGATGGTGTCACCGGCTGTGTGCTACACGAGCTAAATGAGGAATTAAACCAGCACATAAGGCAGCTGTTTAATCTCAGCCTTACCACAGGATACGTGCCCAAGGAGTGGCTACGGCAACTGTGGTCCCACTCCACAAAGGCGGTGCCTCTACGGACCCTGGTAATTACCGCCCCATAAGCTTAACAAGTCTAGTCTGCAAAGCTATGGAGAAGATCACAATGGAGCTCATAAACAAAGATATAGGGGACTTGCAGACATTGGACCCGACCCAGTTTGGCTTCGTCAAGGGCAGATCATGCCTTTTGAACTTGGTCGACTTCTTCAAACAGTCACCAAGGCCATTGATGAGGGAAAGGCAGTCCATACAGCCTACCTTGACCTTGCAAAGGCTTTCGACACAAGACCCCACTCGGGTATTGTAGAAAAACTTACCAGCTTAAATGTAAACCCATATGTCACAAGATGGGTTGCAAACTGGCTTAAGGACAGAACCCACAGGGTTAGAGTTGCTGGCGCTATGTCAGACTCCAAGCCGGTCACAAGTGGTGTCCCACAGGGCTTGGTCCTTGGCCCCCTATTGTTCGGCATCTACTTCTCAGAAGTACAGGCCAACATGGGAGGACTTTTTGACAAAGTTTGCAGACGACTGCAAACTGGGCCATAGTGGAAAGTGCATCGGACACGGATATCCTTCAGAAGGGACTCATGGAAACAGATAGCTGGTGCCAGAGCCATGGCTTGAAGTTAAACGCCAAAAAATGTATAGTCATACCCTTCGGGAAAAACAAGGTAACCCCAAGCTACCATATAGGTGGCAATCCACTAAGCACAGAAGAGGTTATCAGGGACCTGGGGACCCAGGTTGACAGTGGCCTTTCTTTTGACACTCACGTTGCTAAAGTGGTTAGAAAGACCTTCTACATTGCCCACCTGATCATGAAGGGATTCACATCCAGATCTAGTGAGGTCATTGTTCCCCTGTACTCTTCACTTATCAGACCAATGATCGAGTACAATGCCCCATTCGGGATGTATCTCACCCGACATCTGCAGCAATTGGAGAGACCCCAAAAGTTCCTCACCAAAAGGATAAAGGACTCCAAAATCTGTCATATGCTGCCAGATTGAAGAAACTCCAGCTCTATTCAGTCGCATACCGTCTGCTCAGAGGTGACATGTGCCTGACATACAAGGCCATGTCCAACCTGGAATTAATGGACATGCTCCACCTCAAAAAATCCAAATCCACCAAAACGACTAGAGCAAGTGACTTAAACCTTAGCACGGATATAAATAGGATGTGCTGGAGGGATAGATTTATCACTCAGAGACTCCCTATGCTGTGGAATAAAATCCCGGTCCATGTGAGGCAGAGCATCTCGCTGGCTCTGTTCAAGAGAAATCTTGACCTGTGGATGGGAGATCGTAGGTTTACCCCGGGAATCATCTCTGTGCCACTGCTGGACAGAGGCAAAACAAACTAATGGGTACAGTATTTTTTCATATAAGGGTTTGGGCTAGGCTTATAAATGCCTTAGGGCAGATAGCCTAGTATAAACCTATCAACCTATGAACCTAT
>NC_056734.1:854518086-854528086 GCF_019279795.1 Protopterus annectens
TAACAAAGTGTAACAAACATTGAAAGTGGGGTCACACCAGCTGTTGAAAGACCATGCACAAAAAGCAACCCCTATTCTGAAATTACATTGGCTACAGAATAAACCATCTCCAAAGGGTTTAGGGATAACATGTTATACTCCCACAACTTCCTTGAACAATGCATATTTCTTTAATACTCCTGGTGTCAGGTTGTGTTTAGTGAATTTGTTAATGAATCAGATGTTTTTAGTTTAACCTGTTGGGTACCAGTGAAGTAACTTAAGATATCATTTCACTTGTTGGCATTGCATCTATTTGGGGCATTGTACTGGATACAAAGACCTTAGACCCTCTCCTTTACATATTAAGATGGTGCAGTTGTTACCAGTGGAGGGATACAAACAGCCATCAGTGTTAGACAGGCTGCCATATATTGACAGCAGTGGTCCAACTCTCACAATTGGGTGACAGTGGTAGGATTCAAATCACCTGTGTGGATCAACTGGATTATTACTAAGACATGGAAACATCTAACTACTGAGAGTTTTACTTCACCAGAATTATTTCTGTCCTTTTTTTCTGCTGATTTGAAAATATTATTTTGACTTTGGAAATTCTTGATGGTAGTGAAAAATACATCAGGATGCTTAGATTATAAGCTTGTTGGATGTTATTTCCATTTTGACGATTTAGTCATTACCCATAAGGAATTAAAATAACATGTACAGATACAGATATATTTTTCTGTGAGATCTTTCTCTATGAATCTTTTTATTTCCTTCCAATTTGTATCTACATTACTGCTGTGTATGTAAAATCATAGCTATTGTTGGCAAGTTGGCAATTCAGAGCAAATGGCTTGGACTGGAGTGGGTGAAATCCTGAGAAGCCAGTTAGTGTAACCTTGTTCTTGAGCTGACCATGTACAGATTATTTAGTATGAGAGGTGTTACTCATAACCCAAGACAGTAGTGCAGATTTGCTGTAAGCTCTTAAAGCTACTCTTTCTCAGATATATATTTGGGTAGTAATGCTGCAGATTTGGACTGTGTATAACCCCAGCTATCCTTCCCATCGAGTATAAATTGAAATTCAGAATAAATCAATGTGAGGTCTGCAAAAAGGTATATTTATAATAGACTTGAGAACTTAGAAAGATACCTATTTCTCTATATTCTGTCAAGAATAGTAAAAACATGTATACCTGCACTAGTTCTCTATATTCTGTCAAGAATAGTAAAAACATGTATACCTGCATATTTCTGTGAAGCCAAAATATAATAATAGCATTTGCTTAGGACTAGAATATTGCCATCATCATTTAAGCTTGTTTTAGGCCTTTATAAGCCTAGCCAAGCATCCCAGTTGTATCTTGCAAGTTTATGTGCCTTAGAGGTAATTCTAAGGGGTATAAGTAATCCTGAGCAAGATTTACAGGCAGCCTCTGTCCATTAGAGACATATGTGCTAAACCCGGGGTGAATTTCTGATTTTTCATCCACTGGTACACATTTCTCTTGAGCAGGGTTATGGAAGAGTTCTGCTTCACATGGATGGGAAATCTGTTACCAAGAAGGGGAATTCTCTAAGACACATACATGTCCCTCCAATATATTCTATTTATGTCACAAGCAAAGTTTAAAACACCAGATTAAGTAATTCTGATGCTATTAATTTTGCAGATATGCAAAAAGTCCATCATAGTGGGATCCACCTGTCAAAGGTTTGTAGGAAACAATACAGAGACAGGGCTTTGAAGTGATCTGCATAGACCATGCTGTTTACACCATGTATTCTTTTTGTGAGGAACCTAAATGTATGTTCCAGGTATTGCATGTGCCTAGTAAGATACATACTGAAGAGGATACTGTACTCAGTGATGGGCCTGATGAGGGCTGAATGGAGTGGAGCAATGACTTCTTAGACCTAGATGCCATGACCTTACTTATAAGTTGAGCAACATGGAATAATTTCCTTACGACCTTAGAAACATGTTGGTCATTTTATTTATTTATTTTCTCCTTTTTCTGTGGCTAATAAGGTTGACAGTGTATCAAAACAACATGAAATTGTCAGCGAATTATTGTCTCCAGTCTGCCCTGTACTGTGTGCCTGAGCACTAAAAATAATCACAAACAAAGTACATTATGATTTCATTCAAGGTGAATGCTTATGCATTTGAAGCTTACCGTTTAAATTCTCATATTATGAGATAAGGCTGGCAATCTTTATCTTGCATTTTTTGCACCTTCAAAACATGACACCACTGAAGTAGTTGCATTTCATCCATATTGATTGGTTAAATATTTATTTAAAAAAACAGACAAAACTTTAAAAAAATAACATTTTTGTAGTCATAAGGTAATTGGCCATTGTAAGGTCAAATGCCAGCACATTGATTTTATTTATTTTTGCAGGTTAATAAAAAGAATATCCATTTAATGTCCTAGGCATAGCAATATTCCCATCTTTCCCATTTATGTGCATGTTGCAGATATTTAAGGTGTTACTACATTTGTCTCATCAGGCAGTACACATGGAAAATGTTCACATCAACCTTTTTTTTTTGTTCCTAGTTTGTAAAGCTTTACAACTTAAAATTGAAGCTTTTTTAGAGAGTCACCAATGTTGAAATTTCATTACATTTTATGTGTCTAATTTTCATTACAACATTAACAACGTGCTCTGTATTTAATGAGGCTGTACTCGCCTTTCCAAGTATTGCCGCATATTAACCAGAAAAACCTCTGACTTTTAGAAGAAAATGTTCATTTCCTGCTGTTTAAGTCGGTACTAAATTTTCACTGCAAAGAGACTGTAATGTTCTGAATATGCTTTGATTTTATTCATTTTCGTCCAGGCAAGGCCATTTCTTTGAAACATAGATAGTCCTGAATGGCTATAGTAATGTGTTCAATCAATTTTAATGACAGTACCCTACTTTTATGTGGTAGAATCCAATAGAATTAAGATGCCAGGGACAATAATTACTCATTCATCTCCAAAAGAAGGGGACATAAAACTGAGATATAATTTGTATAACAGCACTTTCTGTGTAGACACAGCATGGGTTTTGTATTATGTTAATACTGGCCCTTGGAGCAGTTCCAACATCTTACGCTTTTATCTTGAAATAGTGCTCTCCATGAAGAAAAACATAAAAAATAGTGCTTGAAAGTCAACACTTTCAAGTCAGTTGGAAGAAATTTGTTAACTGATAAACAAGTAAATGTGATAGAATGGAAGCACATGAACAACTACTTATGCAGTACACATTTCTTAATTTCTGGATCAATATCCTCCCACAAAGAGTATTGCTCAGGCACACTTTACTTACAAGTTACTCTTCTGGACAAGAAGTATTTGCATGTGATTCTAATTTGTGTTACTGAATATCAAATTTACTATAGTGCAAATACACATATTGCACAACAGTTTTGCTTGTTCTTAACTGTTATGTTTGCTGCTTATCTTTAAAGAAATTTAAAAAAAATATATTATTTCTAGTATTGTGAACTGTGAATGCATTTTCAACTGGGCTCTGCCTTCAGTGGGTCAGTTCTGATCAGTGCATTATCACATTAAACACACACACACGCAAACACACGCACACACACGCACACACACACTCACACACACACACACACACACTCACACACACACACACACACACACACACACACACACACACACACACACACACACACACACACACACACACACACACACACACACACACACACACATATATTATGAGAGCCAGCAGATGCCTTAATAGCTCAATGGGACCTTGCAGACCTTTCAGTACCTGCGCAGTGTGCTAGCTTGTGCTGCATTTTAAAGTGCTTTTGCTACAGTTTTAACTGCTTTTCTGCAAAAAAAAAAAAAAAAAAAAAGTTCTAAGCTTGTTTCCCACCTTTCCTGTAACTAGTCTAGTCCAGATACAGACTTGCTGTAACCAGGACTGTTCTGTAAGTTTCTGAGGCCCCCCAGACCTATCTATGTTGGAGGTAAGCCCTCTAACTTATCAGTGGGAGTGGTAAGCACTAGGCAGCCTATCAACCAGTGGTTTCTGGCCCAGAAATTGTAGTTTATTGGCCGTTTGGACAGTTTTTCTGTTTCTTTCAACTTTCTGGATTAAAAGCCCGTATTTACATAGATTTTGTTTAAGCTTTGCAGATCCAGTTTTGGCATCCTGCAGACTACAACAGCAACAAGAAAGAGAAACGAGATACTAAGTATCTCCATTTTGATTTTTTTTCATAATTTACTGCTCTCTGCACTTGTTTTTTGTCATTTTTTAATTTATCTGCATTTATTTAAACTGTAATTCCCTTAATATTGCTATACACTCAAGTGTGCTAGCTTGTACTGCATTTAAAGTGTTTTTGCTTCTGTTCTAACTGCTATTCAAAAAAAAAAAAGTTCTAAGCTTGTTTCCCACCTTTCCTGTAACTAGTCTAGTCCAGATACAGATTTGGTGTATCCCGGACTGTTTTCTAAGTTTCTGAGCCCCACCATATATTTCTGTGATGGAGGCAAGCCTTATAGCTTATCAGTGGGAGTGATAAGCACTAGGTATCCTATCTACCACAAGAGGAGTGGTTTCTGCTCCAGAAATTGTAGTTTTTTGGCCACTTGGGCATTTTTTACATCCCTTTCAACCTTCTGGATTAAAAGCCCATGTTTGCGCACCGTGCAGCGGCTCTCAGCTGAGGTAAACTGTTATTGGTGCCAGAAAGTTTGTGCTTCAATTATCCTCTTAGAACAAGCTTGTTCTTTTACTTCTTGCACTTCAGTTAGCTGTATTGGCTAGCACTTTAACAGGCTTTTGTAGCATTTATTGTAGCACACTAAGGTGCTATCAGTACTAGTTGTTCCTATGCAGTAACAGCACCAGTACTTATTAGTTATGACCACTCCTCCTGGTATGATTGTAGGGCAGTTTCCTGTGCTTTCTCTTGCTAACCTGGTGCCCATGGGCATTCTGAGACAGTGTGGCAACTGTCTAATGTACACAGATAACCCTCTCCTTTTACCTCCCAACACTCATACCTGTGACAGATGCACTTAATATCAACAAAATGGAAGCAGTGCACACTCCAACCAAGACCGGACTAGCTGGTCAAGAGGAGAAGGTCAACACCTGCAACTCACTACATAGAACACACAGCCCTGCAAAACACCAACCATCGCAACCCACACATAGAAACACAAACCATCCACCCACCTTAGCGGAGGTTCTCAATAAAAATTTACCCAAACAACAGAGACCGCCAAGACAGAAACACACTCGACCACCACAACACAACACCAACCCCAGAACACATTGCTGACCACCACAGTGTGCCGCTCAACCCAAGCCATTAAGGCAAAACACTTTGCCCAATGTACTAATCATGGGAGATTCAATTGTGAGGCACACTGATGTCCCACTCACGAGGTTGAACAAGGAGAAGGTGACAGTCAATTGTCTATCAGGGGCCAGGATCTGCCACATAACACATGCACTCAGGTCACTCCACAACAAGTACAAATATGACTCAGTCGTTCTCCATGTGGATGTGAATGACCTGAGACATTCCTCCCTGGACTACATGAAAAGAGATGTGATGGAAATCTTGGATTATGTGGCCCAGGCAGGTATGACCCTAGCCCTGAGCAGTATTCTACCATCACCCAGAATGATACCACAGTAAGAGCAGAAAATGATTGACTTCAACAATTGGCTAAGATTCTGTTGTCATTCTAAAGGGATCCAGTATCAGCCTGCCTCGGATAACATGATCAACAGACCTCGATGCTTTGCCAGTGACGGCCTGCATCTGTCACCCCTGGGATTCCGGGTAATGACTAAGGCCCTTGCCACCCCTATAGTCCTTTTTTAGGCAGTGTTCCAAAGACAAAAATTCTACCATAACATCTACAAACAAATGCAATCTGAGAGTTATGCTGCTCAATACTAGAAGTCTAAATCTCAAGATGCAGTTACTTGAAGCTCTCCTCAAAATGGAGAATGTCGACACCTGTGCTGTAACAGAGATCTGATTTAAAAAGGCAGAAAGCACCCCTGCGCTCCCAGGCTACAACTCATTCCATACCTTTTCGCTCCAGAATGTGGCCAGAAGCTTAAACGGTGGTAGTGTCTCCTATTCTTAAAGGATATACACACACATCTAGACTGGTAGCCCAGCATAATGCATCCAAGATACTTCAGGTACAACTAACACTGGGTAAGATGGCAATACAAGTCATAGCCTGCTACAGAACCCCAAACGTGTCCCTAGACTCACATGCCAACTTCCTAAGCACCCTGGAATCTATCAAGGTCCAACCCAATACTCTCATACTGGGTGATTTCAACTACCCTTCCATAAACTGAGAAAACTATGCAAGCATCAATGTACATGCCCAACGCATCAATTCCAATGCCCTGGACAAGTTCATTCTGACCCCCACTAAAGGAAGCAACATCCTAGACCTGGTTAACACCAACATGGGAGACCATTGCTCCACACCTATACTCAGTTCCTCTCTGGTTAAATCTGACCACAAACTGATCACCATGGAAATCTCCATCTCACCTACAACCCCCCCCCTGCTAAGGTGACCACCCTGAAAAACTTCTCTAAAGCCGACTTTGGGCTCCTAAAAGCAGAGGTGGCTAACTTCTCGGCACCCATGCCAATGGAAAATAGCTGCATGACTGCCAAGTCATACACCAATGCAATGTACGAGCATGTACACAAATGCATGGACCTTGCCATACCAAATAGAACTAAGACACACTCTTCCAAAAAAAGGAAGCCAATCTGGTGGTCCCCAGCCATCAATAAACTCTACAACAGAAGGAAGAAACTGTTGCAGAAAAAAATGAAGTCACAAGACTGAAAAATCTCCCTTATCAGTCTCACAAAAAGCTGAGATCCCTTATCAAATCATCTAAAGCCAGCTATGAAGGCAGAATTGTGGCTGACAACAAAAACAACCACAAAGCCTTCTACAGCTATATGAAAAACCTCAAAGGCAATACCCAGATTTCCTCTCAGTTATTGCACAATGGCACCTCCTATACTGAGCCAACAGATATAGCCAACATACTGGCCGATAGATTCAGTGCCAACTTTACCCCCCCAAGGGCCCTATCACAATTCTAGAAGAAAAGCCTTGTACCCACCATTTCTGTGGCACAGGTAATAGTTGCATTGTCCAAAGCCAAGAATACAGCATCCATGGGACCCGATAATATCCCTGGCTGCATCCTACATGAGCTACAAAATGAACTTGCACCACATCTATGTGCCCTGTTCAATCACAGCCTCACCTCAGGCTATGTCCCTAATGAATGGCACATTGCTACAGTCATTTCACTCCATAAAGGGGGAGCAACTACAGACCCTGGGAACTATCACCCCATTAGCCTGACAAACCTGGTATGCAAAGCTATGGAGCGCATCATCATAGACCTGCTTAACAAAGATATAGGCAATCTCCAGACTCTTGACCCCACACAGTTTGGCTTTGTTAAGGGGAGATCCTGCCTGCTGCACCTGGTTGAAATCACCAATGCTATGGATGAGGGTAAGGCAGTGCATACAGCCTACCTCGACCTGGCCAAGGCCTTTGATATCATTCCCCACTCAGGTATCATTGATAAACTCACAAAACTAGGCATCAATCCTAACATCACTAGGTGGGTTGCAAATTACCTCACAGTCAGGACCCACAGAGTGAAAGTTGTTCATCCTAAGTCAGACTGTCGATCAGTCAGGAGTGGAGTCCCACAGGGCTTAGTCCTGGGCCCTCCCCTGTTTGGCATCTACTTCTTAAAAGACCAGGCCAACACAGAAGGACTCTGGCTGACCAAGTTCGCTGATGACTGCAAGCTAGGAGTCATTATCAACTTCCCAAGTGATGCAGACATCCTACAAAATGGCCTCCCTGAAACCAATGACTGGTGTCAGAACCATGGCCTGAAGCTTAATACCAAAAAAATGCGTTATCATCCCTTTTGGAAAAAACTCAGTTCCCAGGAATTACCACGTTGATGGGAACCCACTGAACACTGAAGAGGCAATAAGAGATCTGAGCACCCAGTTCGACAGCCACCTCACCTTCGACCACCACATTGCCACTGTGGTCCGAAAGTCATTCTATGTGGCACATCTTATAACCAAATGTTTTTCCATCCAGGAAGAAAGATGTCATCATTTCTCTTTACTCATCCCTCATTAGACCAGTCATCGAATATAACGCCCTGTTTGGCATGTACCTGAACAGACACCTACAGCAGCTGGAGAGGCCACAAAAGTACCTCACAAAAATAATCCTAGGCCTTAAACACATGTCCTACATGGACAGACTCAAGAAACTTCAGCTGTTGTCAGTCTCTTATCATCTACTTATAGGTGATCTCTGCTTGACTTACAAAGCCATGTCCGAACCAGCTCTACTTGAAATGATACACCTAAAGAAATCCCAATCCCCCCATGCAACATGCTCCAGAGATCACAACCTCATTACCACAATTAACAGAACACGCAGGAGGGACAGATTCATCTCCCAAAGACTGCCCATACTCTGAAATAAGCTTCCCATTCACGTCAAGCAGAGCACCTCACCGGCCCTCTTCAACAGAAATATTGACGAGTGGATGGGTAACAGAAAGTTCACTACAGGGATCATTCCAGTTGCACTACTGGATACGGGCACTGTGAGCTAATGGACAATATTTGTTTCTGGCAAGGCTTGTAAATGCTCCAGGGCCATTAGCCTAGTACACACCTATGAACCTATGAACTTGTATTTGTTGGTATCTATATGACTTAAAAATCTTTGGTGTTAGGCTGATGCTGTTTTACGGCCAGATAATTCCATTTTATGGATGCGAAGCTATGATTTTATCAGCACTCATGAAAGTATATAGCACAGAATGTGACTGTGTAGATGTGACATTTAAATCTAGAACTGTAAACCTTCAATGTATCGGTTTAATTCTAGAAACTCCTTTGGCATAAGTCAATGAGTGAGCTTCATCCTTAGCATTTATGGAATGGTACTAACTCTAAAAGAGTCAAGTGTCTTTTTCATAGACTCTTTACCCTATATTTATTTATTTATTTATTTATTTATTTATTTATCCATAAAGATGGACATCACTTTCTAAAGCACAATCAGCATATTGTTATTTGTCTAGTTTCTTTACCATATTTTTGGGACCCAGTAACAAGCAGGTTCACCTGTTCTGACTACATCCAACTGATAGTGTGGTTACTTAATCCCCAGGATTCATGAAGCTTCGCACAAGGACAGTGTTAGCCTTGCGCCAACTATGCGGCATAGAGATGGCACAGCAGCACCACATGCATATTAATGAAGGCACGCTGCCGTAACAGCCACGTGCATAGGAAACATGTACGAGTGCAGGGGGTGTGTCCAAGCGCTGCACGGAGGCGTGAACATTTCGGCTGCATACGCGCAACCTAAAATGCTGACTAGTACAGCCTACCTCTAATAGTAATCACTCCTGTCAGTGTCCGTGGATACTGAAATGTATGCAAAGCATACAAGACAGTTTTGCAAACACCAAAATAAAAAGTAAATACAAAGACACATAGCTGAATATTGAGTCCCCGTCCCTTGAACAAATGATACTTAAAACCCCGTGCCCGTATTCCATTATAGTGCCGATAGTTATACCAAGTGGAAGCGAAACGCATCATGTTAGCGCGCCGCCAATTGTTAAGCCTAGCCCAATGGTTAGGGTTACCACCAGTCCTACATTGTGAGGGACAGTTCCCCTCTAGGCAGGTGTGTCCATACCAAAACCATTATAAATGTCAAACATCCTGCAATTGTAGAACATAATTATGTCCCATATTTTATGTAATATTCCCATACAATACTTATTTCCATATATAAAATACCTAAATGTTACAAGAAACAGAATAAGCAAGTAAACGAAACAGAATAAGCAACTACACTGCTACAACAATAAAAGCTTATATTTAGGCATAAAACT
>NC_056734.1:854533086-854568086 GCF_019279795.1 Protopterus annectens
TATATGTCTAAAATGTAATTCAAAATATTCATAAGAACACTACATACAATAAAATGAAATATTTGTAATCCAATAAAATATTTAAACCAATAAAATATTTAAAAGAACATAAAGTGGCTTTGTACAGGCTTTAATTATACTGTTCTGCCTTTTTGTTCAACACTGGCTTAATGGATATAATTGGAAAATTTATTAAAGGAGTTTAGAGAAATGTTTGATAGATTTGGGTTTGAAATGATGCAGAAGATTATTAAATGTAATGATGGCAAACTGAGTGTGTTGATTAAACAAATGGAAGAGTTAGATAAAAAGATTAAGACAGATTTATTATTTTCTGAATATAAAGCTACTTATTAGAAAAAAATAGACAATGTGGATTTTAAATGTAACAGGCTTTTTGAAACTAAGTGTAAAAAAATGAAGAGGGATTTAGCTGATTACAAATGTAATAGAGTGTACATATACAAAACAGACACTTTTTCTAATAACAGTAATAAAAATATTCAAAACCAGAAGAAGTTAGAACAAAAGAATAGGGAATATAATGATATGGACAGAACACCTTTTTTATACCATCAGGAATGGGACATGAGAAGGATGGAAGAAAGAAGCCCGAATCCATACGTGTGGAGGAAGGGGGGCAAACAGAACAGGTAGAAATGACTGAGAGAATAACAACACAAGGTGTAGTACATACATATAAAGTGTATCATATATATAATTTTGCTGGTATTAGTATAAAGAAAGAACATTTCCAGTTATGCATGAAAGGTTTGAAATTTGTACCAACAAAAAGTATGGATTATTTAGAAACTATCACAGAATTAAAACTATTTTTAAGGAAAATTAACTTAGGGTATATATGTGAAGATTCATTAGTAGAAAGAGAAAATAATAAAAAAGAAAGTACTAAAGTATTTAAAAAGAAAAGTACATATAATCCACCTTTAGATCCCACTTTAAGCTGTTTGGAAAAGGCAATTACTAGTGAAATATATGAACTTAAAGGGAAAGAAGGGAAATTACATTATAGTAATTTAACGTTTAAAGAAAAGCAATTATTAAAGAGTTTGAAAGATGATGTGGGTATAAGAATAATGAAGCCAGACAAAGGTGGTGGGATGGTCTTTTTTGACGCCTTAGAATATTTGCAGAGAATGTTAGATATGCTTTCGGATATACATACATATTATAGATCTTCCCTTAATGAGTTAAATATTAGTTATAAAAAAAATGATTACTATCTGGAAGAATATTTAATTGATGAAAGAATATCTATAGAGACATACAATTATTTGAAAGTATTTAATCCCAGGGTGGCTGGGATATTTGGCATACCTAAAATTCACAAGGGTTTGGAGAATTTATTATTTAGACCAATAGTAGATGGGAGAGGGTCTAAGACCTACCCCTTTGGTGTGTTGGTGGATGGATGGTTGAAAAATATGCTATACAACCATGAACACATATTAAAAGATTCATTGGATTTTTTAGGTTGTATGGACAATAACCTTTGTACCAAGGACATTATTTTCCTTTCAATTGATGTTATTAATCTATATACATCCATACCTAAAATTGAAGGTTTACAATTCTTTGAAGAAGCCATGATTAAGAATACTAAACTACCCCAAGACAAAAAGGAGTTGATATTAGAGTTTATGGAAATAGTATTAGATAATAATTTTATACTATTTGAAGGAGAGTACTATAGACAGCACAAGGGGGTAGCAATGGGAGCCTCTTGTGCTCCCATTTTTGCTAACATGGTACTTCTTCATTGGGAACAACAATATATTTTCACGAGTATTTTTAAAAAATATATTAAAAAATACATGAGGTTTTTGGATGATATACTTATTGTGTGGGAAGGACCTGAAAAAGAAATAATAAAATTTGTGGACTATATAAATGATACTACAACCTTTCTTAAATTTACACATAGTTATAATAGAACAAGAGTTAATTTTCTGGATACTAATATAGAAATAAATAATTTGAAGTTTACATCTAAAATATATCGAAAGCCTACTTTTAGCAATTCATATTTAGAATACTCTAGTAATCATCCGGTGGCACAGAAAAATAGTATAGTGAAAGGGCAACTTATTAGAGTAGCGAGAATGACATCTAGATATAAAGATTTGGATTATGAGTTGAAAGTAGTAGCTAAAATGTTTTCGGACAGAGGGTATCCTGAGAAGAAAATATATGACACACTTGAATATGTAAAAAGTGAATGGGGGAAGAAATACAAGCCCCTATTGGGCAACAATAGTGCTATACATGATTTTCAAACTAAAGAAGTTAAAATTAATAATAATAAGAAGTTTGAAAGAGCAATGGTCATACCCTATGGACAGAAAGCAAACGAGGTTCGGAAAATTATACAAAAGAATTGGGTTATACTTAAAAATAACCCTAAGTTATGGGATATAGGGGGAGAGAACCCTAATTTTGTATATAAGGTAGGATGGAATTTAAAAAGTAATTTTGAGAATGAAAATATGAAAATTCATGACAGAACAGGGACTAATAGATGTGGGACATGCTCTCAATGCATGTTTGTTTGTCAAGATAAGTGCATTACATTAGGGAATGACTTAAAGACAGTTATTAGACCAGTAAAAGGGAATTGCCAAACAAGGGGAATTATATGTTTAGCCATGTGTACATCTTGTCCAGGGTTTTACGTAGGGAAAACCGAAAGGAGACTCAGGGACAGGATGTATGAACATGGTTATCAAATTCAGACACAGAATATTAATAACGCCCTCTTTAGGCACATTCAATTGTCAGATAATTGTAAGGAATTTAAGTTCTGCATTCTGGAGAAAGTTTCAAGAAACCCAAGGGGAGGGAACTATAAAAATTATGTTGAAGAAAGGGAGACTAAATGGCAAATTAAGTTACAAGCCAGTATGCCCCCAGGGTTGAATGAAATTATATCCATTAAGCCAGTGTTGACTAAAAAGGCAGAACAGTATAATTAAAGCCTGTACAAAGCCACTTTATGTTGTTTTAAATATTTTATTGATTTAAATATTTTATTGGATTACAAATATTTCATTTTATTGTATGTAGTGTTCTTATGAATATTTTGAATTACATTTTAGACATATAGTAGTAGGAAATTGCATTGGTTAGTATGTGTAAGATAGTTATATGGAAGCTATCTTTTTAAAATGTTAATTGTTTTATTAATTAAAGAATGACATCAGAAATGGGTAGGGTATTTAAAGGGGATGAAAATGTAATATGGCAGATTCTGATGAAATCCCCAGGAGGGGATGAAAGCGCTCAATCTGTACCAATTGTTTGTGGAATAAAAGTTTCTGTAAAGCAGTTCCTGGCATTGACAGTGCTTTTTTAACTTTTATATACATACATATATATATATATATATATATATATATATATATATATATATATATATATATATATATATATATATATATATATATATATATATATATATATACAAACACACACACACACGCACACACACACATACACACACACACAAATATATCTATCTATATATATATATATATATATATATATATATATATATATATATATATACAGCAAGATATGAATATTCATGGATGAATACATATGCAGATATATCTGTATATATTAATGTAAACAGATATATTTATATATATATATATATATATATATATATATATATATATATATATATATATATATATATATATATATGTTACAGTAAATATACACATGTATATACCTAGGTTATGTTACAGCAGTTACGGGTAACATATGTTCAGACCGGGCATATGTTGGTGGGAGGTCCAATCAACAAACGTCTACCTCCCATCCCCCCAGCTAGGCCAGTGAGACATACAGACACGTAATAAAGGTAAATACAACACTGCTTCCCAGGCCACTGGCAGGAAACTACTAGTGGGAGAGATCTACAAGGTCTACACTTTAAACATGGACAGTGACACACCAAAAATTCTGTTCTTCCAGGCAATGCGAGTAAAGACTACTGCCACCAGGATGTAGCTGTACACGAAACAGTAGGTTGTGCAAGCCTGATAACACATGGGTTGACAGAACATACGACATGTGTCCCGACACGGGGAGAGTGGGCAGTGTGTAGGGGTGTGTTCATATCCCACCTGCGCCCACAGTAAGGATGAGTGCTCTAGAGTAGTGGCAGGTAGGGGAACTATGGGTATGCGATTATGGGCCTAGACGTGCAGGTGCTGGCTGGCAGACATGTATTAGGACCGCCCCATGGATGTAAGTAATATTCTGATGTGGGTATAGCAGATGCCCATACCTCCCAAACCTTAAGAGCACATCTGCTGGACAGTCCTTAAACCGTTGCGGGAACACATAGGGACCATATTATTGAACTGTTCCCGATTACCATGGACGTCCATGATTACGAATCAGAATCTAACACAGTCTTAACTAAACTCTCCTAGAACTAGTGATATTAGGAGGAAAGGTGGCGAAATACACGTAATGAATAATGACAACATGTAAGTGTCTTAAACAGCATGTACCTCAGACAATGTGTATGAATACATATGTGCTCTGGGTCCGTCAATGTGTTGGGTTAATAGCACTGACCTTCTAAATGTGTCCCTGAGGTCATTATGCAGTGTCCCTGATTCAGTGTTCATTCTTCCCCATTCGTATGAGAGGTCTGATAGTGAGAGAAAGTGCATGTTCAGCCGACTACCTTAGAAAGTTTATAGAATAATAGGGTTGGGGTTATCACCTGTCCACCTTTGTGAGGGACACTCCCCTTTGGGCAGTTGTGTCCTGCAAAATAACTGTAATTATGGCAAATGTCCTTGCTTTAGGGAAAAGATTACCTATATTGTTTGTAGTAGTCGCATAAAACAATTATTTTTCACCTGAAACACCTAAATGCTATAAGTAACAGTATAAGCAACTATAATGCTACAAGAGAAACCTTTTATTTAGGCAAAACAGTGAAGTACTCCCCTTTCTACTGGCTGTGGGAATGTGTTGCCCTGCAAAGTCTGACATCTCTACATACAGGTCCTATGGAGTTGCCACCTTTCCAAATGGCCAAAGTGGGACATGTTCTGTAGAAATCTCAGACTTTCAGGACAAAACATACCTACAGCCGTGCATAGTACAGGATTATACTTATTTGCACAAATAAAAGCTTAATCAAGTTACATTTGAATTGCTTATGCTACTTCACATAACATATATAAAATAGCTGTTTTATGCAATTATTAGTGAAACGTAGAATATAATAATGTCCTGTAATCAGGACATTTGCTATGTCTTGATTATTTTCGTAGTGTCCCTCACAAAGTGGGACAGGTGGTAACCCTAAAGTCCCAATTCTGGCCAATTGAAAAGTTGGCAAACCTGTAATAAGTATGCGTCGCATGACTCGGCCGAGGGATGTGGCTCTCGCAACCCAACTACTTGTCTGTATTGAAGAGTCTCGGTTCCCATGTATCAGCCAGATGGGAGCAGATTGTATGCGGAACACACAAATATGAATAATTAACTGTACAGGACGCTGATTCTGTACAGTGAATGCCATGTTGTTGCCTAATGGGCAGCAATTCCTGATACTGCAGTCATGTAGTCTGATGTTATAGGCATCACAAGGTGGGAGCAGATTGTATGAGGAACACACAAATATGATTGATTCACCGGACAGGCTGCTGATTCCGTACAGTCGAACACCATGCCATAGCCTAATAGGCAGCCATTCCTGATACTGTATTCATGTAGTCCAATGTAATAGGCATCACAAGGTGGGAGAACATTGTATGAGGTACACACAAATATGATTGATTCACTGGACAGACCACTGATTCCATACAGTCGAACGTGATGCTGTCGCCTAATGGGCAGCCAATCCCAATACTGTAGTCATGTAGCCCAATGTAATAGGCATCACAAGGTAATATTGTGGTCCTCGCTCCCACCCTGGGGTGTGAGTGACAGATACAAGCACCAATGTCGGTGCATTTGCAAGTGCGGGAGCGAGCGGGTGTAAGTGTGTTTGGCTATCAGTATGTGAGTATTGCACTGGTAAAGCAATGTAGAGGCTAACTGAGTGTAAGAGGCTGTAACCAGAGGTCAGCAGTGCTTAACACCATGCAAACCCACGCACACCCGCTCCCAACTGCTTTAATGTGCCTTACTCCCTCCGTATCCAATGGGCTTGTTCTGCCCTGCAACCAAATAAACATCCTTTGCAAGGGTCGGAACCAGGACCCTGCGCACACAGCTAATGTGTATCAACAATATGCCATGGCAGATATACAGACAATGGACAGTACCACGGACATATCATACAGCGCAGTCATTCAACAGTATAGGAATGTATCCCATCATGTAGATGTATATGTGAGTGTTTATGTCCAGCATATAGGTACATACATATATAGAGATGTATCAGGAACATACCATGTGGTAACAAAGCATTACAAAAGAATGAAATGGGAAACACCAGCGACACCTGTATTATGTAGTGGTGATGCTCTATGTGACCAGAATACTCCCTCAGACAGACATATGTCAGTCATACATGCAAATAGTTGTACATTGGCCGTATACATCACTCTGTGCATGTAATGTACATTAACACAACCGTACCTGTCCAATCATTATGTGTGAACAGTACTCTTGCAAGGTGCTGTGTGCAACATCATCATCATGATAAAGGTAAATGGGGTAACCGTAGAGGGACCGGTAGTGTTGTGTGTACAATGGGGTCATCATTATCACGTGTACCTGGACCATGTAGGAGTGATGTGCATACCAGGATCGTACGTCTGAGGGACAGGGATGAGGATAACAGGAGTATATTGTGATGCATATTACAAGGGTTTCATGTGTCCAGTGGGCACGTGTGTGTAATGGACAGCTATGTATAGGGAAGATGTCCTAGGAGCCGAATGGCCTTATGTATCCATAGGTGAGGGTCAGATGTTGGGGAAGGAGTGTAGGTATGGCCGTGGAGGATAGGTAGGATCACAGAAAAGACAGCATACAGGGTTGGTATATGACACATGTGGGGGGATACACCCTGGACGGGAATGGGACTTCAGCATTCAAAAGCCCATGGGAACAGTGGGACGGAGGTCCCCAGCCATGGGCAACTGCCACTGCAACTACACAGCTGCAAAGGAGGCAGTGCTGGGGGCTGTCCAGGAGGGGCAACATCACCCCGTAAATGTGACACTCCACCCTTGAACTGGCGTATCTGGCTTCGTAACCCCTTAGGGAGCCACCAACACAACATGTCTGGGACCGCACAACAGCAGATATGTACCTGTCTGGTCCCTCTCCCAGGGGGGACATGCTCCATCCTCAGTGGTAGTACCACCAGAAGGTGGTGCAGAGCCAACAGAGGTTGATGTCTATGGCTGGGCCCCAGATGTGCTAGTGCCCAGTGCCATGATCAGCTGAAGTGGGACAGGAGGTTCTGCCAGGGCCTCCCAACCCATTCAGCCTATGGTGTTGCATTTTAAACCCACATATGGTTTAGTGATAGACAACAGCATACAGGATTACCTATGACAGTATGCATAGATATCACCAGCAACCCAACACAACAGATAGTATACATTTGCAGAGGGAGCACAGCACATGCATATATACTGCATGCCAACTGTACAATGTGTAGTAGACGTGTGACCGCAGCTATGAACAGTTGCCCATCATTGGCTTGTCACTGGGAATCCCACACAGTGTCTGTCATACCACTGTCTCATGTGGCACATGTCCAGTCAGGGATGCGATGGCAGTAACACATCCCTATCATCATGTATTGTCTGCAATCCTCACACCATCCTTCTGCTGTGCACAGATGTGTGTTTAGTGTGTAACACAGGAAACAAATGGTTGCACACACTGACCAGTAAACAGATGGCCCTACAGATGGGGGTCCCTCATGAGCAGAGTACTGTCATGTCTGTTTTATAACATGCAGAATAGCTATTACCACACACATGTTAAACAGGCAGTAGTCTCAATGCAGTATAGCTTACACTTATATGCTCTAGTCATGTGTGGCACATCACCCTCCTGTCTTTAGGCTATTTCCCACTGTAGAAAATGATTGAGGTACATCCAGATATCATCTGTGATGCCATGTCAGAACACCACATCCAGGTACCATACACAGTGACTGTCATGGCCAGATAACAACATGTTTCCCTAGATAGTGTACTGTGTTTATCATGCGGATGGCTATGGGAACACCATCACAGCTGTACCACATGCAATCAGCTAGAGAAGGACTGCAATAGGTGCAGAGACCATCACCTGACCATTTCCATCACTTACAATACACATGCTGCTGCTGTGCAGGTGTACAACTTTACATCCATCAAAGAGTGTGTGGGTGGGACAGACAATGTGCACCAGGGAAGAGCTTGGAGACTTAACCATAAGCATCATCTGCCACATGCCGAACAGTACAGGGGTCAAAACCCTGACTACTCATTACTATTACATGTGCATGACATTACTACATGTGCCACAAAGGCGACATGTTGCTGTGCTGTAAGAACATATGTCTGTAGATGAGTGATATCTGCAACAGATATAGTAGACATACATTAGGTGTGGCACACACATATGTCCACATGAACAGATGCCATTGTCACCACAACCACACTCTCTAATGGACATGCATTGACACCTTTGCCAGGGCCACAAATACACAACCTAACTACTTAGTTTGCCACACTGCAGTAATGCACAGAACCACATGCACCACAGGGGATATCTGGAGGTTCTATGGGCTAGGGCATGTGAAAGTGCTTGACAACGGTTGGTATGCCAATGAGGTTTATACTGGGAGTCACTGTGGTTGGGAGCATCACAACCCACATGCAGACACAGGGTGCCAGTACCGGCATGCAGGTATGCATTGCTCCATGGGTGTTTAGTGTTTGGCTGTGCAAGATGGCTGTACAAGGCTGGGTGAGGGGTAATCCTTGCCTTCGTGTTACCTGACAATGGTGTGCAGTGCAGGGGTGTAGTGTCTGCAATGTCCCGCACAGATGGGTACTACATTATCTGGCCTGACATCCTGGTTACCAATGTGTAGGGCCATAGCTTTGCAACACATGCCATGTCTGTGTTTGATAGTCCTTCACATGGACATTGCCTGGGATGTGCATGTCTCACAATACTGTACAGTGACATGTACAGGTGTACCTGGTTTGGCAGACACATGTTGTGTACACAGCCTGTTATACCCTGATATGCCAATACTGGCCTGGTGTGGCAAAACCCTGCTTATAGTGAGCAGGTCGGCCCTGCATCTGTATGGATAGTATGATACAGGTATTCCATGGTGTCAGTGGCATGGGTCCATACAGGGCACATGTGTACAGCATTGTCTGGCCTTTGTGGATCACATTTGATGGCACCACATATGTTGCAGGCATTCAGTGTGGAACATAGTGAAGGCACAATGTCCACATATATGTGCCTATTGTACCGCTGTACAGGGTGTCATATCCTCTGCAGGCCACTGCATTCATATCATACCTCCTATCTGTCCTCAATGTGCATGGTACTAGCAACATAGTGGATATCCTAGGCAAGTTTGTTTGTGCATGGCACATGGATGTGAGACATATACTGGGTACTAGTAGGGCTGCATACTTAGTTCACCAGGCCTTTTGCCAGATGTATGGGTATGACTTGCCAACACAGTCCCATCGCTGACTGACAGCCGTACTCCTCGTGAGGTGCCCAATGTGTCATAAGACAGATACCATATAGGAAAACTACAAAATCCACTCCCAAACATGTCCAATGGTAAGATAATCACGGCCACCTCTACACAGGCTCTGACAGACAAACACACACTTGCCATGTCCTGTATACAAACCTCTACCGAATCACACTGCAGCAATACGCGTTTAGGGCACGTGCTACGGCGAATACTACAAAGCACTGTACTTGTCTCATGCAGGCAGACACACACACACACACACACACACACACACACACACACACACACACACACACACACACACACACACACTTGGCATGTCTGGGATTAGAACACCGACCTAACTACTTTACTACAGTACAGCATTACGCAGTTACAGAATGCGCTACCAAGATTATTGGGACACAGTACTCCCAAAGGTGTATTTGTAGATGTGTGACATCATTAGCCTTGTCAAAGGTGGGTATAAGAAATGTATGGAGTGTGAGCAGTCTGAAAGCATTACTCAGTCCTCAGGCAAACGGGGACACACACAAACGGCAAGTGTGGGACTAGAACATCCACCCAACTACTTTATTACACTACAGCATTATGCAGTTACAGAACGCGCTACCAAGATTACTGGGACACAGCACTCCCAGAGGTGTATTTGTTGATGGGTGTCATTATCAGCCTTGCCAAAGGTGGGTATACGAATTGTATGGAGTGTGAGCAGTCTAAAAGCAATTTACAGTCCTCTGGCAAATGGGGACAGACATACATACACAAACACTCCAGTTAAGATGTACATACCTGTGAACCTGTGTGTTTAAAGTAGGAATCCATCCTGACCTGGAGCATGCCCATCTGTGGAATGGACGACTACTATCACTATACAGGGTTACAATGGACATGCCCATACACAGAGGCACATAACCAACACAAGGTGTCACAGGGCATGCTCACATGCTTAGTAGCACAGGGCTGTTCGGAATGCACTATGTGTCCGTCTACACAAGGATATACTGGGCATGCTCATACACTTAGTAGCACAGGAGGCATGCTCACACACTTAGTAGCACAGGGCTGGGCGGAATGCACTACTATGTGTCCATCTACACAAGGATATACTGGGCATGCTCTTACACTTAGTAGCACAGGGCTGACTGGGATGCACTCTGATGCTAAACATGGAAGGCCACAGTGGCCATGCTATCACAGGTAGATGTAATAAAGAACACATTGTAATGGGCTCTGGTGTTAGTAGTTGTCATTGTTAGCAGGAACACTGCTCTACATATATTTGACACCAGTCTTTTACACAACGTCTGCTGTCATTCTGTGATGATATGGCTGACAGTAGACAGGCCTTTGACACATATCACATGTATCCATGATTCAAGGGAGTGGGGATAATACCCAAGTCGCATCCGCCCACACAGTGCTATTCCAAGGCAAATGTCCTAAACACAGGATAACTCCCATACACCTACAGGACAACTGCATTGTTTTCTTATGCTAACCAGTGCTAGATGTGTAGTATCCATAATCACAGCTGGTCACTGTAGATCCAACAATGGGGAGTACTGACATCTGTGCAGTGAGGAACACCTGGCTGATGGCTTTGTAGTGCACAATAGCACTACCACCATATACCTCAGAACCTAGCACTACCACCATATACCTCAGAACCAGACATGCGGGCCATAACACAGGTACAGACCACTCCAGGTGGTGTCCCCACATACATTAAGGCCACTCACATGTACTGACCGGTCCCCCCACAAAAGGCATCACAGATGAGTCATGTGTGGGTCACTGTGTCACATGCTGCATTCTAGGATGTAAACCTCAGACAACACCATGCCCTTGGACCACCAACATGCATCCATACATGTTGTAGGACATATAAGAGTACACCACCATGTGACCCTTGACCTGGGTACTGTACCAAGCTCTACATCAACTGTACAGAGTACCCATGTACTGAAACAGTTGCATCATGTGTTATGCAATGCAATTATACCACTGTCTGTAACCAGGTCAGCTGTACACATACAGGGGCTCTCGGTACTTTCCACCATTAGTAGATGACTGTTGCTGTACACCAGTATGCACCCTCATGTATGGATATGACATACATGTACCTGCCGTGGGTATGTACATGCCTCACACACACGCACACACACACACACACACAAACACAAAACATACATGTAAATAGCATAGCTGTTGTTGTCATTTGTGCAAACAGGTGGCTACAGCCATTACACACATGCACATGGAATGTAGGTCCATGGCTGCTGAATGCTAACAGTACATAAGGTGTGATATCAATGTTGACAGATGTAACATTCCCTCTGTACCGGTCACCCATTACACCCATCATATCATACAACAGTCCATGTGTCATGTATGTCATTACACATGTCCACCAATTGCAATACCTACAAACATGCCCAAATGTCAGGATTGTAGGACCTACACACCTGTACACATAGTGTTGTGCATTCAGATAACATGCATGTCCAGTTGCTGATGTATGCAGGTGATACGTATCCTAGTACATCATGCAGTTGCAATGCAGCCTCAACATTGCCAACTGTATATGTTGATATGCTGAATGTACAGAAAGATGTACCTCAGATATGGACAGATGTGTGGAAATAACTAAGTGGTGGGGCATCTTTGCAGATGGATGTTTGCTGTGGACAGCTCACAGGTGTGTCACATGCGGTCCTACAATAACCTGCGTAACTGGTAAGCAATGGTTTTGTTAATTGAAGGACATAACACACAACTTAAAAAGTGGACAGGGTGACAGCGAGGGTAAATCACTTGACACCTGTTAATAGTTAAGACGTCCCGTGTGCATATATCAGCACTGTTGCCACAGGAAGCATCAACAAAGGTAAATCACTTGACACCTGTTAATAGTCAAGATGTCCTGTGTGCATATATCAGCACTGTTGACACAGGAAGAGTCAGTACAGTTTGTAATGCGTGCAGTACTGCTGTACGTCTGTCATACATATCATGAGCTAGGCAGGTCTGAGATTCACAGTACTGGCATGTGTGGTTGTGTGTGTCCATATATGTCACGTATGGTGGGGAATACATCTCAATTGTTACTCACTCTCCTATACACTAGTATACACATCTGTACAGACTGCAATGTAGAAAGCAGGACATAGGCAGGGACATGTATCTCACACATGTGAGGTATCTGTGTGTGCGTGACATAGGTGTACTCAATACTGAATGCCACAGTGTGTGTATGTAGGGCTGTCTGGTCCCTGGGGTGAGGATGTATGTTACCATACTGAACTGATAAGACCCCTCCCCCATCCAGGTGATGCATTTTACTATCCGTGTTGATGTCCCCGATCTTAGGCCATACTGACTACCTGTACATGTGTATTCTCTGTGGCACATCATGTAGGTGAACAGTAATGTAATGATGATTTGCACATAGGCAGGGGTCCTCACCTCACCAGTAGCAACTGTGTGTGAGTGTGTGTTACTGTGTCGGTGAATCCGTGAGTGTGTGGGTGTGTTGCTCTGTCACTGAATACATGTGTGTCAATACCTGAGTATGTGGGTGCAATTGTGTGCTGGCATCCTGTCATGGGAATGTGTATTACTTATTCCCAATGAGTCATCACACCTCCCACTGTCCTCTACCCTTGTAATCAGCTAGACCACTCTCTTACCTCACCACTCCATGTAACTGTACCTGTGATGTCACCCTTTATGGATGTCGTGTCTGTAGCCACAGTAGCTTAATACACAGCTATCCTGCTCCTGGATCAGTAGACATGTTTGTAATGTGGGACATTCTCACTGGTATGTGGCAGTTACACTGTGCATGCTGGTATATTCATACATACTGTGAGTAGTCCACAGTGACATATGGGACACTAACTGCAAACACTAACATCCACCAGCACATGTAATTAGACCTGAAGGAGGACAGCAGAACATCATGACCAACATGCAGTTACTGTTGTTACACAAGACACATACTGCTAACAGTATGAAATGCATTGTACACCTGTAGTACATGGTATTTCTGCTGTCTGTCAACAGTACTCAACAATTGTAAACTACACTTATCTTTCTAGTCTGTTCACCCTGTGCATCAGACCATATGAGCATGTCCCTGCACCGATGGTGTGGATGTCAGGGATGTGGCACAGGCATCATCATATGCACAGGGTGATAATGTTTGCCAGAGGCCTAGGCTGCAACATTGGATGACATCATGTGTGTGGGTTAGGGCCTTTAATCTAATTGGGTGTATGTGGATGTTATGCATGTGTGTGTTGCAGTGCCCTACATATGTTTCCAGTGTGTGTGTGTGTGTGTATGCATACAGTTCTGCCATGTGTCTGGCCTACACAGCGGCATTATTGACAGCTGCAGACTGTACAGGCGAGGTTTTACAGTTCACAGTGTCCGGCCATGAACATGTGATCTGTGCCTGCCAGGGGTTGCACAAGCACTACCAGGCAGAGGTGCAGATTGGGTACTGTCTGATGTCACTTGTCCACTGGAACTGTGTCCCTGTTGGGACCATCCTGGGCCATGTGTACATAGCCTGCTGTGTTGTGATGTGGACAGCACAGCACCAGATGCACTGCTGCTGCTACTGCCACTATGGGAGCGGACATGTGAGGGAGCTCATACACATAGACCTGAAACAGATGATGTAGCAGGCCTATGTTCACATGCCCGATGCCTCACTCCTACCAGATGTTCCAACAGAGACAGTTCACACTCGCGGATTGTCATGCCACAGTCAAGGACTCCAACCATGTCCCCCAACCGTCTTTCCAAAGCTTCAGCAATCTGCTGTTGAGCATTTACCATTGCATGGATGTTGTTCTTTAAAGAATGGACAGCAGCCCTCTGAAGCCTCTAATCTTCTCTGTTGTGCCATTCATCATGTGCCTGTGCCTACATTACAGCCTGAAACATGCGTCTGGTGACACCAGCTGCTGCACTCTGTCTTGCAGGAGCATGTTGGCCAGCGGTCCTCCTACCAGCAGCACTGGCCACATGCCTGTGTGGGGCACCACCAGTCAGTTGGCTGACACCATGGTGTGCAGGCACACCTTCCATAGCCCCCACACTTTCCTGTTCCAAGCTACCACGTGCCAACTGTACTTCCTCTATGGCCACTGTTGATGGGATATGTGCAGGCATGGGATCTGTGTGTGGGGATGAGGGGGATATAGCTGGAATGGCAACCAATAGCACAGTTTCAGCCCCTGACAACTCTGTCTCTGACTCAATCATACGTTCAGCATCACTGCTAGAGTCTGTGGGGACACTAACATCAGATGTACTGCAGGAGGGCAACACAACTACATCACCTGTGAGGGCAGACAAGAACTGTACATTACAATCTGTACAATAGACACACACACACACACACACACACACACACACACACACACACACACACACACGCATGTGATATGACAGAAGGCATGCAACATGCATGTGATATGGCAGGCGGCATGCAGCACAGACAATAATAGTGGTAGTTATCATACATCCCTGGGTTGCACACAACAGCATGCATGTGTCATAGCAGACAGCATGCAAATTACACAATCATAGTAGTAGTTAGCATACATCCCTGTGTTACACCATGTAGACCAGCACAGGTTAACAGTACACCTGCCTGATGTGTGGCATCTGACCTTGACAATCACATGTAGTATGACATGTGATCTGCTGATGTGTGCAATGACATGCATACATGTTTAACACAGTGGTGTCCTGTCAAATATACAGTGGGGCAATGGTGTCCCAATGCAGTGTTGTCTGTCCACCCTACAGATATACTGCACATTTAGCTGATGTGCATGGCCATTGCAGGGAATCATGAGGTGTCTCTATTGTTATACATTGTGAGTTACAGACACAGTTCATAGCCGTGACTGTGTTCAAATACAATACATATATACTGTGGAATGTGACCGACGTCACTGAGGTGTATACACACTAAACCATGATGTGGAAGTTGTGACACAGGTCACTGATGGGTATACAGATGACACCCCTGCACAACTGCAACCATATTACTGCTGTCTGGCAACTATGGCCAGACATGGCAAACACATCGGAACACCATGTCCCACATGACATCTGTGTACCACACACACACACACACACACACACACACACACACACACACACACACACACACACACACACATACACACATGAGGAGCAAGTATGACATTGATATTCGACACCAGCAAAGGGAATGTACCATATCTGTGGGCTGATGTGGACACTGTACAGGTGACTGCTATCATGTCATGACACCCTCAAGATGATCAACACATCTTATGTGGTGGATTGACGTTACGCCTACACAAGATGTGCACAGGCCTGTAGGATGTCTAGTGTTCCACATCTACAATATAACCATTACACAAAGGCCATAGTTGGACCAGGTGTAGCCATTGTACGACAGGGTGTGCATACAAGCACATCACGTCTACTGTGTGTGTTACTCCATGTCTCTGGCCATCCTCCATAGCCATGTGTGTACATGTGTTGGCCAAATTATTGTGACGGGCATCTATTTCACATGTCTGTGTTGTCCCATATGGCATACACCCATAGATGTCATATGCTCCACTGACAACAGGGTTATGCAGACAAAGGGTGGTATGTGGGATATGTTTTCAGGTTAGGTAGGCAGTGTTGCAGCCAGGCCACTAGATGTCATGGACATGGCAAGCTAGCACATCACATTGTGTGACATTCATAGCAGGGCTATGATCCACACCAGTGAATCATGTGGGCTGGCCATACTCCAGCCCACTGTGTAGTACTGTTTGTATTCCCCATATGTGTAGTTCTGATCTCTAGGGCATGTCCCTACAGTGAACAGCACCTCCACCATTATATGCACAGCTGTCCACACATCTGGCAATGACAGTTTGTGAGGATTCATATCTGTGAGATGATTCACATAGTTTGCAAATGTTACACACGGGTAGGCATTGGGATGCATTGCAGGTCCGACCTGTATATTGTGAGAGGACCATACATTATGTGTGCATGTTGTAAATGGCCACATGGCAGATAGACCTGTGCATTACATTTCCTGATAAATAATAACAGTCTCACCTGCAACAGGCTGCTGTCACAGCGGAACGCCAAAGGTACCTAAATAGGAGTAACACAGCAGTATGAGCATTATCTATGCCTTTATAATGGCTACAGGGTGCAATGTGCATAGCACATACATCAGTACATTAGACTATACTATGGTGTATGCACATGTGTGCATACACAGAGTAGCATACTATAGTATGCGGCATGTGTGTATACATGCCTTGCATATGATGTTACATTACATATTGTACAGTGACACATGCAACTATATGGAATATAGTTGTTATAGGTGTAGTACTGACTTATGAGGCAACTCCAGGCTCAGTGGTTGAGAGACACCCACCTCCATAATATTGGCTAAGGCTTGTGGATGTGGTTCTGCAGGTGTCCCCAGGATGGCCAGTAGCTCCTCAGTACATGTGAGTGGGGGCTGGGTTGGTGGTCCACCACCTGTTGCACCTTGTTCCCTGGCAATTACATTTGAACGCTGTTTCGCCTGTCTAATGAGGTCTGTACAGTGTCTGCGCACCTGCAGGTATGTGTGGTTGTGGCCACCCACATCATTAACCCTCCTGTGAAGTTCCATCCACAGGGCATCCGGCTGCTGTGCATCCTGTGGCACAGGGCTGAACAAGATATCATGATTTTCAAGCAGGTATGGGGTGAGGGCCTCATCCTCCAAGTGAGTAAAAGGTGGTAGCCTTGCACGCGGCATACCTGGAAGACATAATGATCGAGACAGGTCACAGTAACTCACAGAGACATACAGAGCTACCGCTGAACATACATGTGTATCGCGTTTGTTACGTTTAAATAGTTGTATTTGCAAACCTACATGACACTGACGTGTTTGTGTCACACACATGTGACACTCAATAGTGAGTGGATAGTATCACCGTATATATGTGTGTGTGTGTGTGTCACCTGATTACATTGCTCATACTCCATGTGGATGCTGTCTTGATGTGAGCATGTCTGTTTGCCTGTACTGGTGTTCCTACCTATCAGCACATGGCTGGATGTGTCCACATTAATGCAGTCAACTTTGATGCTGTGTATATGTCACATATAAGGACTTACACTGCCTTAGCAGACATGACCTGTGACCCTGCAGACTTGCTTACATAAGGTTTTACATGTATGTGTTCTGCCATATACATCTACATGGCACTGTACAGCAATTCAACATCCTGCCATTTATCACCTGTGTTGCACATGTGATACACATGGGATACTGGCTAGCCAGATGGTATTTGCAGGGATGGATATCAACTATAGCATGTACAGTCAAAGTCAACTAGTTAGCTATATGCCACGGGCCATGTATGAATCTAGGATGAAAGGTTACCTGGCAGTAGCCGACAGGCAGGTCTGTGGGGCCAGGTGGAGCAGTGCCACATTACTGATCCACAGGGTTAATGACACATTTAGTAGAGCTAGAAATCAGCAAACCACAGAATAACCAGAAGAATGTGAGCACTCCAAAGGACACCACCTTTATTCAGAAACAGTTAAGCGCTTTCCTCTCCACTACAGAGACTTCCTCAGAACAAAAATCACAACCTTACTCAACCAAGTTAAATAAATTATTCAATTAAGCAACAATTAAAATCCTTAAAGCAATATCAAACTTCCATCGTTAACATAGTTCACCACATTGTTTTAAAAAATTCTTAAAAACAAGATTTAAACAAAATGTTACATTGTTTTATATTAAAAATGTGTTTACATAAATTAACAAACCAAAAACAAATTTTTAAATTTAAAAAAAAAAACTTAAGTTCTCAAATAAACTAACCTGAAATTTGATCAAGTTTAAGAATGCTAGCAATACTAATGGTTTCATTGATGCCTGGAAATCTAGAGGCATCCATAAACAATTGCCATATTAATTCCATTACATCCAAGTGCACATCCAAAATACCCCCCCCCCCTTTTTTTTCATCCTCATCGAGGTGTTGCAAGACCAAAAATTTGAAACACTGTGTGGTAATGACACATTTACCATGTGGTCATCACACCATGTCTGAGAGGGGAGCGATGTGCAGCTTTGATGGACAGGAATGCATAGTATGGCAGGACTATGCAAAGTGTATGGGACAAGGATCTGTCCAGCATGTGGAAGGTGGATGTCCATGAAGTATGTGCTTGAGATCAGGATGTGTACGTGTAGCATGTCCATCATCACTGGGTTGGATATGGATTTATTCAGGGTATGCATCATGCTACATAGTGGAGATGGGGAATGGGAAGGCTGGTGTAGGCCATCTGCACATGGCCAATACCCTTTAAAGGAAATATGTGATCTGATATGGGTCACTTGAGTGTTGTGTATGGCTGGACAATTATCTCTAAATTCATGGATGCCACCCTGTCATTTTTAGGGTTGCCACATATGACTACCTGACAGGTGTGGTGATGTAGCTATCACAGGAAAGACAACTTCCCAGCTGCATCCCTTACACACAAGTGTCCATTATGTTGACCGCTGCCTAGGTTGTAGTTCATGGGTACAGGGTTATTAACATAGGGGTGACAATGCAATATGTAGCTGTCAGACTGTGGCCATATGTCACACACACCTCACCCACAAATCCCCTTCTGTGTATTGTCCACAACACTCCTGAGTCAGCTATTGCTCCTAGGTCATCCTCATTCGCATACTTCAATAGGCAGATGCCTTCTGTTTGTCTGTGAGGTATGGACTACAATGAGGGGAAATAAAATTCATTAACCCTGACATACTGTAGCTGCCACTGGTGTAATGAGCATGTTTTATTCAGACACCTTCTGTAGTATTGGTTCTGCCAGCAGTCCCATTGCAAAACACTCCTGTGACATAGGAATGTACATCTAGTATACCACGTGTAGGTGGTACACAGTATGGTGATGATGTCCTATGACCTGGCAAGGTTATGATAGGCAGTGTGACATCAACCTTACTGTCATCTACATCTGTACTGCTTACATCAATTATTTGATCCATGTTCATGGCCTCCCAGACCAGACTCAACAGGGTATTAGTGCAGTACTTCCCATTATCAGTGGTGTCTCCCCTTTTGTGGGTTGTGATACCTGTTGATGTGCACCATTCAGTGTGTACACAGCCTGACATGGAGCTATGTTTTACATGATATGTACGTGGAGAGCATCTTGTTTTGCCATATGTGTATGATACAACCTGTGATGTGGACAGGTCCGATGCAGCCTGAGTGCAGCTTGTACCTGCATAGTTGTGGGTACAGGGGGCCTGTGGTGTACATGGATATATGCTTGTGTACCTGTTGGGGGGGGTGTTTATGTTATCCAAGACCCTATCTGGATTGCTTATTCATGCTCAGCACTTGTTCAGAACTTGTAAGCACTATGTAAGCTAATAATTATAGCACTCAATCTTCCTCATTACCTAGAGGTAAACAGGTTTTGTACATACTTTTCTCACTTGCTTAGAGTAAAATAGCTCTTGTACTCAGTTTCCTCACTTATCTAGGGGAAAGTAGTTCTATATTCAGGCATTTCCAAGAGTCAACTGCCAGTGTTCTCACCTGTCTATCTGATGAATCTGGACATCTTGAGGCAATGTACGCTTTGCCTCAGGTACACAGACAAGCCTCTCCGCCTACCACCCAACACTACAACCTGTGAGAGATGCACTCATGTAGCCAAACTGGAGGTAAAGCTCTCTCCAACCAAACCTGACCCTGACAGTCATGTGGAGAAGGTAAAGATTCGCACCACACCACACTCATCACATAGTATCACTGAATCTACCCCACCATTAACTGGGAAAACTACTCGTGTACCAACTAATTAGCTCAACGCTTTCTGGAATTCATAAACACCAATGCCCTGGATCAACATATTCATACACCCACCAGGGGCAACAATATCCTAGACCTAGGCATTACCAACATGAGTGACCAGTGCTCCACATGTGAAGTCAACTCCTCGTTGGTCCGATCCAACCATGAGCTGAACACCATTGATATCCACATCCCGCCCCCACCACCCATTATGGGAACCACAATATAATATGTCTACAAAGCCAACTTCATGCTTCTTAAGACAGACGTGGTGAACATCATGACACCCATGCAGATGGACAATACTGTTACAACTGCTGAATCCTACACAAATGCACTCTATAAGCACTTTCATGAGCGCATGGATTGTGCTATCCCAAACAGAACCAAGACGCGATACTCCTAATTAAGGAAACCAATCTGGTGGTCCCCTGCCATAAACAAACTGTACTACAGGAGGAAAACACTGTTGCAAATGAGAGTACAATCTCATGTGTAGAGGAGCTCCCTGGTCAGCCTCAGTTAGAAGGTGAGATCCCTTATAAGATACTCCAAAGCTAGCTACAAAAACAAAACCGGCACTAATTCCAACAACAACCACAAAGCATTCTATAGCTATGTCACATATCTCGATGTCAACAACCAGATCTGCTCTGAGTTGCAACACAAAAGCATGAACATTACAGAACCAACTGATATTGGCAACATCCTGGCAGATAGGTTCAGTGCTACCTTTCCCTCCTCCCTCTGAAAGCTGCACACTCTAAAGTCAATATCACAGCATCCATGGAATCAGACAACATCCCAGGCTCTGGTTTACATGAACTTCAGAATGTACTGGCTTACAAACTACGCACTATGTTCAATAATAGCCTCACATTGAGCTTAGTGCCCCCTGAATGGCACACAGCAACAGTTATCCCACTCCACAAAGGTGGCACCCCAATGGACCACGGTCCTATTGCCCTATAGGCCTGACTAGCCTGGTCTGCAAGGCTATGGAGTACATCATGGATCTCAGTCACAGAGGCATTGGGTACCTCCAAACCTTTGACCCCTCCCAGTTTGGCATTGTTAAGGGCAGACCATGCCTCCTAAACCTGGTGGACTTCTTAGAGACAGTTTCCCAGGCATTAGATAAGGGTAAGGAGGTCCACACAGGCTACCTAGATCTCACATAGGCTTTCAACACCATTCCTCATTCTAGTATTATCAACATACCCATCCGCCTGAACATTATCCCCCACATCATGTGATGGTTTGCAAAGTGGCTCATGGACAAAGCCCACACAGAGGGAGTTGCATACCCTAGGTCTGACTGTATACCAGTTATAAGTGGCATTCCCCAGGTCTCAGTCCTAGGACCCCCCATGTTTGGTATATAATTCTCTGATGTACAGACAAGCACAGGAGGGCTTTGGCTGAAAAGGTTTGCAGATGCCTGCAAACTAGGGGACATAATTATTTCCCCAGCTGTTACAGACACCCTCTGGAAGGGTCACACTGAGACGGATACCTGGTGTCAATATCATTGCGTCAAGCTGAATGCCTAAAAGTGCATAGTCATCCCCGTTGGATATAACTATTTACCTGCGGACTACCACATAGGTGCTAGTCCCCTACATACAGAAAAGGTAATAAGGGATCCCGGAATCTCAGTAGATAGCAATTTCTCCTTCGATTCCTATAATGACAAGGTGGTTAGAATATCCTTTTACATGGCCCCCCTAATCTCAAATGGGTTTGCATCCAGATCAAAGGAGGCCATTGTGACTCTCTACTCATGACTTATTAGACCCATTAAAGGATACAACACCCCATTTGGGATATACCTTATAAGACAACTGCAACAACTTGGAAGACCACAACAGTACCACACCAAGAGGATTACTGACCTCAAACAGATGACCTATGCAGCCCAACCTAAGAAACTCCAGCTGTACTCCGCTGCATACCGCATGCTCACAGGTGATCTCTGCTTGACATACAAGGACCATGTACAACCCAGTATTG
Source organism: Protopterus annectens (assembly GCF_019279795.1). Taxonomy (NCBI): domain Eukaryota; kingdom Metazoa; phylum Chordata; order Ceratodontiformes; family Protopteridae; genus Protopterus; species Protopterus annectens. Next base: position 854,555,761 of record NC_056734.1, read on the forward strand.
CTGGATATGCTCCAACTAAACAGAGGCCCCTGAGAGCCACATGCTCTAGGGATATACACCTAACTACAATGATGACTAGGATGTGCTGGACGGATATATTCCTGACCAAGACACTCCCCATGCTTTGGACCATGATTCCAATGTACATCAGGCAGGGCCCCTCACTAGCACTCTTCAAGGGAGACCTTGATGTGTGGATGGGAGACAGACATGTACCCCGGGGATCACTGCAGTGGCTCTGCTGAACAGAGGCACAGGGAACTAATGGCTCTGCCGTTCAGAGGCACAGGGAACTAACCTAAGGGGGTGGCTAAAGCCAACACACTCAAGCTAGGCTTATAAATACCCTTGGAAAGACAGCCTAGTACCTACCTTTGCACATATTACATGTCTTATGTGCATGGATAGCTAACTAGCTCTTCCCTTTTACGTTGCTATCATGCTGATAAACTGTCAGGTGACTAAAAGACACATGTATCCTGTTATTGTGTATTGTAAATGCCAATAGACATAAAAAATGTTTGCCTAACATAACAGTAATGCTATGTAACTTGTTATACATATCTGCCTACAATACTGTACATTACATAGTTATTGGCACAATATCCCACAATGCAAATCATAATTGCACAGTGGCCCAACCTTCGACATGTTATTCTCAGTAATACACCCATACATATGGCTACAGTTACAATATATCAACATATACTATCCCCTGTTATAGCACATACTTGTTGGACCACCCCTGCCACTGACAGCGGCTGGTGAGGAATATTTCTGTTCAAAGCCCTTATATAGCGTCCCTGGTAGTGTATGCAGTGTTTGCCTTGTGACCTACAGCAGTACACACAAATACTACAACCATTACTATGCTCAACAATACATCACTACAAGATAACTGTTTCCACTATATGGATTGCTTGCACTTTAAATACTACAGAAAAGGTACTAAATACACAGACATACTGACTGTTCTACATACCTTATTAATAACCCGAGGTGTCGTTAACTGTTGATCCAATCCTTTTCAGTTTGTGTTTCAATCTTCTTTGTAACATTCTGCTGGTATGTACAGATGGTTTGAATGTTTTCTAGTTTTCTAGTTAAATATCGGTAACATGTGATATCCTGACCACCAATTGGTGTTCCAAAGTAGTTAATTAGATGCACATTAGCTGTGCAGCTACTCTATTAGCCGATACTATGGCAACAGTGGTGTATAACTGAGTACTCCTTTTGGGTGTTGTCCATTTGCCTTATGTTCAAGGAAGACGGCCTGGATGTGTTGTTTGTGATATATTTCAACAGCTTTATGGAGACAGATAGAGATATAGTAGCTTCATGACTCCCATGGGAATGTGTGTAATGGCTAGATGATTTTGTTCTACATGTGAGTACAGCTGTTATATTTCAGAACATTGCTACTTATGCAGGGTTTGTTTGTACCTGATACTTCTGCAGATGTTTAAGTCTGGCAAGGTAAGTTTGGGCAGCTCAAGGCTATATGGCTATGCATGAACTGTTATGTGGTTTACAGTGTGCTCACCAGACATCCTTGATTTGATGTACAAGTGTAGCATACTGTGCTGTTACTCAGTAATTGCTAACACATCCCGGTGTACACACAACTCTTTGAAATGGGATTAGTGCAAACAAACCCTGTAACATCAGCAGCTGTTCCATTATATAACAGCAACTATTTCACATAGGGCCATGTTAGTGTGTCTCTGACAAGGTATGTTAAGGCTTCTGCAGATGTCGTAAAGTGAGTGAATGATTTGTGATGTTATTACAGTTTGTATTGTAATTTGTTTGGGTGTGGTAGTGATGTTGGTGGGTGTGCATAGCAGATGCAAGTGTGCAGGAACTGCTTTTATACATAATCGATATGTGTGTGAGGGTTCCTTCCCTATATGAACACCTATTCTTTAGTGGACTAATACTATGGTAAATGCAGGCTGATTCATTAAGGCACTGTTATGTTGTTCCTGTATAGCATGCAGGTGATGTTAGTCCTTGAATCCCTTCAGAAATACATCAGAATGTAATAAAGTGTTGCTACATGAAAGCTGTGTATTTCTGTCATAGGTATTTGCAGTCATTGTAGTTGTGTTGGTGACTGACCCTCTTTGGCTAGGGTTGCCATCTTTTCATATGGCCATAGTGGGACATTTTCGGGACACACATCAGAATTTACAGGCTGACACAAACCCACGGTCAGTACAAGGGATAGAACTTTCCTTTCTTGCCTAAATATAAGCTTATTCGTGTAGCAGTTTAGTTGCTTATCCTGTTTCTTGTAACATGTAGGTATTTTAGATACAGAAAGAACTATTGTATGCAACTATTACATTAAATATGGGACATAATTATGTCCTACAATCCCAGAACATTTGCCACATTTAATATATTTGGTCCCTCGCAAAGTGGGACAGGTGGTAACACTATCATTGGCTATGTCCATAGCACATATTTGTAATAGTGTATAGGCATATACTCTCCATATCTTTGTTCATAAAGGTTGGTAGTGGTGGAATGTGTGATTGCTATGGTCCATGTTATATACATATATGAACACTTCAACCGCTGTATAGGGGATACCTATGGAATCCCGAAACCACACAGTTCCGACGCACACAGTACCAGGCCCAGACTCCCATACCCTACATTACCGACAGTGACAGTAACTCGTGAAAGTAACACGAACATGGAACACACACACGCACACACAGACACACTGCTACCCACCACATCCAAACAAACCATCCTACACTATGTATGAGCAGGTGGCCAAGCCCCCCTATAACCCCATTAGGTGTCTGCACCCCCACACACCCCCCACTTTAATATTCTACCTCCTAGATTGCGCAAACAGATGCACAATGCTAACCCACACCCACACATTACAGTCCACCAAGAACACACACCACACCCAGAACACACACTTACACACACTACAGCCCTAAGAAACACACTTACATACAGTAACTGACCTAAACTGCAACACCAGAAGCACTGACTAACTGTCCCTTAACATCGTGGTTTTACACCTCGCGCATCTGGTGTTTCAGTACTGTGTTCTTTCGGACCTTAAGCCTCGGGATTACGCGCGTCGGTGTGTAAAGCAATCGGTATGTGGTAGGTATCCCATTTATATGTACCTCCATGGTTATGTAGATGTTGTTAACCTATCTATACATCTACATATATATGTATATCCCCATATATCGACATATCTCTCTGTCTCTCTCTCTCTCTCTCCCTCTCTCTCTATATATATGATGATGTATATATATATATATATATATATATATATATATATATATATATATATATATATATATATATATATATATATATATATATATATATATATATATATATATATATATATATATATATATATATATATATATATATATATATATATATATATATATATATATATATATATATATATATATATATAAAACATACACCTTTCATTGGGTACATGCCAGTTTGTCCTATTTCAACAAATTCCTACCTTTTGTGTTTTATTCTGTCAGTATACATGACTGCCATTGGTACATCTCAGGTAGCTTAGTGGCATGTTATTGTGAAGATTGTGTACATGGTTGCGTGTTCCAATCCTGGCAGTGATATCTTACCTCTCAGAGCAGGCACAGGTAGTGCAAGGGTGATTAACGCACATTTCAGCAGTTGTGTGTTCCACATGTTTATTATTCTGTGGAGAGCTACCTATATATGCAAGCTGTGTTTAAGATATATTATGTAACATATAAACATCTGAGAAGATTCCTGTCAGGGATACTCCCCATTATTTGGAACTACATCCCTGATTACATTATACAAAACCCCTCACTAACACTCCAGGGAATCCTTGCAGAGTGGGTGGGGAACAGTGGATACACCCTAGGGATCCCGCAATTGGCTCTGCTCCACAGAAGGACAGTTAGTTAATCGATGGGGTGGCGACAGCAGACACTTTTTGCCTATGATTATGATTGGCCTCGGCAGTTGGGCATGTACCTACCTATGTATCTATGAACCACTATATACAGTATGGACACAAATTAATTTACTGTTCAGGTATTGACTTACCTTGTGCCAATGGCGGTTGTGTGTACAATAGTTGAGGGCTACCTATGTAGGATGCACACAGTAGACCACCTATACATGACAATTTAAAGGTGGTCATGTGTGTGTGCCATCCATGTTTGCTTTGTGTGCAGGTGGAGAAGGGTGTCAGTTCATGAGTGCCGACACTGTCAGTGTGTGTGCTATATGTTCCCTCTTTGCCAAGGCATGGGCATACTGGGCATGCCTCCATCTGCCTACTGGGGCTAGCACAGGGTGTTTGTGGTCTGAGTCCCTCTGCACCTGTGGGTCCCTTGGCAATGGTGGTGGGCTGTGAGGGCCTTCACCATTCTGTCCCTGCTGCAGTTGGTTCCGCAGGATCATATTGTGTAGCATGGCACATACTATGAAGATGTGGGCATATGTGCCCGGAGAGTACTGCAAGGCTCCACCAGATATGTCCAAGCAACGGAACCATGATTTCAGCATCCCAAACATGCATTCTATGATGATTCTGGTTTCTGCGTGTGCCTCATTATGGTGTTCTTGCGTGGCTATTTGTGCATTTCTGATGGGAGTCATCATCCATGGTTCCAGTGCATAGCCATCATCCCCCACCAGGTGGCCATATGAGATGTCCCCTCTGGCAAATACCTGATACAGCTGTGAGGCATGCCAGATGTGGGAGTCGTGATAACTTCCAGGGCTGCCAGCACACACATCCATTATAATGCCCTGGGCATTGCACATGACCTGGCAGGTGATGGAGGGGTATCCCTTGCAGTTTATGTAGCGCCTACCCTGCTCACTGGGTAGTCTGCCACACAGTGGAAGAGATGCCTATTGCTGGCCAACTCCTCCTGCATTCAGGGGAAGTATATGTGCTCATTAGCATGTGGTAACATGGCATCCAGAAACTGGTGGAGTACCCTGGATGCTGATGCCTGTGAGATCCCCATGATATCCCCAGTTGGCCTTTGGAAGATACCTGTGGCTAGTATTCTCAAGCTTACACGTACCTTCTTGTCCACTGGGATGGGTTCCCCTCTGTTACGTCTGGCTCTGAGGGATGGCCGGAAAACCTCAACAAGTTGCTGTATGATGTCCCTGTCCACCCTGTAATGCTCTACTATCTCCAGATCATGTAGTCCCTGGTAGGTTACCCTGGGTCTGAACACTCTTCTCCTCCTCCAGTGCCTGAGATGGTTGTCAGCATCATCCTCCACACCACCGTCAGTCTCCAACACATGCTGGTGAATCAAAGCTATGGCGGCCCCTAACATGTACATATTAAAAGTTCCCCTTCGGTATACACCAACGGTGCAGAGTGTCTGGGAATACACAAGTATGTGTGTGGGGCTTTCACACCTTATACTATTGTGCATTAGAAGATGCTGGTGTAATTGGGTGTGTTTGTGCTATTCCAGCTGCAGGGTATCTTAATTATTGGTTTTACAGCAGGTACTGCTATTGTGGGGATGTTGACTTACGCTTGGCTGCCGTGATTCATCTATTGCGCTTTACTTTAATTTTCAACCCAATTCCCCTCCCATTGTCAGCCATGCATCCAGTTGCCAGATTTCTTGTTTTGTACTTTCACAACCCAGGATTGTGTTGGGAAATGTGTTATATAGCTGATCTACTGCAAGTTTGCTTTGTTCTGCTGTGACAATTCTCTTTTCTTTGCAGTACAGCACCACCCCTTTCCTGTTCTTCAGGTAGCTGCTAGCAGCCTTGTTAGTGGTTGTCAATGGCCCACTGTGAGTTCCTGGGTGTTAATTACTCATCTGTACTCCAATTACCATGCTGCAGCATTTCTTTATTGTCTTCCCGTATCCTTCCTGTTTCAGCTGTGGTGCGTGCTGCTGACAGCCATTTACTGAGTTTCGTGCGCGTTTTCATCCACGTTCATATGAATTTTCTGTTACCTAGTGTGCTCTCAGATAAGCAAAGCTATGGCTACTTCCATGCCCCTATCCTGCGGCTTTGCTTAGCAACAGGCAACCCGGATTAGCAATGATCCAATGTGCTTACATCTACGGTGGCGCACCCCTCTCTCAATGTCATGTTTACCTCCAGGCCACTCCTCAGTGTTGTACCACTATGCCGTGTGGTACATCCTTACGCCGGTGGGGCATTTGCAATTCAGTATTACTTGACTCATTTGCATGGCACTGACTACTAATTTCTAGTTACAGCACGGAACACTGTTACAGACCCTTAGCAACCCTTGCACCATGGTTGTGGTGTAGCATGCATGCCATTGACTATTATGGGGATATCATGAATTGTGTTACATTGCAGTTTTATGACATCTAAATATATTTTCCTTATGATCCAATTTGTGCACAGATGCACTGCGGTTTTACTTTGTGTTAGTGTGGCCATGACATTAAATGTTATTTTTTATATGTTGTGCATGTTTTTTATGGCATTGGCTATATATTTAGCCATTGGCATATATTATAGGTTCATAGGTTCATAGGTTCATACTAGGCTATCTGCCCTAGGGCATTTATAAGCCTAGCCAGAGTTGTGTGGCTTTCACCACCCCTTAGGTTGAAGAATACTATACCCATTAGTTTGCCGTGCCTCTGTCCAGCAGTGATACAGAGATGATCCCCGGGGTAAACCTACGATCTCCCATCCACTGGTCAAGATTCCTCTTGAACAGAGCCAGCGAGGTGCTCTGTCTCACATGGACCGGGATTCTGTTCCACAGCATAGGGAGTCTCTGGGTGATGAATCTGTCCCTCCAGCACATCCTATTTATGTCCGTGTTGAGGTTTAAGTCTCTTGCTGTTGTGGCTCTGGTTGATTTGGATTTTTTGAGGTGGAGCATGTCCATTAATTCTGGGTTGGACATGGCCTTGTATGTCAGGCACAGGTCACCTCTGAGCAGACGGTATGCGACTGAATAGAGCTGGAGTTTCTTCAGTCGGGCAGCATATGGCATATTTTTGAGCCCCTTTATCCTTTTGGTGAGGAACTTTTGGGGTCTTTCCAATTGCTGCAGGTGTCGGGTAAGATACATTCTGAATGGGGCATTGTACTCAATCATTGGTCTGATAAGTGAAGAGTACAGGGGAACAATGACCTCCCTTGATCTGGATGTGAATCCCTTCATAATCAGGTGGGCAATGTAGAAGGTCCTCCTAACCACTTTGGCAATGTGAGTGTCAAAAGAAAGGTTACTGTCAACTTGGGTCCCGAGGTCCCTGATAACCTCTTCTGTGCTTAATGGATTGCCACCTATGTGGTAACGTGGGGTTACCTTGTTTTTACCAAAGTGTATGACTATACATTTTTTGGTGTTTAGCTTAAGGCCATGGCTCTGGCACCAGTTATCCATTTCTATGAGACCTCTCTGAAGGATATCTGTGTCTGATGTATTTTCAACTATGGCGCCCAGTTTGCAGTCATCTGCAAACTTTGTCAGCCACAATCCTCCTATGTTTACCTGCACTTCTGAAAAGTAGATGCCGAACAAGAGGGGGCCCAGGACTGAGCCCTGTGGGACACCGCTTGTGACTGGTTTGGAGTCTGACATGGCACCAGCAACTCTAACCCTGTGGGTTCTGTCCTTGAGCCAGTTTGCAACCCATCTTGTGACATATGGGTTTACATTTAAGCTGGTGAGCTTTTCTATGATACCCGAGTGGGGTATTGTGTCGAAAGCTTTTGCAAGGTCAAGGTAGGCTGTGTGAACTGCCTTACCCTCATCAATGGCCTTGGTGACTGTTTCAAAAAAGTCAACCAAGTTCAAGAGGCATGATCTGCCCTTGACAAAGCCGAATTGGGTAGGATCCAATGTCTGTAGGTCCCCTATGTCTTTATTTATGAGTTCCATTATGATCCTCTCCATAGCTTTGCAGACCAGGCTTGTTAAGCTTATGGGGCAGTAATTACCAGGGTCCGTAGAAGCACCGCCTTTGTGGAGTGGGACCACAGTTGCCGTACGCCACTCTTTGGGTACATATTCTGTGGTAAGGCTAAGATTAAACAGCAGCCTTATGTGTGGGTTTAGTTCCTCATTGAGTTCATGTAGCACACAGCCGGGGACACCATCCGGTCCCATTGATGCTGTGTTTTTAGCTTTAGAGAGAGCAGCTCTCACCTGGGCATTTGAGATGATTGGGAGGCTACACTCTGCTGGGATAGATATTTTTCCTTTTGTGGGGGAGGGAGGGGAGAAATTTTCACTGAACCTGTCTGCCAGTATGTTTGCAATGTCTGTGGGTTCAGTGATTTTTGTATCATTTTGGACTAATTCTGAGCATATCTGGGAGTTTCCACCCAGATTTCTAACATAGCTAAAGAAGGCCTTATGATTGTCTTTTGAGTCCTTGGCGATTTTTCTCTCAAAGTTGGCCTAGGATGATTTTATGAGTGATCCTAGTTTTTTACTAGTATTGATCAGAGATGTCTTCCCTTTTAGGGATTTTGCTCTATCTTGTAGTAGCTTTCTCCTCTTGTTGTAAAGTTTGTTTATGGCTGGGGTCCACCAGATCGGGCGCTTGCCTTTGGTGGAAAGGCTCTTGATTTTATTTGGGATTGCTTGATCCATGCAATCCTGGAGGTGCTCTTAGAAAGCATTTGTAAGGGATTCAGCAGTGTGGGTTGTGGTTTCCAATGGCTCAGGGGCCTTGAAGGATACCACACCAGTCTTAAGAAGTGTGAAGTTGGCTTTTGAGAAGTTCTTCACTGTGGTCTTTTTTGTTGGGGGTGGGGGCGGGATGTTGATCTCCAGTGAGATTAGTTTATGGTCTGATCTCACCAATGAGGGATATACTTCCGGCATAGAGCATTTTGTCCCCATGTTTGTGATGATCAGGTCTAGTATATTTTAACCTCTTGTGGGAATGGTGACAAGTTGTTCCATAGCATTTGAGTTTATGAACTCCAGGAACCTTTGGGCTAGGGTACTGGGGCTTGAGTAATGTTCCCAGTCTATGTTTGGGTAGTTGAAGTCACCCAATATGATGGTGTTTGGAGAGACATTTATACTCTCCAGTGTCTTCAGGAAGGCTGTGTGGGGTTCCTGAGTTTGAGAGGGTGGCCTGTAACATGCTACAAACTGTAGAGCAGTTTTGCCTATGGTTAATTGCACCTGAATGGTCTCTGATGCTTCGTGAGTTGCCACCAGCCTGGAGGTGTGGGTATCCTTGATGAATATGGATACACCCCCTCCTTTTGTGGTACGGTCCGGGTTTTGGGGCCGGAACGCATGATATGAGGTAAAACCTGATAGTGCCGGGGTGCTCTCAGGAGCCTTGAACCAGGTTTCAGACACAGCACAGACATCGATGTTCTCCATACTGAGGAGGGCTTCGAGGGTGTGCATCTTGAGATTTAGACTTCTGGCATTGAGCAGCATTACCCTTAGTTTTTTTCCATTATTGTATATTAACATTATAATATGTAAGTTTGGTCTGCTTTCATGGCTCAGATTTTATGTTTGACAAAATGTAAACCATTTTTTTTTGATTTACATTTCTTCATGCTTATGCTACGCCTGCACCACTTCATGAATTGCTATACACCTTCATTTGCATACTACACTGCTGTGAATGGGGTAATTAGCATACATGCGCAGGGAGCTGCGCAGCTCTGGCGTACGCTGGTAGTGCAGGTGGAAACAGCTCGTACCTGAATCGCTCGGCAACCAGCCCTGGAAGCACACCCTCTAAAATAAAATAAAACATAACAACATTGAATGGAACAATAAAATAGAAGAAAATGTGAAATAGTTAGCCATAGTGGAATTAAAATAACACCATAAAATAAATAACATAAACATTAAACATATATTATGTTATAATGGTGAATAGATTTCTTTGCTGTTGTTTGTGTTATTATTTTACTTTATTTGATTTTATTTTGTGTTTATTTATATGATGCACCTTTAGACATTCTAATTTTATATTTATATATTGTCTTATGCTTTATGCCTTTGATAATGTTGCTTCTATATATATATATATATATATATATATATATATATATATATATATATATATATATATATATATATGCATTTACATATATGCTTCTTTTCCGTTTGTGCAACATGAAATGTGTTTTAAATATTTCTAGTCAGTATTTGCATCACTGCCTAAAGGGTTAATCAATTAATTAATTAGAACTGTGCAAATTTGACTGGTCAACATGATTTTAAACTTGTTTAAATTCAACTTATTGTTTTTGTTTTTTGAGATCTGATGAAGCATGTTTTTACTTGTGAAAGTGCTTATCCATTGATTGTACAATATATTCATTTACATATTTGTAAGCCTGGTGGTCCTGCCTTGTGTTTTGTTTTGGATTCTTGGTATTTTTCTTGGCTTGGACCTTTGGGTAGCAGGATACTTTTTTGCTTTATATTTTATGACATCTAAATATATTTTCCTTGTGATCCCATTTGCGCATAGATGCACTGCGGTTTTACTTTGTGTTAGTGTGGCCATGACATTAAATGTTATTTTTTATATGCTGTGCATGTTTTTTTATGCCATTGGCTATACATTTACCCATTGGTATATATTAACATTGTAATACATAAGTTTGGTCCGCTTTCATGGCTCAGATTTTATGTTTGACAAAATGTAAACTGTTTTTTTTGGTTTACATTTCTTCATGCTTACGCTACGACTGCACCACTTCATGAATCGCTATATACCTTCATTTGCATACTACACTGCTGTGCAAGGGATAATTAGCATACATGCACTGGGAGCTGCGCAGCTCTGGCGTACGCTGGTAGTGCACATGGAAACAGCTCGTACCTGAATCGCTCGGCGGCCATATTTGGCACTAGAACACCGACGCTACTCCGATACCTGGCGCAAGCTTCATGAATCCCGGGGAATTTCTATGACTCATTCAGTTTGCATGCAATATTCCAGGTAAAGGAAAAAAAACAACAGAGAAAGGCAGAAAAAGACAAAAAAACTTTAACTTCAGCTTCAACACAAGTAAATGCATTTGTTGTTGATGTTTGCTTTTAATAAGCTAAGTTTATTGACTTTTGAGTTGATACTTGATTGATTAGTCTATAGTTTAGATTACCAGCTTGTTTAGCTGTTGGCAGTCGTGGATGTGCAATTCACAGGCTATTATCTAATATTTTACAGAGTAGTTTGTTTTCAACAGCAGAAAGTAGATTTAAAGCATACTGTTATAGGACTATTTTACATTTTTACTCAGAAGTGATACATGAAAATATTTATAACTGGAAGTTTTTTTTAACTTAGATTATTAGCTGCTCCCTGTTCATATCACCATGTCTTGTAAAATAATTCACAGTGCAGTGATGATAGCTTCTGACAATTTATTATAGCTGCTCTGATTCATTGTTAATAATTCATTAATCTGATTTGAGTTATAGCTAGTGAGTGGAAGATGGAACCAATGTGATTCCCGAGGGAAGAAATAGATATAGTACATGTTATGGTGCATGTTAGTACCAAAGATCTGTCAGTGGAAATAGCTGAGGTGCAGGGGAGCTCGCAGGATTTTTTGCAGGGGGGTGTATACCCAGAGTCTCCCCAACCCACCCCTAACACATGCAGCCATTCCAGTGTCTCATTACTTCATAGGTTCATTGGTGGGTACTAGGCTATCGGCCCTAGGCCCTATAGAAGCCTAGTCAAAAAGGTACCCTGGTTTTCACCACCCAAGAAAATTATTTTCCTGTGCCCCTGTCGAGCAAAGCCATGGAGGTGATCCCCGGGGTGAATTTTCTATTTCCCATCCAATCATCAAGATTTTTCTTGAAGAGTGCTAATGACGAGCTTTTTTTGATATAGATAGGTAGTTTGTTCCAGAGTATGGGAAGTCTCTGGTACAGGAATCAATCCTTTCAGCATGTTCTGTTTATTGTGGTAACAAGGTTTAGGTCCCTAGAGCGTGTAGCTTGGAGGGATTGGAATTTCTTTAAGTGGAGCATGTCCAACATCTCTGGGTTTGATATAGCTTTGTATTTTAGGCAGAGATCACCTCTGAGTAGGCGATATGTGACAGAGTAAAGCTGGAGTTGTTTGAGATGGTTTGCGTAGGGCATCTGTTTGAGGCAGGTAATCCTCTTTGTGAGGTATTTTTGTGGCCTTTCCAGTTGTTGTAGATGTCTTGTGAGGTACATACCAAAAGGGGCGTTGAACTCTATAATGGGTCTAATGAGTAGAGGGGAACAATGACCTCTTTTTTCCTGGATGAGAAAACTTTTGTGATGAGGTTTGCCATGTAGA